>NW_020954687.1:2017560-2072280 GCF_900497805.2 Vombatus ursinus
AGAGAGAGAGAGAGAGAGAGAGAGAGAGAGAGAGAGAGAATGAATATGTATATATGTGTATGGAAGAGCAAGAAGGAAAGCAAAGGGAGGGTTGTACTTCCCTCTGGTGGACAAGTTCCCCCCCTCCACACCAATTCCCTTTCACAGATTTATATTTAGAAGGGACCCAGAGAGGTCTAGTCTAACACTCTTCATTTTACAGATAAAGAAACTGAGGTTTCCAGAAATTAATTTGCCTAAACCCTCACAGACAGTAAGGAGGAAAGCCAGAATTTGAACCCATATCTTCTGACTCCAAATTGATTGCTTTTTTTTTGGTACCAATCTTGCTAAGGTAACAAGGACAAGCAGAGGAAAGAATGAGTGAAGAAAGTTCCTTTGCTATCTGGGGCCAAATGTCTGGCCATAATTCCCTAATGCTGTTTCCAAGGCCCTAAGGAGAGGGGAAAAAAGGACCTCGAGAGTTTAAAGTAATGCTGCTAAGAAGCAGTGACCAGTAATTGTTGACCCTCAAAGTCTACGGTAGGTTACTTCAATTCTCACCCTTACCCTACCAAGCCTGGCATTTGGGACACTTGGGTTTCTATTCTCTTAGATACCCTACACTAGATTAAAAACCCTTTCAGGGAGAATTCAGTACTTACATAATATAAAGAAGGTATAAGATCCTCTCTCTTTCTCTCTCTCCCTCTCTCTCTCTTTCTCTCTGTCACGCTCTGTCTCTGTGCCTCTCTTTCTATCTCTCGCTCCCCGCCTCTGTCTCTCTTCCACCCCCATGACACTTTTTAAATGAGGAAACTGAGCCCTAGAGAGATTGAATAGTATGTCCAACCTCACCAAGTTGAAAAGATCAGAGGCGAGATTTTAGCCACATCCTTGGACTCCAGAGCCAAGGTTCTTCCCACTATACCACAGTTCCTTCTGCTGACCATTTTGGAGACTTTCTTGAGACGTTTAATATTGTGTGGAAATTAATGTAATACTCATGTGGTCTCTCTATTGTCCATCATGCTCACTACATTTCTGTGCTGTTTGGCTGTGTAATCATGGGCAATTCAATCAACCATGCTGTAGCTCATGAGGTTCATACCCCATAGACCACCTATAAAATGGAAATAATACTAAGTATACTACCTATTTCATGGGCAGTTAGGTGGTACAGTGGATAGAGTGCTGGGTCTGGAGTCAGGGAGACCTGGGTTCAAATCTGGCCTCAGACACTTACTAGCTGCATGATCCTGGGAAAGTCACTTAACCCTGTTGGCCTCAGTTTCCTCATCTGTAAAAATGAACTAGAGAAGGAAATGGCAAACCACTCCAGTAACTTTGTCAAGAAAACCCCAAAAAGGGTCACAAATAGTCGATTAAGACTGAAAAAAAAACTAAACAATGCCTGCCTAATAAGGTTGTTGTAAAGAAAGTGCCTTGTAAGCTTTACACTATAAAATGTAAGCTATTCTGCACAGTTCTACGAACAATTATTAGGTATCTACTATGTACCACACATTGTGCCAAACCTTAGGTATGCAATGACAAGAATAAAATATCCTCTGCCCTCAAGGGGCTTACATTCTACCAAATTACTAAAAGACCATCTATCTGGCACAGTGGGTAAAGCCCTGGTTCTGGAGTCAGGAAGACCTGATCTCAAATCTAGCCTCAGACACTTGTTGGCTGTGTGACCCTGGGCAAGTCATTTTGCCTCTGTTAGCCTCAGTTTTCTTTTTCTGTAAAATAGAGATAATAAGAACACCTACCTCACAGGATTGTTGTGAGGATAAAATGAGATAAAGTTTTAAAGTTATTTTTCAAACCTTAAAACACTCACTATATAAATGCTAGTTATTATTATATTAGATTATTATATTATATATAATATATCACATATTATATATATTATATTATTTTACATATTATATTATGCATATGTATGTATATGTATAGTTATATTATATGCGACATACACTATATATTCTCTATAGTATGTATATTATATACATATATAGTATATACAGATGTATAATATGCAAAGTTACAGTATCACATGTATTATTATTACTATGTATTACTATAGTACTATTATATATCACTATAACATATAATACTATAATTACTATAATAATATAATACTATAATATTATGTATAACATAATATCTATGATATAATAACTATTATATTACTATATATGTGATAACACCTAGACCATTCCAACCTAGAGCATCTTCAGACCGCCACCCAATCCGTGTCCATTAAGTTACAGGTGCCTGGAGTACAGGGACCATATGACATCTATCTTTGCATCTCCCCAGGGCTTAGCACAGCACTAGACGTCGGCATACTTACATACTCCCATGGATGACTAATCTCCTTATTGTGGACATTCCTCCCAATGATTGAGATTATATCCCATTCGCGCTCATCCATCTGATGTGACTTTTCCTCAGGCTGCTACCCTAAGTCCAACACGGGGGCTTGACTCATTGTGCAGGAGCTTTTGTCAAGTTCTCTTGGCCTCAAGATGGTATCAGCAGGGCATGTCGGTGTGTCTATTTTCCCTAGATTTTGCCACTTAACCCACCCATCTTCTTTTTTAATCACATGGCTCTTTGATGACATCATTTACACTGCTTGATAGTTGTCAAAATAATTTTCTTAAAGCAAAAATCTGACCATGTCATCTCCCTTCTCCACTCATACCTCCCCTTTCAATAAACTCTAGTGGTGCTCTATTGCCTTGAGGATCAAACAGAAAATACTCTTTTTGGAGTTCAAATCTTTTTATAACCTGGCTCCTTCTTACCTTTCCAGACTCCTTCCTTATTCTCTTCCATTTATTCTGTGATCTAGTGGCATTGTCCTCCTTGGTATTCCTGGCACAAGACACTCCATCACCTGACTCTGGGCATTTTCACTGGCTATCCCCTGTGCCTAGAACTCTCTCCTTCCTCATCTCTACCTCCTGGCTTCCTTCAAGTCTCAGCTAAAATTCTACTTTCTGCAAGAAGCCTTTCCTAATCCTTAATCTTTTTCTAAATTTAAAGTTAGCTTTTATTGATGTCTTTTGTTGTAATTTAAAAATACTTCGAGGGACCAAGCTGTGTTAGGATGCATAGGATGAAAATGTTTATTTCAAAGTAAAATTATAATATCTGCTTATAATTTTTTTATTTAAAGTTCATTTGCACAGATAGGAGAAAGAAAATATTTATTATCCAATATATTTCCTTGTCAGTTGATGTCAATTGTATTATTAAAAGAACTTCGAAGTTTCCCAAAGGCAGTTGAGCCTGCCCTCCTCCTCCTGCTTAATTCTGAGCTCTTGTTACTGGGGTTCTTAATAATCAGTCATTTAATTAAATTTGGTGGTAAATGCTAGATTTGCTGGTCATACTCGTTTGCCTGGTTCAGGTTCAAGTTCCAGTCTATGAGCCTTGCTGATGCTGCAGAAATGGAACCCAGCTATATATCCTCAAGCCACCAGGGGCCATGCCAGACTCTTGGGAATCAAATAATCAGTTAGGCTGATCATGGGTGGAGTCACAACCCCTTTTTAGCAGAATATGTTATAAATAACCGGCAGAAAGATTTTTCATCCTGGTTGTTATCCCCAGTATCCCAAATCATCCTCCCCTTCCTCACCTCCTACCCCATTATATGCTATATCTTTCAAGGATGAGAACTCAATGCTCCAGGCATATTTGGGTTATCTCTGACAGCAAATTTCTTAGAGAATTGTCTGATATCTTATCCTGTGTCCCCTGTAGGTCTAAGTGTTTCGTGTTCCCCTGGGGCTTGAGGCTTGTGCCAGCCCAGTCAGAAATGTCTGATAACACCCTGAGGTGGGTGCAAAATTCCTTATTGGGCCCTATAAGGAAGTGGAAATGGGAATGCCAAAAGTCAGCCACCATACCGTAGGCATGGGTGGAAACTTAATGCTGCTAATTACAATCTGTTGCCAAATCTTAACATTTATACCTTCACGCCTCTTATATATGTCTTCTCTCCATTCACACCACCACACCTCTAGTTCAGGCCCTTGTCACCTTTCATTACGACAATCACATTAGCCTTCTATTTGGTTTCCTCTCCTATCTCCCCTCTCCAATCTATCCTCCACTTAGTTGCCAAAGTGATTTTCCTAAAGTGCAGGTCTACTCATGTCTCCTCTCCACTGCCCCCACATACTCAATAAACTCTCTAATAGCTCCAGGATCAAATATAAAATGCTCTGTTTGGTATTTAAAGCTCTTCATAAACTGGCCTCTTGTCTTCTTACCCTTTGCTCCCCTACCTGTACCCTATGATCCAACTACATAACACTCCACGACCTTATGCATGGTACAGTTTCTGTGCCATGGTACTGGCTGTCTGCCATGTTTAGAATGTTCTCCCTAATCACCCTCGTATTTTAGAATTCCTGGCTTCTTTTAAGACTGAACTCAAATCCCACCTTTTTAGGAGGTCTGTCCCAGGCCCCTGAGACACTTACAAATACCTTCCCTTCTGAGCTTATCTAATTTTTTTCTATTTACTCTGTATATATTTTCTATGTGGCTCATTATTTACAATGTTCTTTCCCATTTAAAGTGTGATCTCCTTGAGGGTAGGGACAGGGCCTTGCCCTCTTTGTATCCTCAGAACTTAGCACAGTGCCTGACACATTATAAATGCTTAATAAATGCTTGTTGAATGATTGTATGATTGATACGTAACTATGAAAATACGACTTGCCCCCTAGTGGCAAGAAACAAATGAAAGGTATCTGGAAACCACTGCCCTGGACACTTTGGATTAACAGTGTCTATATAATTGATTTTGATAAGCTGGCACGTGGAGGAACTGTAGGACTTGGAGACCTGTGCATTGGGTGCATCAGAATCACCTAGTTCAGGTTACATTAATGATATCCTACACCAGAAAAGGCAGCACAGTATAGTCATTGTAAAGGCTTTGGAGTCAGAGGACACAGGTTCAATTCTTTCCCTTGTTATTTTGTGACCTCAGACAAATCACGGAACCTCTCCGGGACTCAGCTTCCTCATCTGTAAAATGGAAAGGTTGGACTGCATGGCATCTAACATCCTTTCCAGGACTAAATCTACATCCGTAAGATTTTCCATTACTATCCTGACCGCTGGCATTCAAAGGCTTTCATAATCTGCCCGCCCAACTCTCCAGTCTTCTTCAACTTTCCAATTCGTCTCCTCCCACCCCCATATGCTCTGCTTCGATGCCAACATGCAGTGACTCTGGCATCTTGGCTGTTTCTTGAATAAGACACTCCGTCTCCTGACTTCATGCATTTTCCCTGGCTGTCACCCATGCTTGGGATACTTTCCCTTCTCATCTCTGCCTCCTGGCTTCCTTCAAGTTCCAGTTTAAATTCTACCTTCTACAGGACGGCTTTTCTGATCCCTCTTAATTCTAACATCCCACTCCCTACTTAGATTATTTCCAATTTATCCCATGTGTGGTTTGTGTGTACATAGTTGTTTGCCTATTGTCTTCCCCATTAAACTGAGAGCTCCTCTAGGTTAGGACTGTCTTACATCATTGTTTTTACCCCCAGTATAGTACAGTCACTTAATAGATGTTTATTGACCCACTGAATGATCTGACCATGTATATATTGGGGAAAGAAGTGTAATCACTATCCTCATTTTACAGATGAAGAGATTGATGACCAAAGAAGTGATTTACTCAGAGCCACACAACTAATTAGTGGCAGAGTCAAAAGAACCCTAAATAGATCTGGAATCTGAAGTTCCGGGTCTAAACCTTGCCTCTGTCATGCTTGGGCAAGTTACCCCACCTCACTAAGACTTAGTTTTCTCATTTGTAACATGAAGGGTTGGCCTGCATGCCCTCTAAGGTCCTTGCTGATTCTAAATCTCTGATTCTATGAAGACTCATCATCTCTGAGCTTTTAGGCAAGTCACTTAACATTTCAGAATGTAAACTCATCTACAAATTAGAGGGCTGTACTGGATGGTCTCTAATCTTTCTTCTAGCTCTAAATATATAATCCCATGCTCACAGGTAGTGGCCCAGTCATTGGAGATTCTCAGAATTACAATCAACTTCAGTATATGCTAATAACGTTGATAATTCCCCAGGTATTTTGACTCCAAATCCTGTGTTCTTTCCACTCTACCTGACTAGTCATTTAATCAAAAGATCAAAAGATCATTGGATTTTAAAGATAGAAGACACATTGGAGAACACCTAATCCAACCTCATTTAACAGATGAAGAAACTGAGGTCAGAGGGGTTGAGTGACTTGCCTCCCAGGATCCAGTACAACTCAGAATACTCTACGTAGAAGGGAGTGTACTACCCTTGGGATGGAACGGTATAGACTTGTCATTAATTAACACCAAGAATCCGAAAAATCCCCTAAAACTTTGTTTCAAGAATCTGAAAATATTCCCTTTAAATTTGACTTATTCCTTGCTCCACAATGCCCTCTAGTGGCCGCAACAGTTGCTCAAACTGTCCCCTTTTTTAATCCTCTTAGGTCATGCTTCTGGATATCATCTTCATGTAGCCTTTCAACACATATAAAAGATGTGGCTAGACAATAGTTCTTTAGACTTGGAGATTTTAGCTCAGTATGAGTCAGCAGTGTGTCCTACAAGCCTCTAAAGTTAATTTATCTTAGGCTGCATTAGTAAAGGTACCAGTGTCTATAACAAAGACATGTGATATTCCTGCTTCACTCTGCCTTGGTCAGATTACATCCGGAGAACTGTGTCCAATTCTGAGGTTGCTATCAGAGGTGTCAAACTTGTGGAAGCTCCTGAGTGCATCAGGAACTAGATTAAATTTTAATTGGGAAATATTTAACAAAATAAATAAAAATACAATTGTTATTTAGTTGTTTCCTATTCTTTGTGACCCCATTTGGGATTTTCTTGGCAAAGATACTAGAATGGTTTGTCATTTCCTTCTCCAGCTCATTTTACTGAGGCAAACAGGGTTAAGTGACTTCCCCAGGGTCACACAGCTAGGAAGTGTCTGAGGATGGATTTGAACTCAGGAAGTTAAGTCTTTCTGACTGGAGGGCTGGCACTTTGTGCACTATGGTGCCACTTAGCTGTCACTATGGATAATGTTAATTTGTGTTAATTTGATCATGTTAATGTTAATTTCTAAGTCAATGTGACCCATAGGGATCCATTTCTACTTGAGTTTGACATACTGAACTAGACCAAATCCAGAGGAGGCCTACCAGGATGGTGAGAGCCTTTGACACCATGTCATGTAAAAACTGATGAAAGGAAATGAGAATTTTTAACCTGGGGAAGAGAAGATGTAAGGGGCACTAATTCTGCATGGTCTAAGGACCAACAGATAGATATTAGAGGGAGATAAGCCAGCTTAATGTAAGAAAAAACTCTTCTGAAATTAGAACTGTCCAAAAAGTGGAATGGACTGCTCTGGGAGTCATTATGTGCCAACTTACTGGGTGATAACTTACTGGGGATGTTATGTTTTTAGAGTTGATTGAACTCTGAGGTCTCTCACAACTATGGGTTTCTGTGATTCTATGTATAAAAGATGGTGCCCCAATGAGACTTCATCAAAAGCTGAAAGTCTGTAGAGGCAGAAATGACTCAGTGAAAGCCTTTAGATTCAAAAGAGACCATTCCCAGAGGCTTGACTACATCAATTCCCAAAGAAGTATGTGGGGGTAAAACTGACTGAATTAAAACTACATTGAGGCCATGCAGTTCTGGAGTTGTCAATTTGTTTGGCCATGTGTGTTCCCTATTACTATACTTTAAGTCCATACCCACCCTTTCTCTTTTTTAATTTTATTTTTAATTTATGGAATGAAACAACTTTTCCATGACATAGTACAATAAAAAGATGATTGTACTGAAACTGCCTATCTCTGATGCACAACTTGCTATTCCTTTCAAATATACAACAAAATTATCATGTAAATTTCTTTTTTTTCTCCCCCACCCTAGACATGGATACCATTAGACACAAATAGGCATATATGTGTGTGCGTGTGTATGTGTGTGTGTGTGTGTGTGTATAATTATTCTATACATATTTCTATTTATCGGTTCTTTCTCTGGACGTAAAAAGAAAGGTAGGAAAGGAGGGAGGGGCAGAGGAAGCAAAAGGAAAGGGAAGGGAAAGAAAAGGGAAACAAGGAAGGAACCATGCCCACTCTTTCCACAAGACTCTGGGTGTATTTGTGAGAAAGTACACCCCTGTCTTTGGAGGAAATACCTTGTAACTACTATTCTTGCTAGGTCATTTGAGTAAATACCTTTGCTAAAAAAAAAAAAAAAAATGGAACAGCTAGGTGGTGCAGTGGATAGAGTGCTAAGCCTGGATTCAGGAAGACCTGAATTCAAATCTGGCCTCAGACACTTACTAGCTGTGTGACCCTGGGTAAGTCACTTAACCTTGTTTGCCTCAGTTTCCTCATCTGTAAAATGAGCTGGAAAAGCAAATGGCAAACCATTCTAGTATCTTTGCCAAGAAAACTTTAAATGAGGTCACAAAGAATTAGATATGACTGAAATGACTGAACAACAACGAAACTAATAGAGTCTATCGGCTGACATTTAAGCAGAATCATACCAGTTAAAGCTCATGAGCCACTGTTGGGAGGGTAGCCACCCACAGGGTTACCCCAAGAACCCTTGAAAATAGTAGCCATCATTTCTCTGGAGATCTGACTTGCCAATATCAGTAGGGACCTAACTTGCCAGCACCAGTGTGAGTTAGGTGAATGAGACCAAAAGGAGTATTACATATGGATCTCCTGCTTTCCACCTTGATGTTACCTAGAAACCTTTCTTAAGCCATTTATACCATACTTAGAGTCAAGAGTGGTAGGAGAAACAAAGAAAGAGGGAAGAGAGAGGAAGAAAGAGACAGAGAGAAACAGAGAGAGATGAAGAAAGAGACCCAGAGGAAAAAAAAATACACACATACAGCCTGAGAGCCAGGGAGGAGGATGAGAGATCAAGGACCATTCCACACCACACTGTGGAGACTGAAGATTATACTGTTATGAATCTTCACCTAGATAGACAAGCAAGATTGTTTTGGCCCAACTACCCATACCTGTAGAGTGTGAATTATTTCTACCTTCTCCTTCAAACTCCTTTCCAAATTCTTCTGTACCTTGATGATAAAAAGTTTTGGGGAAAAGTAGGGGAGTCAAATAGTGAAGTCTGACTCTTGATATTTAGACTGTGCATTGAGGGATAATTTTAAGAGAACCCCAAATACAAAATAATCTGTATTTGAAAAACAGATCAAAGGATCTTGAATTTAGAATTGGAAAAGACCTTGGAGGTCATTTGGTCATAGGATCATCCTGATTTAGAGCTAGAAGAGAACTTAAAAACCATCCAGCCCAAATTGAGGAAACTGAGGCACAGAGAGGTTAAATTAAGTGACTTGCTCAGTGTCAAACAATTAGTAGATACCTTAGATAGGATTTGGACCCTGGTCTTCCTGTCTCCTCAGTCCAATACTCCACACTGCTTCTTGTGGAGAGTTCATTGTCTTCCTTTACAGCTGAGTAAACTGAGGCCCCAAAAGATGAAGTGACTTGGCCAAGGTTTTGAAGTTTGTATGTGGAAGAGCTAGACTTTAAAATTTAAAACATGGACCACTGAATCCAAAGCCTGAATTCTTTCTGGGAAATGAGAATTGGGCTCTATTCTTGGCTTTTCTCCCACTAACAAGCTTTTCATAGCCTGACTCCTCTCCACCTCCCCCAACTTCTCCAGTTTTTTTACCCCTCAGTTACTCCAAGCACTCCGTGATCCAGTGACAATGGTCTCTTGCTCTTCCTCCAACGTAACAATCCATCTTGTGACTTCCTGAAGGCATTGTCACTGGCTAACCCCATGCCTGAAAGGCTCTTCCTTTTCATCACCTCCTCCTAGCTACCCTGGCTTTCTTAAGTCTCACCTTCTGCAAATAATCTTTCCTGATTCGCCTTAATGTTAGAGCCTTCCCTCTTCCTCCTTACAGCTTGGCATATAGCAGGTGCTTAATAAACGCCCATTGATTGATTGTTGTATTGGAATTTACCAAATATTCATAATAATTAAAAAATGTGGGATGGTGGCTAAGCATGAGGTTGACTATGTGAATGATTGATCCTTCATGACTGATGTGAGATGGACTGTGTAACTGTGTGTGTAAGCTCCCTTTCCTCCCATTCTAGAATTCTCTTCTGGTTCCACCCACCCAGCTGATAAGGTATCAGCCAGCCTTCCTTATCACTGCTGTGATCTTCCCTTGAACTGAATTTCTTTTTCATAGTTGGATAAGCAAGGCCAGTTTCTGGTTCAAAGCAAGGACCAGGACAAGTACAATGTGACCTAAAGAATCACAAACTGTTGAAGTTGAAAAAGAATCTAGAAATCATCTAGGCCTATGACTAACCAGTCATTTAACCGAGGAAGAAAACATAGACCAGGAAAATGTAGCAGTGACTTGCTCAAAGTCACGAAACTTGCAAATATTTAGTAAGTGCCTACTGTGGGTCAGGCACTGTGCTAAGATCTGGGGATACACATAAAGGCAAAAAAATATTCCCTGACCTCAAGAAACTTATAATCTAATAGGGGAGACAATAAGCAAAAAAAAAAAAAAACTATGAACAAACAATAGATAATAGGATAAATTGGAGATAATCTTAGAAGAAAGCCTTTCAAAGTTGTTGTTTTTTCTTTAATATTGTTTTTATTTTTTACATTGCTATGTTCTACTCATCCCACTCTTTGTCAACTTATTTTATTATTGTTATTGTTCAGTTGTGTCCAACTCTTCATGACCCCATTTGGAATTTTCTTGGCAAAGATACTAGAGTGGTTTGTCATTTCCTTCTCCAGCTCATTTTTACAGGCAAGGAAACTGAAGCAAACAAAGTTGTGACTTGCCCAGGGTCACACAGCCAGTAGGCATCTGAGTCTGGATTTGAACTCAGATCTTCCTGATTCCAGGGCCCATGCTCTATCCACTGTACCACCTAACTGCCCTGGTCATCAGTTTAAACAATGTGTCTCTGAAAGCATACCCTTCACCATTTTGACACCATAGTATTCCATTAAATTTATATATCATAATTTCTTCAGCCATTCTCCAAATGATGGCTACCTCTTTAGTTTCTAGTTCTTTGCCACCACAAAAAGAACTGGATTAAATATATTTGGGACCCTTCCCTCTTTCCTTAGTCTCTTGGGGATGTAGGCCTAGGACAGATCATCTCCATTGACCATAGGTGTCCCTTGGGGCTCTCTCCTAGGCCCTTATTTCTTTTATCTCTCTGCTATTTCACTTAGTGATTTCATCAGTTTGGATTTATGCAGATGATTTTTTTTTTTTTGCAAGTGGGGTTAAGTGACTTGCCCAGGGTCACACAGCTAGTAAGTGTCAAGTGTTTGGTCTGGGCCTGATTTGAACTCAGATCCTCCTGACTTCAGGGTCAGTGCTCTACCCACTGCACCACCTAGCTGTCCCTATGCAGATGATTTTTGAATCTACTTATCCAGCCCTAACTACTTTCCTCACCTCCAAACTCATATCTCTGTTTATTAGACATCTCAAGCTAGATGTCTATGTCTATCACGTATATGTCTACCTAGATATAACTCAACGTGTCCAAAACAAAACTTATTATCTTTCCCCCCAAATCCTCCCACCTTCCAACATCCCGATATTTTTGAGGGTACCACCATCCTTCCAGTCATTCAGGCTTACAACCTAGGTGTGCTGGATGAGTTCTCAATCTCCATATCCAATCTGTTGTCAAAGCCTGTTGACTTTACCTTCATGACATTTCTTTCTCATAGTTAGTTGTATATTATCTCCCTCGTTAGACCGTGAGCTCCTTGAGAGAGTCTTTTGTGTTTCTTTGTATCTCCATCATACAGCACAGTACCTGACCCATAGCAGAGGCTTTAAAAACGACTTTGTATTTCTCCTTGAGTCCAGCATGTTGGGTTGTCCAAGGTGAGTGCTCAATAAAGGCCTGTTGAATTATAATTGATTAATGATGGTTGTCATTCATATAGCATTTTGTAGTAACCAGATGATTTCCCCATACTTTAACTTACTAAATCCTTACAATAATACTGAGGTGGGCACATGATAATCCTCCCCAGTGCACTGGCAGAGCTTAAGAAATGTGCATTGACTCTTTAGCAAATAGATCTCCATTTCCTGATGCCCAGAGCAGTCCAAAGGGGACAGGTAGGTGATGCAGTGGATAGAGTGCCAGGCCTAGAATCAGGAAGATCTGAATTCAAATCTGGCTTCAAACAGTTACTAGCTGTGTGACCCTGGGCTAGTCACTTAACCCTGTTTGCCTCAGTTTCCTCATCTGTAAAATGATCTGAAGAAAGAAATGGCAAACCACTCCAGCATCTTTGCCAAGAAAACCCCAAAGGGGGTCATGGAGAGCTGGACATGACTGAAATGACTCAACATGAGCAGTCCAGCCCAAAGCTACACAACCAGGGAGAGGCAAAGCCAGGTCCTCCTGACGTGAGGTCTAGCATCTCTATCCACTGCACCACCTGGCTGCCTCCAAAAGGCTATGGTTCAGGGGCAGCTAGGTGGCGCAGTGGATAGAGCACCGGCCCTGAAGTCAGGAGGACCTGAGTTCACGTCCGGCCTCGGACCAAACGCTTGACACTAGCTAGCTGTGTGACCCTGGGCAAGTCACTTAACCCCAATTGCCTAAAAATAAAAAAATAAATCAAAAAGCTACGGTCCCCTCTAGTTCTTGGTCCCCAAATCCCAGCTTATGCAATGTTCTAAATAAAATAAAGTGTCTTGTTCTAAAGGATAGCTTCAGGACTTTTCCAAGAAAAGATACAAGTTGGGCTCCGGGCAAATGCCCTGGCTTCCTCAGGAATAGGAGTAAAAAGGGGGGAGTAAAAAAGGCAAGAAGAAATCAAACACAGAGGAGACAGAGAATGAGGACCCGTCAGAGGAAAGGGAGCCATGAGGGAGGAGAGACAGATTCCAGCTGGGACTGTCAGGCCAAAAGAATGTTGGGGCACACATGATGGCAGAGGGGGAAGGATGACACAATCAGATCCTGAGCGCTGGAAAGGACAACAGAGGCCATCTAGTGTAATTCATTTTACAGATGAAGAAACTGAGGCCCAGAGATATAAACTTATTTGCTCAATGCCACATGAATAAATGACAGAAAGGGATTTGTACGCGAGATCCTCTCACTCCAGAGCCAGTAATCTTTCTGTTGTACCATAGAGGGCCCCACTTTGTTCTGGAGTAGAACAGTGGCAGCCTCTCCCTCACTGACATTTCTGGTGATATCAGAACTCTGCCCTCCTGAAGTTCTGCCCAGCCTGAGAATTTGCCCAGCCAGGTGGGAGAAGCTTGTCCCATTGTGGCTGTGAGGAATACATCTTAAAATAATCTTCTGAGAAAGGGAATTGAGAAGTGAAGGAGAGCTGGGATAGAGTCAAGGAGAGGGTCAAGGGGATAGGCCCACCTATGATAGAAATGGGAGAGGAAGAAATTCAGAGTCAGCTGGATTACAATGCAGAGAGCAAACCCCACCCCTGCAACTTACTACCTATGTGACCTTGAACAAATGATTTAGCCTCTTATGGCCTCCCTTTCCTCATCTATAAAAATACTAATAACTGGCATTTATGTAGCAGTGCTTTTCATGCTTACAGAGAGATTTACAAATATTATCTCACTTGATCCTCACAGCAACCCTGAAGGTAGGTGCTATTATTATACCTATATTATAGTTGAGGGCACATTACATAGTTAAGGGGCAGCTAGGTGGAGAGAGTGCCTGACCTATAGTCAGGAAGATTCATCTTCCTGAATGCAAATCTGGCCTCAGACACTTACTAGCTGTGTGACCCTGGGCAAGCCACTTAACCCTATTTGCCTCAGTTTCCTCATCTGTAAAATGAGTTGGAGAAGGAAATGGCAAACCACTCCAGTATCTTTGCCAAGAAAACCCCAAATGGGGTCAGGAAGAGTTGGACATGACTGAAAATAACTGAACGTAGTTGAGGAAACTAAGGTAGACAGAGGATGAGTGACTTGCCCAGGGTGACACAGCTATTAAGTGTCTAGATTTGAATTCAAGTCTCCCTGATTTTAGTTTTCAGAACTCTACGCACTCTATCCACTAGGCCACCTAACTGCCTCTCAAATGAAAACTTGAAATTAATGGACTTTGAGGTCCCTTTCAACTCTCAATCTATCATCTTCTCATTTTCCAGTGTGAAATCCTTAATCCTCTGACCCTCCCAGGACAGACTTTATTCCCACAGTGGTAGGCTCTGGGTTAGAGCATCAGAAAATCTCTTCAACCCTCAAAATGACTTTGGAATAGGTTATTGACGAAGCCCAGTATGAAGGTGGGTTGAGAGGAGGGAAATTTTTCCCAGGCTTCCCATGAAGTACTTTGCTTCATGAGTCGGGGATAGGTGAGAGGTGGAAAAGAGTAAGAAAGAGGAAGAAAGAGAGCTAGCAGTGGGAAGATGAATGGTTTGGAAGGTAGAGTAACTATATAAGGAGGGAGCAGGAGCAGGGAGGATCCTATGACCCCATGAACAGGGCTAGAAAAGGGGCCAGGCAGAGCCTTGCAGGGGAAGGGAGAGCAGGTTTGGCTCTCAGCCTCCCCACCACGCAAGAGGCTCTAGTAGCCTTTGTCTCAGTTGGCATCGTGCTCTCTCCTAACTTTTCATGGCCCCCAGATTGGGCAGGGGCTGGGGGTGGGGTGAGATGCAGGCATATTTCAGGGGTGACCTCTGAGGGGCTATGTTTAAAACTAACAAAAGCTCAGCTGTTGTTTCTATGTCTGTCTCCAGTGGCTTTTGTTGGAAGGGAGGAAGTGGGGGAGGGAGAAACATCACCTATTTAGAGGTCGATGAGGGGAAGAGGGAAACAATGACAACTTGCTCCTAGGATGGAAAGACTGCTAATAGCTCCCAAGGGCCCACATTGACCCCAGGAGCTTCATCAGACAGATGGCTTCTTCCCTGGCCTATTGGCAAAGGATCTCTGGAGGGCCTTAGACCTCCCCACAGCCAGAGAAGAAATCAATCAATCAATGAATCAACAAGCAGTTATTAAATACCAGCTATGTGCTAGGCACCATGCTAGGCTCTGGGGATACAAACCCAAAGAATGAAATAATCACTACCCACAAGGAATTTACATAATAATAATAATAGCTTACATTTCCGTAGTGCTTTAAGGTTTACAAAGCACTTTGCTGTGTCAGAGATCATCTGATTTGATCTTCATAACGATGTTGTGAGATAGGAGTTATTAAACCCGGTTTACAAAGGAGGAAACTGAAGCTGAGAGCAGTTAAGTGACTTGCCCAGGGTCACACAGTTAGTAAGTGTTTGACAATGGATTTGAACTTAGTTCTTCCTAACTGCAATACCACCACCTAGCTGTCCCATGAGAAAGATAAATATATATAAAAATGTAGAATATATAAGCATGAAGTTAATAAATGCAACTATATACAAAGTAGTAAAATATAAAATAGTTTGGGAAATATGTACAATTATAACTTCTAATGGTATGAATTTTAACATATATGGGATTTATTATTTGCCCTAATCAGGACCAACCTGTTTCTCTAGAGTATTTCTGTATTTCTTATTTCTTTATTGTCCCCTCCTCACCCCTCATTTAACCCTAGCTACCACTTGGCAAATTGAAGAGGACTCAGTCTGAGAATGATATCCACACTAGAAATGCCCTTCCCTGCACGTAAGAGAACTTCAAAAATATGATTGTCTAACATGACAGAAAAGAAAAATGATAAATGCTAGAGGGGATATGGAAAAATAGAGACACTAATGCACTGTTGGTGGAGTTGTGAACTGGTCCAGTCATTCTGGAGAACAATCAGGAACTATCCCCAAAGGGCTATAAAACTGTGCACACCCTTTGACCCAGCAATACTACTGCTGGGTCTGTATCCCAAAGAGATTAAAGGAAAAGGAAAGGGAGAAGGATCCATATGTATAGAAGATATGTATAGCAGCTCTTTTTTGTGGGGGCAAAGAATTAGAAATTGAAGAGATGCCCTTCAGTTGAGGAATGACTGAACAGGTTGTGGCATATGATTGTGATGAATTACTACTGTGCTATAAGAAATGATGAACAGGATGGTTTCAGAAAAACCTGGAAAGACTTTATATGAACGGATGCAAAATGAAATGAGCAGAACCAGGAAAACATCATACCTAGTAACAGCAATATTGTAACGATAATCAACCGTGAAAGACTTAGCTACTCTGATCAAGACAATGATCCAACACAATTCCAAAGGACCTATGATGAAAAATGCCGTCTACTTCCAGAGAGAGAACTCCAAGTGCAGAGTGAAACATGCTTTTTTCGCTTTCTTTATGTTTCTTGCTCTTTATTGTTTTTTTCCACATGGGTAATATGGAAATACGTTATGTATGATTTCACATCTATAATTGGCATCATATTGCTTGCCTTCTCAATGAGTAGGCTAGGGGCGAGATGGAGGGAGAGAATTTAGAGCTAAAGTTTTTTTAAATGAATGCTAAAAATAAATAAAAATTTAAAAATATGTGATCTCATCCTATGCAGAGCCTGTCTTCATCCCTTCATGTCTGTTCCATTTCTTTCTGCCCTCTATGCCTTTGAAGCTAGATCTTCATGAGTTTCCTTGGCCATAATCCTATTCATCCTCTGGTGGCCAACCCCGTCCACCTCCCCCCACCCTTGCCCTGTAATGAATGCATACCTCTGAGCTTAGCCAGTCTGGTGCTTGTGTGACAGACATACAGGGCACCCCAGACAGGGAACAAATACCTTCCCAGCTTGATCAGACCTGCAAGAGCTTGTGCTTCATTGGTAGAGGTTTCAGGAACCCAGGCTCACCCTTTTGTCATGATGAGGCATCAGAAGAGGACTTGAGGGTAAGTCAGATAATAACAGCTCAGATTTATATCAGCTTTACAGTTGACAAACACTTTCTTCTCAACCACCCCAAGAGGTGGTGAAAGCATTGTTAGCACCATTTTACAAATGAAAACACTGAGGCTCCAAGAAGGGATGTGATTTACCCAAGATCATAAAATGATAGAATTTTTGAACTGGAAAAGATCTCAGCTAGAATCTAGCCCAACCCATACCTGAAAGAAATTCCCACTAAAACATATGAAACAGCTGTACATGCACCCTCTGCTTGAAGACCTCCATGAAAGGGAAAATCAACAACCTTCTGACTCAGCTTTTTTAAAACACTTTAGGACATTTCTAATTTAATGTTTTTTTCATTTCTATTTTAAATTTACCCCCTTACAAGTTCTATCCCATTGCTCTAGGTTCTGTTCTCTGGGACCAAACAAAACAGTGATAATCCCCTTTTCATAAGAAAGTCCTTTACATGCTTGAACAGAACTGTCATTTCCATTCCCATCCCCAAGTCTTCTCTTCTCCAGGCTAGGTATGCCCAGTGCCCTCAACTGATCTTCCTATGACATGGAGTCAAGGTCCTTCATCATCACCCTGGTCACCTTCCTCTGGATACCCTTTAGCTTATCAATGTTCCTAAGACATAGCAATAAGAACTAAACATGATAATCCAGCTATAGTCTTCCCAGGGCAGAGTACACATTTCTATCACTTCTTTATGTCTGGAGTTATGCCTCTCAGTGCAACCCAAGAACACTCCAGCTTTTGGGGTTTTCCCATCGCACTCTTGACTCATACTAAGCGTGAAGTCCACTAAACTCCTCCAGATCCTTCTCAGATAAACTGATATCTAATTATGCCTTCCATATTTAGTACATGTGAAGTTGATTTTTTGAACCCAAGTTTAAGATTTTACATTTATCTGTACTGGGTTTCCTATCAGATTTCAGCCCAATGCTTACCTTGTCAAAATCTTTTTGGATCCCATCATCGCATATGTTAACTATCCCTCCCAAGTTGGTGTCATCTGCAGATATGATGCCATCTCTTCCTTTTTTCCAAGTTACTGGTAATTATGTTAAGCTACTCAGTCTTAGCTGTCAAATTGAAACTTAACCATTAATAATTAGTCTTTGAGCTAGCTATTCAACCAGTTCCAAATCCATCCGTGTTATTGTCTTGCCTATGTCCCTCCATCTTTTTGATAAGAATAGATACTTTATAAAAAAAAAAACAACTTTGCAAAAATCTAGGTTAGATGTATTTATAGTCTCACAACCTACTAGGTCAGCAGAATTGTCTAAAAAGGAAATAATGTTCTGCTGTCATGGCTTGTTCTTGATGAAGCCAGGCTGGCTCTGTAATAACTTCTTCCTTCTTTAGTTGTTTATTAACCATTTTTTGAATGATCTGTTCTATGATTTCCCTAGGAATTGAAGACAAACCTACTGGCCTTCAGTTCACTATTATAGATCTAAGTTAGTTGTTAAATTCATTGTGGATCTAATTTAGTCTCTTCAGACCACTGTTGTTTTTACTCATTATGATTGTTCCCTTTGTATCTTCAGAATTTTATTCTTGATCATCCCTGAGAGTTGGCCCTCCCTAGAATTGTAGTCCATAGGATTATTACAATAGCTAACACATATAGCATGCTATCATTTGCAAAGCTCACTCTTTGTGTATACATAATATATATCTGTATATGTATATATGTGTATGTGTATATTCATATATATATTATGTGCATATATATGTGTGTGTATGTTAATAGTGTGTATATATGTACATCGTGTATATATGTGTGTATTTACATATATGTGTGTATGTATATGCCTACACACACACACACACACATATACACACATATATATGTGTGTGTAGGTAAGTGTAGTGTTCTGGAGTTATTCTCTCAACTCCTGGCTCTCACTGACCTTAGAAAGCAACTGCTATATCTTCAATCATCAGGGTCCTGGGGATAGCCCTGAGATATTGGGAGTGTTTAAACTATTACTTTTACTTCTTAAATTTTTGAATGTGGTAAAGCTATTGATTGATGAATAAGTATTGAGTGGGTTTGATTGAAAATGTCCTAGAAGGGTAGAGAGATGGATTTAAAAGTGGTATTTTTTTTTTTTTTTTTTTTGCTTTGCTGGAGTGAGATTTCTGGCTGTGGACTCAAAGCAGAAAAAGATAGATATTGATTCATTTTTGTAATTTCCCAAGCCAGAGAGAATACATTCATGGGGGTCTTTGGGCAAATGAGTTAACAATAGTTCCATTAAACTGGCTTGGCTGACGTTGAAAGGAAAAATACTTCTCCAGAGGGGAGGAGGCAGAGAGAAAAACTAGAGAGTCACACCCTAAGGGGAAGAGAAGCTTGGCCCACAAAGGTCTGGAGGTGGGTAAGGGGAACAGTAAGAGTGATTGACAGCCCAGCTCAGCATCCAGTCACCACCATTGTTACATATATTTGAAGTCATGATCCAGAAATCCAAATCCTTTTCTGAGACATCACCTTTTTAGCCAACTGTTGACTGACCCAATAATTTTCTTTTTGGCATCCCTGTGTCCAGTGGATAGCAGTGAGGAAAACAGAGCTGAAGCCCTTACAATCTTCAGCTTTTTGCCCAAAGCCTTGCAACCATTGGCAATACGTTGCCAATAAGTTGCTTCTGGCAGTATCATTTGAGTCCACATGATTCATCAGAAGTGTGTTAATAGTCATATTCATCTGTTTTGACTGGTCTTGGGAGGTACCTCTTGGATATGTATTTTGGGAAGACATACAGCTGTAAATGGCAGAGCTGAGGGTAGGAATCCATGTCTTTTGATTCTACGTCCCCTTGCTTTTCCCACACCATAGTGCCTCTGCTAGGCACAATGAAAAATCAAAAGTTCATAAACCTCCTCCTTTTGCTGAAAAAGAAACTGAGGCCCAGTGCTCTAACCATTGGGAAACCCAGCTTTAGATTTATTCAACTTTTCTGAGCTTCCTCATCTGGTAAATGGAGATAATAAAGCCTGTAGTATTTACCTTCTAGGGTTGCTATGAGGGTCTAAAATGATCCGGACCCCTCATTTTATAAATGAGAAAATTGAGGCCTTAAACAGTTGTGGTTTGTCAATGCTCACAGGATTATGATTTGAATGCTGGTACTCAGACCCCAAATGCAGTATTATTTTCTATTGTGATATCTCTTCAAGCATAGAATGCTATAGTGGTTCAGGGGATGGGCTAGAACGAGTTCAAGGAAGGCTCCATGGAGGAGGGGGATCATAAGCTGGGCCTAGAACAATGAATACAGTTCAGGTAAAGAGAGAAGAGTGGGGGAAAACATCTGAGAAGGAGAAACAGAACGAGAAACGACCCTAAGATGGGCTGTCAGAAGGATTCATAGAATTATAGATTTCCAAATTGCAAGGGACCTTAGATTAGAGGTCGTCTAGTGCAACTCCCTCATTTACAAACAGGGAAACTGAGGTCAAGGGAGGTACAGTGACATTTTGGGGTCCAGAAAGGAGGTCGTATAGAGGAGCAGTGGGAAATAAGTCTGGGAAGGTCAAATGATGATGAGACATGGTATTTGGGGCAGAGGGTGGGTCCAGTGCATAAATGAGGGGACCAGCTAGCGGCCTTCTTTATTGAAATAGATCTCTCATGACCTACTATCCCAATTCCCACCAATGAAGGTCTGCACACACGAGGTCTGAGTGTGAGAACTTTGGTTTCAAGGGTGGGGTCCACTTCCTGACTTGTTACTCCTCTCCCAATCCACACCCCAGCCCACACACTCCCAAGTCCCACGGGGTCGGCCCCAAACATCACCTACTTATTACCTGCATTTGTTGAAAGGCCCATGCAGCAGGGAACATGCCAAGACACAGTCCCTAGACCCTTGGCTCACCATCTGAGAGGAGCAAGCTGCCAATACAGCAACAGTAAGAAGCCGCAAGGAGGTCCCGGCCTCCCCACCCCCCGCCGGAAGGCTTCACCCTAGTAAGTGGGAGGGGGGAGGAGATGCACCTGGGAGATGAAGGTTTAAGGAGGGTCAGGTCAGGCTAAGCCTTCTGGTCTAGTGAGGTAGGAGGAGCTGCCTTGGGACGGGATGGGGGAGAAGGGGAAACCAAGGGAGAGGTGAAGTCACAGGTTTGGGCAGGGCTAGCAGGAGGGAGAGAGGAGGGGAGGAAATCTGAAGCTTAAGATGGGAAGGGGTAGAGGCCAGAGCAAGGAAAACTCAAATCTGATGCTCTAAGTCGGGAGTGGGGAACCTGCGGCCTGGAGGACATGTGTGGTTGCCTATAGCCCCTGCTATAGGCAAAGGGGGAGCCAGCTCCTTAGAAAAAGCGAAGCAGGAGGAGGCGATAGGCAATGTTGCCTGTCAGACTTCACCTTGCCCTACCTGCCTCGGGCACGCTCATCCACAATGAATCACATAACCCACCTTGAGCTATGTCCACTGGACCTTGAAGGATGGCTCATCTCCGCTCCCACCCCCAAGGGAGGTGTGGGACATTGTTAGTTATTTGTTTACCCAGAGTCTGATTTTTCCTACGGGTCCTGGCAAGGCGATGTGACCCCTGCTCCTAATCCTTAGCCCCACCCTTGGGGCCATTGGGGGAAAAAAAGATTTTTCCATTGAGCATTCCAGAAGAATGTTTCAGAAGATAACCTATCAAGTACCCTCACACCCTTGTGCTCCCCAGAACCACCCCTAGGGAGCCGGTCAGGGCATCTTGCAGAGGCACTTTGGGGTGGAACAGGGAGGTGGTTCTACTTAGCAGTGACTCAGTTCTGCCAGCTGCTTCTAGAAAAGATGCAAGGCCCCTGTGGATACAGTTAGACCATGAATTTCTTGCTCCCTTTGCCCTCCCCAAGGTAAAGCAGATTGGGCTCCTTCTTCCGCTTTCCACTCCTGACCTCCTCTGTTTTATGGTACCCTTGGGACAGTGTGGTATATAATAGGGTCACTGGATTTCAGTTCATAAGACCAGGGTTCAAATCAGGCTATGCTAATAATTACCCGTGCAACTGAGCCTTAATTTCTTTGTTGAAAAACGAAGCAGTGGGACTAGAATAATTCTGGTCACTAGATATTTTCTAAGGTCCTGTCTAGCCCCACATCTTAAAATCTTGTGATTTATTTTTCCCCTCTCAAGACTGCCTTAGATGTTGGGAATCAGGGGACATAGGGGAAAAGGTGTTAGGCTTAGTGTTAAAAAACAAACAAACAAACAAATAAATGAACAGACAAACAAACAAACAAACAAAAAAAACCCCTGGGTTAAAAACCTGACTCTGCCACTCACCAGCTCTGTGACTATAGGCAAGCTATGGCACTTTTCTGTTCCTCAGTTTCTTAGCTATGAAATGGCCTTAATAATGCTTGCACTACCGAACTAGTAGTGTTGTAGGAAAAATGCTTTGTGAACTAGCTCAGAACCCAGTGCACTTCCACATGGTAGGTGCTAATTAAATGTTTGTGGAGTTAAAATGGATTAAAGCTATTGTAGGAGTGTGTGTTGGGAAGGGGAGGGTTAATGCACAATGCATTCTCCTTTTCTACACCTCTAAAATTAGTTGGATGCTTTGCTTCCTGGAATGGTGAGCATGTCACCTTACCCTGTACCCCACCTCCACCAAGAATAACCAAGTTGAAGGTCTTCCCTATGGCAGTGAAGAAGATGACAGGGACAGCATGGCCTGTGGAGGCTTAAACCCTGTGATTTTAGCACTCCCCCCCCCCCAGTTTTTAAACATTTTTACTTAAAGTTTTGAGTTCCAAATTCTACTCCTTCCTCTCTTCTCTCCTACGATAGTAAGCAATTAGATACAGGTTATACATGTGCAATTATGTAAAACATTTCCATATTTGTCATTTTTACAAGAAGATTTGAATAAAAGAAAAAATGAAAAAAAGTGAAAAATAGCATTCTTCAGTCTATATTCAATCAATATCAGTTCTTTCTCTGGAGGTGGGTAGTATGTTTTATCATTAGTCTTTTGAGAGTGTCTTGGATCATTGTGTTGACGAGAATAGTTAAGTCATTCACAGTTCATCATACAATATTGCTGTTACTGTGTACAACATTCTGCTGGTTCTGTTTACTTCGCTATGCATCAGTTCACGTAAATCTTTCCTGGTTTTTCTGAAATCATCCTGCTTGTCATTTCTTATACCATGATAATATACCATTACAAGCATATGTCACAGCTTGTTTAGCCCATTCCCTAATTGATGGATATCCCTTTGATTTCCAAGTCTTAGCCACCACAAAAAGAGCTGCTATTGATATTATTTGTACAAAGAGATCCTTTTCCATTTTTTTTAATGTCTTTGGGATATAGACTTAGTAGTGGTATTGCTGGATCAAATGGTATGCACAGTTTTATAGCCCTTTGGGCATAGTTCCAAATGGCTCTCCAGAATTGTTAGATCAGTTCACAACTCCACCAACAGTGCATTAGTGTCCCAGTTTTCCCTCATCTCCTGCAACATCCAACATTTTCCTTTTTTGTCATATTAGCCAATTGGATAGGTGTGAGGTGGTACCTCAGAGTTGTTTTAATTTCCATTTATCTAATCAATAGTGATTTAGAGCATTTTTTATATGACTATAGATAGCTTTGATTTCTTTCTGTGAAAACTGCCTGTTCATATCCTTTGACCATTTTTAAACTGGGTAGTAACTTGTATTTTTTATAAATTTGACTCAGTTCTCTATATATTTGAGAAATGAGGCCTTTCTCAGAAATACTTGTTGGAAAAAAAATTTTCTCCCAGTTTTATGCTTTCCTTATAATTTTGGTTGAATTTGTTTTGTTTGTGCAAAATTTTTTAAATTTTATATAATCAAAATTATCTGCTTTGTATTTTGTAATGCTCTCCATATCTTCTTTGGTCCTAAATTCTTCCCTTATCCATGGATCTGACAGATAAACTTCTAGGTGCTAGCACTTTCTGGTTCAGAGCCCTCCTCCCCTCTCTTCAAGCTGCTGTAGCAGCCCTTGAGATTCCCAGAGAGTGACTGGAGGAGTCAGCGGGAGCCTCTGCAGGTCAGAATCCTGGACATTGTCATGTCCTACTTTGGAATGTAGTTTTTGTGTGCTTGTCTTATCTCCTCCACCAGATACTTATGGCTAAAAAAAAAAAAAAAAGAGGGTCAGATTCTACCTTCCCATCAGTCAACGCACCCAGCAGCTCCTCAAACATTATGAGCCCTCAATCAATATCAAATGGAAGGTGATGGCCATTGTCTTTTTGCTGAGCATCTCAAAAATCTCAATTTTATCAAGCAAGCATTCATTGAGCACTTACTGTGTGCCAGGGACTGTACTAGGTGTTGAGGAAACAGAAATGACATTGAAACAGTCCCTGCCCTCAAAGGGCTTACATTCTACAGGGTTAGTATAATTGATACCTTAAATGGTCCCTCCATTAAAATACTGCTCCATTTGCTTCACTGTGTAAGCAGAAGAAGCTGTGACTTTTTGAGGGCTATTCTAGGAGACTAAAAGCACTGGTAGGTGATATGGCCCGGTTACGGACTGTATGTTAATTGTCCAAGGATGGATCTGGCTTAGTTCAGAAAGGTCATCATCAGATTTCAGGGTGGGGAGAATTAGGAAGTAACACAACAACTCAGGAAAGTGACCTGTTAATAGTAGAGAAAGTAGCCACTGGTGAAGCAACAGACCTTTTGATGTCTTTAAATAGTCATTTATAGGATTTGGCTTAGAGATCACCTCCATATCATCTTTTCATTAATTGAGGCTTGTAAATTTAGCTTAATATAATCTGGACTGTCAACTTGCCTGTTGGTATGTACAATGTTTAGGTACTAGGGACACGAATAGCATATTTGTCCTGGCACATTTTAAAAATAAATTTCAAAATTTAAAATTTTTAATTTAATTTAATTTAAAATTTGAATTTTTAAATTTAAATTTTGAATTTAATTTAAAAATTGAATTTTAAAATTAAAATTTAATTTAAAATTTTAAAATAAATTTGAAAATTAAAAGGACAATGTAGGGAATAAAGTAACAGCATTGGTATCAAGAAGATTTGAGTTCAAGACCCATCTCTGACACATTGTATCAGTGTGACCCTGCTCAAACTTCTTAACTTCTGAGCCCCGCCACCCCCAACTATCTCAAACTATGAGTTATAGACAAGTTGCCAATCTGTATCAGTGAAAGAAGTTTCTGCACTGAGAGTTCCAATGATCTCTCCTATTCAGACAAAAAATAAAGGTGTTCTTTTAAAATGAAAAAAAAAAAGACATGTTTTATTGATTCCTTTTATCTCTACAGTCATTTCATACTCCCCATTCCCAGAATGACATTTCCTTTGCGACAAAGAAAAATAATTAAGCAAAAAAACCTGAGAGTGACCACGTCTGACGATATATACAACAAAGTTCCCACTTTCCTGCTTTAAGGGAGAATGTGAGCTTCCTTAACTGTTCTTCAATCTCAATTAGTTTTTCAATTATTGTGAATTCTCCGTGTAACAGAACTTTAGAGCATATGTACACATATACAAATATACTTAGATGTGCATACATACATATGAGTTTATGTGCATATATGTAAGTGTATAAATGTTATATATGTATTTGTGTGTATATGCATACACATATATGATGAAAAAATGAAGATTTTCATTCATTCATCTATTTTGGGTAGGGAGGAATTGGGAGAATCTAATGGAGAATCAGGAAATGTCATCAGACACGTCAGAGTTAACAATGGTATAAATGTTACTGAGCAGATGATCTTTTCTTTCTTTGTTCCTTTTCTTCCACTGAGCCCTCCCCTCCTCCTTCCCTCTCCCCAAGCCCCTTCTCCTGTTCCAACCCCTCACCTCCAGCTCAGAAAGTCAATAGGGGAGGAAACCTGACCCTAGAACAACTGATGGAGCGAAGCCTAGCCTTTTGTTCGCTAGCTGTTACATGCCCTGGGTGGGGGGTTGGGTAGCAATGGGGGCTGGAGAATGTTGGGGAAGTTGACCACAGCCTGGAGTTGTCACCTGCTAATTTTGGATCCTCGGTGCTCCAAAAACAATCCCGGAGGAGGCCCAGGCTGACAGCTGTCAGCAGGCCAGATGCTTGGGGCCCTGTCTCCCCTGGGCCCTGGCCTTATAAAGGTTTAACTGCATCTGTTTAAAGACTTCCCTCCTCCCATCCCTCTGGCCTCATGAAAGCTATGGGGAGGGGACAAAGGTGTCGTCTGAAACCAAGAAAATCGTAGGCTGGAAATCCTTCAGTCCTCACTTCCTCTTTTCTTCTGCTCTCCTCCTTTTGCCCACTGACTATGACTTTTCTCCCTTTTCCTCTTTCACTGTTTTCTTCCCTTGATTCTTCCAGGTCCATTATTAACTTGTGCTAGCTCTGGAAAACGGTGAAAAGGAAGAATCCCATATTGGACCTGGAGGCAGAAGGCCTTGGTTTGAACCCTAGATATGCCAATTCCTACTGGTGTGACCTTGGGTAAAAATTTCCTCTTTCTGTACCTCAGTTTTCTCATCTGTAAAATGAAGGGGTTGGACTAGATAGTCTTTAATGTTCCTTCCAGATGTAACCATCCAGTTCTAGGATCTCTTTGTGTATTGCATGCATATATGTATACATATAAAACATACATATGCATGTATATATACATATAAATATACACATGCATGTGTGTATAGACACACATATACATATATGCCCACACATGTATCTATATCTATAAATGTATATAGTATATTCATTTATCTCTATCTCTCTGTCTTTCTCTCTCTGTGCCTTTCTCTTTCTCTCTCTGTAGTATATAGAATGCCCAGAGCTGGAAGGGGCCAACGTGTCTAGTTCCATGATTTCGGGGAAGGTTTAGTCTTAGTCATACCACTGGGCACTTCAAGTCAACAAATAGTTACTATACAGCTTTTTACAACCTGGCCCCAATGTACTTCTCTAGCCTTATACATCACTACCCTATGGTCTAGCCAAACTGACCTTTTATTCCTCTACTTTTCATGCTCAACTCTCCATCTCCCACCTCTGCGTCTTTGCACAGGTTGCCCCCACCCCATGCCTAGAATACAATCAATCAATTGTGAAGTCCTCTCTCCTCATCAATGAGTCTTAGAATCCCTTCTTTCCTTCAAATATTGCCTTCTACATGACTCCTTCCTGATTTCCCATCATCCCCTCATCTCCTAGTGGCCTCTCTTCCAAAATTACCTTATTCTTATTTAGCATATGGGATGTATATATTTCTACAATCAAACCAACAACAATGCAGGCAGAACCCCTTGTTCATGCTTTGAGGACTAGACCACCATTGGCCAGTAGCCCTTCACATTCATTTACATGTGTCTCCCCTAATAGAAGGGAGAGGTTGTTTTCTTTCTGAATTTGTGTCCCAAGTGCCTAGCAAAGTGCTTGGCACTTAAAAGGAGCTAAATACATTCTTTTAATTTGATTGATTTATTAAGTGCAAATGATTTAACCTCTCTTGACACTCAGTTTCCTTAGCTGTAAAATGAGGGAATGTCTAACATTGTTGTAAAGATCAGATGAGATAATGAATATAGTGTTTTGCAAATCTTAAAAGCACTCTGTACCTATTATTATTGGGGAAGCTACAAAATATAGTCACACACACATATCAGTAATTCTTAAACAAAGTAATCCCAATATTTGTTATTGTTCAGTTGTTTCAATTGCATCTGACTCCTCTTGACCCCATTTAGTGTTTTTTTGGCAAAGATACTGGAGTGGTTGCTATTTTCTCCTCCAGTTCATTTTACAGATGAAGAAACTGAGGCAAATAAGGGTTAAGTGACTTGCCCAAGGTCACACAGTTAGTAAGTGTCAGAGTCCAGATTTGAACTCAGGTCTTCCTGACTCCAGGTCCACCACTCTAGCCACTGTAGAGAAGTGTATTACAGAGGTACAAAATAAAATGCTATGGGGAAAGTTTGTTAAAGACAAGAGGGGTCAGGGAAGACTTTCTGGAAGAAGTAACATTCAATGTAGCTTTAAAAGATGAATGAGGGGCAGCTAGGTAGCATAGTGGATAAATCTCCAGCCTCGGAGTTAGGATTACCTGAGCTCAAATCCAGCCTTTGACACTTACTAGCTATGTGACCCTGGGCAAGTCACTTAACCATGTTTACCTTCATTTGCTCATCTGTAAAATGACTTGGAGAAGCAGATGGCAAACCATTCCAGTATCATTGCCAAGAAAACCCCAAATGGGGTCACAAAAAGTTGGCTATGACTGAAAAACAACTAAACAACAATAACATAGTCAAATATAACACTAAGATTTTTGTAACATGGATATTAGGTGACAGAAATAGTAAGAAGCAGAAGGAGGTTTAGAGGGAAAGATTTCAGTTTTTTTTGAGATTTTGGGGGATACTTTATGGAATATTAAGGTAGAAATGCAGAACTAAAGCTCAGATATTGGAGACACATAACTTCTCTGAGCTTCAGTTTTCTTGTCTGTAAAATGGGGATAATAATACCTGCATTATCTGTTGTTGTGCTCCAGCCCAAATTACTTTGCATTTACTTTGATGCATTTAGCCTGAATGCTTGTTGTTTCCCCCAGGTAAGCTCCTTGAGGTCAAGAACTATTTTCTTCTTCTCTCTGTATCCCTAGGACCTAGCACCATGGCTGGTAAATAGTAGGCACTTAATATGTGCTTGCTGACTTGAATTAAGTTGAAATGTGAGTGTAAGAGTCATCTGCATGAATGTGATATTTGAGCCCATGAGAATAAATGAAATTGAAAAGTGGGAAGGAAGAGTGAAGAGAAAAGGGAGGAGAGCTTAAGACAGAATCCTGGAGAGCACTTTTTAAGCAATCAGTAAGAGAATGAGGAGTCAGTGAGACAGAGAAGGGGCAGCTAGGGAGATAGGAGGAGAACCCAAGGAATGTAGTAACTCTGAAAAGAGAGAGAGAATATCTAGAAGGAAAGGATGGTTGACAGTCCATCAATAGGTATAACTGAATGGGACAGCTAGGTGGCGCAGTGGATAGCACACCAGCCCTGAAGTCAGGAGGACCTGAGTTCAAATGTGACCTCAGACCAAACACTTGACACTTACTAGCTGTGTGACCCTGGGCAAGTCACTTAACCCCAATTGCCAAAAAAAAAAAAAAAAAGAGGTATAACTGAACCATGTTCATGGTGCTGACCGAAACCTCCTTATTTTGTAGGGGGAAAGAAGGAGAAAAATGAAAGTTGCTGCCCAGAATTTCCTGTGTAGGTCAGAGTCAGAATCAAAGTGAGGAAGCGAGAAAAACCCTGAAGACCAAGTTCAGAGCTAAAAGAACCAAAGGAGGAGGATGTTTCTGAAGCAAGGGCAGGGTCAAGACCAGAGATCATAACAAGGTCCAGGACGAGGCCAGCATGAAGCTAGGTCCAGGGTTCAGTATGGCCAGTAAGGATGTTGAACTAGACCAAGAAGAAGCTCAATTTCCTTTATTCAGTTGGGCTCTGGGTATCCATTTTATGCCTAGTCATGGGTCACCAGTCCCACACTTTCTAGTTTCTTCTGATATTCCTTCAATTGTTGCCCTCATTATACTTGCAGCAATAACCAGTTCCCCACAGTATAAGGCATATAAGAGACAGTGTTGGGTAATGGGTAGGGAGTTGGCCCTAGAGTTAGGAAGACATGGATTCAGGTCCCATCCTCTGGCACATCCTAGCTATATGACTTTGAGTAACTCATTTAGCCTCTCATCACCACCCCTGCACATCCTGGGAGTGTGATTCCCAATTTAACCCGACAAAGAATTAGAAATTTAGGGAATGCCCATCAATTAGGGAATAGTTGAACAACTTATGGTATATGATTGTGATGGAATACTATTGTGCTGTAAGAAATTATGAAGGGGATGGATTCAGAAAAACCTGGAAAGATTTATATGAATTGATACAAAGTGAAGTGTGTAAAACCAGAAGAACATTGTACATAGTAACAACAATATTGTAACAATGATCAATTGTGAAAGACTTAGCCACTCTAATCAAAACAATGATACATCACAATCCCAAAGGACTCATGATGAAAAAATGTTATCTACCTCCAAAGATCAAAAATGATGAACTTTGAGTACAGATTAAGGTATATTTTTGGTCACTTTATTTTTCTTACTTTTTTTTTCAACACAACTAATACAGAAGTCTGTTTTGCTTGACTTCACATGTATAATGGAAGGGAAAGACTCTGGAATTCAAAATACAAAAAAATAAATATTAAAAATAAAACTAAATAAGTGGATGTATGAATGAATAAATAAATAGGAAAACAAGCAAACAAAGTAAAGTGAGACAAACAGAAACTGTCTACTCTGGCTCAACCTGGAGTTTGGATTAGAATTAGGACTAGGAATAGATAGGGTACCAGCTTTGATGTAAGGAAGACCTGGGTTCAAATCCCATGTCAGATATATTCTAGCTGTGTAATTCTGAGCAAGTCACTTAACTTCTCTGGGCCTCTGTTTCTCACCTGTAAAATAAAGGGGGGTCCCACTTAGTCTCTGAAGCCTCTTCAAACTCTAAATCTATGATCTCATGATCTTAGGATTCTTTCATAGTCTTACATAATTGGGCTCTGCTTCTGACTAGATGGCATTAAAAGGGTCCAAGGAAGGGTCACAGGATCATAGATTTAGGGCTAGAAGGAACCTTGAAAGCCAGCTAGTCCTTCTCCCTCATTTTGCAGATAGAGAAACTGAGTCCCAGTGAGGTTAAGTGACTATCTACTGAGCCCCTAGCTGCCTCATTCCCCTTAGTAGACTGTAAACTCCCTGAGGGCAGGGACTATGCCTTTTTTTGTTTTTGTTTTTGTTTTCCAGCAATTTTTTTGTTTTTCTCAGCCCCTGGCAAGGTGCTTTGCAAATACTAATTTCCTAATAAAGTGCTTGTTGAATCGAATTAATTTGATTTCAATTGAAGAGAAAAGGGAGAAGCAGGCAGGTCAGTCAAGAAGAATCCTGTTGACACAGCAGACATGAATACCCAGCTCCAAAAAAGTGTGGTTCCTGCCCTGGGGCCAGAAAACAAAGGTGACTGTGGCATGGAGCAGGATATGTGCAGAAAGGGGATGACAGCTTTATGGGGCTGAGGCAATTGCAAGAAGAGAAGACTGCAGAAAGATAGCCTCTGGATACATGCCAGATGACTGTGCTGTTGTCCCCAGCAAAGAAGCAAAACTAGAGGGACTTGGGGGTGGGGTGGGAGGTGAACAGGGACAGGCCACTCACCCCAAACATACTGTTGCTAAGATTGGTGTGCTTCAAAAGAAGGGGAGGGACAATAGCTAGAAAGACAAGAGATGAGTGAACATGGTTCTTCATTTATAGGACTTTGGAGATTGTCTAAATCCCTTTCTTTTACAGAGGAGGAGACTGAGGTCCAAGGAAAAGAAGTACAGTGCCCGAGGTCACACAGCTGGGCCTCAATTAGTTCAAATCATGAATCTCATGAAGCGGTTCCATTATTTAAATTCACTCTATTTGAAGTTATAACTATGTAAAATAGGGTCTTTTATTCTAGCCCAACGAAAATCATGCAGTGAATTTGACATGAATTTGACCACATCCTAGGATTCATCAGTTGCACTAATTGGGACCCAACTGTATCAGAATTAGGAGTAGAAGCCATGTCCTTTAACTCAATGCCTAATGTTTATTCCACAATAGATTCAGGGGTGACAGGGAGGGCTGGGAACTTCTGGTTGCATATCTCTCACTTCAGCCACAGGCCTTGCATGTCACTCTCAATGTGTCCTGGACTGCCCAAATTACTCTGTATTTTTTTTTTTATATGTCCTTTATGTACTTATCTATGAACGTTTATCTCCTGGAAGAATATGAACTCCCTGAGGGCAGGACTCTCTCATTTTTGTATTTGTAGTCTCAGTGCCTAACACATATATTAGGCACTTAATAAACACTTGTTGATTATTAGGTACTTAATAAATGCATGTTGATTGTCACCTTTGAGGAGAAGGTAAGAAGGCTAGGGAGAGAACTGTCTTCCACTGGTTCGCCAAACCACCAACCGGCTTTTCTACCACAGAGCAAGATTATTTGAGTGAATAATGAACCAGGAGTTTGAGAACACCAGAGTTCTGAATAAGCCCCCATGGATTTTGCAGGCTTCATTCCTGTCTTTGGGGATGATACATCCATTGGAGGGGCCTGAGCTATCCTTAAAATCCCTTCTCTACCTGTCTCCCTTCCATAGAATGGAAACTCTTTGAGGGCAGGGATTATTTAATTTTTATCTTTGTATCTCCAGGGTTTAGCACAATACCTGACTCATAGCAGGTGCTTAATACATGTTTACTGATAAATTGATGGAATCTCTCTGCTGCTGTTGATCCAGGTTTCCTCTTCCCAATCTTGCTTGTCCTCATTCCCCATCCTAGCCTTTCTTCTTGGATATCCCTTGACACTTCCCACCTCTCTCCCCACTACTCTTTCAGCAAGACTCCTGGACTGAGTTAAGGAAATTTGTGCTACCAGTAAACCTGAGGGCTCCTTAAGAGTGGAGAAGAAATTCTCAGGTAGGGGGAGAGCAATCAGTCTTGTCTCCAAAGAATTTAAGCTCTTGAAAATCGGGGACAGGCTTCTAAATGTCATAAACCTTGGCCTACTATGAGTGCTTATGTTGATTAATGATTGATTTTTTTTTATCTCTGTCTTCTAGCCCAGTGGTGTCAAACACAAATTACTAGGCCATTAATCCATACCTAAGGATCCCTATTGGTTTCATACTGACTTAGTTTTAAAATGTAATATCTATGTTTTATTGTATTTTTATTTATTTTGTTAAATATTTTCCAATTACATTTTATTCTCATTCAGGCTGCACTCCATTGTGTCATAAATCTGCTGCCCTGTATTTGATACCTGTCTTAGAATATATACCTACCTTCCCTCAAGCATCTTGTGAGGAGGTGGGGGAAAGAGACAGCGAAAGCCAAAAAAAACAATAAGGGGATATTGGGTGATAAAGGTCTTCTCCATTAGCTCCTCTGTGAAGAGGTCAGTCCCCCTGTCCATCACCAATGGCTCCCTCTGCCCCCGCCCTGGGGATTCCAGCCCCATGCCCAGCCTGAGCCTAGCAACTTAACTATAATAACCTTGGGGATTAACATAGCAAGCATTGTCTTTCCCTGACTATAGGGCTGGTATTATGTGTTCAAAAACTCTCTCCTAAAAATATCCAAAGAACAGGTGCAGTCCACGAGGTTCAGGCCATGTCAGAGTCCCATCTGTGGTCCAGCTAGAAACAAAGAGGTGAAGGAGACCCTTATATGTGACTTGTTCTGAATTCAGTGAACTAGGTTCCTGGAAACCCATCTTTCTAAGATTTCACGGCATCTCTAGACCTTCAGACCCTTCAGACAAGGAAAGCAGGATTTACCCATTTTACACCCACCCCTATCGGTCATACTGACTTCCTATTGCCAGTGAATATAGTAAGCACTTAAATGCTTGTTGACTGACAGTGTGGCTCCCTATCCCCAGCTCCATCCCTCTTTGCTGCTCCAGTCATTAGCCCCATAAAACTCAACCATCTCCCCCATCCCAGATACACCCAGGGCTCTCTTGTAAATACCAGAGTCAGGGAAACTTACTAAGGAGAGGCAGAACTGCCCATATATCTTGGAGGATTTCAGCCTGATTCCTTTTAGGCCCTCTGCCTGACTTCATTTAGTCCCTGATCTCATGGGCTTTGGGAGCTTATTTTCATGTCTGCTCTTAAGGACAAAGAGCTGAGGAATAAATCCATAGCTTAGCAGCAACGGACCGCTTCCCCCTGAAAACCTGTCCTCTGCCTCACTGTACATGCACACAGACACTCATATGCACTATCCCCTACCCCCCCCCCCAAATCTCCAGCTCTTTTAATGCTTTCCACACTCAAGTCACTGTCCACCTCTACAGATCCTGCCCAGCCCCTCATTTCTCCCTGTCCTCCTTGGTCTTCAGTCTTCTTCTTCTGTCCAAGGGTGGTCTTGCATTAGTCTATGGACTGTGTCCACAAAATACTTGTGTGTGTGTGGTTGTAACTGCATGTACTGTAGGTATGTGTGCATGGACAGTATGAAGAGTGTTTGCCCAGACTCTGTGTGTATCTATAGTGTATGCCTATAATGTAGGGGGTGGAGAGAGGGTGGGGGTGCTCCGAAGGGTAGCAGAGCTTGTTCTATTTTTACTGGCCAGTTGCTGTGGACCGTAGATTTCATAGCCTCCACCAGCCTTCAGTCCCTTGCAGTTTGCAGTCCTCCAGCAGCCCCAGACCATCTCAACTCTGCTAGGATTATCGTAGGTAAGTGTCTGAAGCCTGGCTCCTGATCTTGGAAAGCAAATCCTAAACCAGCTGGGGTTTGAGTCTAGGTAAGACAAGAACAAGGAACAAAGGGTGCGACTAGATCCCAGAAAGGTTAGGAAGGAAGAAGTGAATATTTTGTGCCCATCCATTTAGGGTTTGGCGGTCTAACATACTACCTGAGAAAATTCCCAGAAAGTTTCTCCTGGACGAAGGGATGTCATGTTCTGTAAAGCAATTGTCAGAGGAGAAAGTTGCATCTCCCAAGCAGAGGAGTGGCTGAGTCTTTTTTTTATTTCAGGCTGGGTTACCTCCACCTGGCCTGGGAAGATATGTATTTCATTGCTTGCAGACTATTCCAAAGCATATGTTGATTACAAAGGAATCACAAATAAAGAAGGAAGTTAAGGAAATTTGTGGAGAATGGAATTTGAGAGGCTTGGGAATAGGGATGGGAGGAGGAACTGAGAAATCCCAAAGACATCCCTAGGAAATTATTTTTGTTCCTTTTTTTCTGTGACCTGGAGGGAAGACAAAGACATATCTTTATCATCTGTGCACCCGGGGAAAGGAGCTGTAGGACAAGCTAGGGACTGAGAGCCACCCCAAAATGGCACAGAAGTCACACTTTTCTGCTCCCCACAAAATTTCCCACTCTTGGCACTAAGAGATGAAAAGCAGTGGCTACAGGGGCTGAACAGAGAGTAGCGTGAGCATCACTCAATGTTGCCCAGAGTTGGGGTGCATGAGTCAAGGCATGCAATGCATGATGAGTGTGAGCTTCTCTGCAGGTGGGTGGAGGTGTTTGGGGTCTTTAGGAGCAATGGAGGCTGGCTTTTTAAAACTGGAATGACAAATGGAGCTGGAATGTGACATCCAGGCAGTTCAACTCCAGAGAGGGAAAAAGATAAGCATTCCTTATTGACAGCTATAGAGTGATAAGCACAGGAATACTGTCCTAATTCCTTCAGGGAGGAGAGGGATGTCTTGAGCTGGGGACGCAGTATCTGGGAGCAGCATGATTGGGGGGTGGGGAAGTAGAGTGATAGGAGAGAGGACAGAAGTAGAAATAAAATTAAGATAGGATTTAATGTCCCTGTTTGAGAAGTATATTTTCTTGGACACACACACACACACACACACACACAAACACACTCACACACTCACACACACATTCCTCTGCCTAATTTTTAACCCAATGTTCCATTTTAAAAACTCTTTCTTCAACCCCTTGGTTTTTGTGAAGTGGAGACGCTGACTTGAAAATGTTTTTGTAGCTCTTTCTCTCCAATCAGGTATGCATTTCCTGAGTTCGGGAATATGAGATCCTGGACATAGTGAAGCCTCGATGCTCCCCTCCCCAACCTTCTTTATCTCAAGTATCAACCCTTGCTTATTTTCAAAAGACAGCACCACATAGTTACATCAAGCCCAAACCTGTCGACAAATGAGAGGCCTTTTCTGCAGAGTGGGGGTGCCTGGGCCCAGATTTCCTTTGCAGGGCATTATCAGTGGCTTCTTTGAGGGAAAGGGTCCCAGGAGCTCAATAGTAAAGAATAAAGACATGTCCAGGATGGGTGAGGGGGAGTTCAACTCTGATTCATATTGGTAATAGCAGATGTGGGCACCAGGCAGGAAGGTCCTTAGAGATGGTAGTATAGGTAACCATTTGGTGAAGTCTGTATTTACACGTGGGCATTAGCATATGCCTACTGAAGTGTTGGCCCATTTCAGAAAAGTAGATACAAAAAACCGCCCATCTGAGAACTGACTTCTGGAGAATGAGATTATGAGAGCTTGACCAATATTGATCAACTGATCCGGGGAGTGGATCTTGTGGGTTCTACCAGCTCCTATTTCTCTCTGGACTTACCCAGAATCTTGGGATGTTGATAGCACATTAAGTAGCTGGCCATAAAAGGTTTAATTTCAGCCAAGCATTTCAGGAATTTATAAACTGTCTCCCAGGTCCTGGGCCTGGCCCTGCCTGTCTCTCCCTCTGAGTAACGGGAAGACAGCTGGGACTGTGGGGTCAGAGCCTTAGCCTTCTACTAGGGACAGTAGCAGGGGCAAAGGTGGGGGGTTAAAGGTCTTCCTGAGAGAGAGTTACTGAGGTCAGACAGATTGAAGACTAAAACCTCCTCCTCTTGGGGGATCAGAGGTAAATAAATGCCTCATGAAGGACAGAAGGAGGGCAGGAAAAAAGGTGTAGGGGGAGAGGAGGGAGGGAATAAGGAAGGGAGCAAATCTAGAATGAATTAAAAAATATCACACTCTCTTCAGAAATGGCTTCCTGGAGCAAGTCCTAATCCTTAATTTTAAATTTCAAGGACTCTCCTTCAGATTCTTTGGTACCTCATGCAGGTTCCAGGATGCTACAGCTTCAGGAAATCTCAGACATCAACTAAATCACACTCCTCATTTTGCAGATGGGAAACAGGCTCTTCCTTAAGGTCAGAGTCATGATTCAAATCCAGACCCTCCGATTCCAAGTCCAGGGCTCTTTCCCTTACTGGAGACCTCATTTTATCAAGGCATAACTCAGATTTCCCTTTCAATTTTTTTTTTTTTTTTTGCTTTTTTGGTGAGGCAAAAAAGTGACTTGCCCAGGGTCACACAGCTAGTAAGTGTCAAGTGTTTGGTCTGAGGTTGGATTTGTACTCAGGTTCTCCTGACTCCAAGGTAGAAGCTCTATCTACTGTGCTACCTAGCTGCCCCTAGATTTCCCATTCTAACTAGGCACCCCCATTTCCCCATAGCCCCACCTCCCATACTTATCTTCCCTCACCTCTGAGCCTTCACAGAATCCTAGCACTTTTAGAAGCAGAAGAGATTTGAGACATCTCTTAGGCTTTACTTTATAGATGAGAAAGCTGAGGACCCACAGGGTGAAAGAATGGCCCCAGGCTGCCCTTCTGAGCTGAAGCTCAATGCTCTTTGGTTTACATACTTCCTCCCTTGCACAGGCCATTTCCCATCTCCCAACAAATGTCCTTCCTTCAGGCTCCAGACAACACGGTCAAGGTGTCACTGCCCTCCACGCCCACGTATGGCTGCTGTCACCCAGAGCTTACTCTTACCGTGATTTCCCTTTATCCCCCTGACCATCTCACCCCTAGGCCCACGGCATCATTGAGAAGGTCTGAGAAGCCTGGGCTAAGGTATCAATAAAAGAGGAGCCGGGCTCCCCTCTCCTCCGTTCCCAGGGAGCATGTGCTTGAAAACTGTGCCCTTCTGGCAACTTTACATTCATCTCTGTTATTGGACTTATTAGTGAGTCCGGGAGTGAAAATTTCAGAAGAAGTAGGAATGGACCAGTAGCTTCCAGAAATTCCTCCTATCATGCTGTTTGACCACTTGCTCACTCTACCCAGAAATGCAGTTGTCCTTCCTTCTTGCCAATCCCAGTCGAAACTTTCCTCCTCAAGGACATCCTTTCAGAGTAGCACTATTTGGTTCAGGCCACTGAATTCATCTGAGGATCTGCTGATACTCTTTCACTCAGTTCTCATCAGCTGTGTCCTAATTCCTCTGTCCCTGCTGTTTCACTTTTGTCTCTGAGCTGAAGAGGCTAACTCTGCTTAGGTGCCCAGCCAGGCTGCTGGGATGGAGTGAGCTAGGGGTGGAGGGTGGGGGTGAATAGTGGCAATACCACTGACGCTGAAGCTTAAGGACCTGGGTTCAAATCCTACCTCTGACATTTACCCATGTGACTTTGGTCAAGTTATTTCTTCTTTAGGCCTCAGTTTTCTCATCTGTAAAATGAGAGGATTGGTCTAGATTGATCTGAGGTCCTCACAACCCCCCAAGCTCCAGATTTATGATTCTGCCTTGCTAATGAGCCTATATCTGTGTTGGTTATAGGTGCTACTCTCCTCGCCACCATGCCTGAACCGTAAGTAATTCTGCTCCCTCCAGAGAAAGTGTGCATGAGTGTGTGTGTGTGTGTGTGTGTGTGTGTGTGTGTGTGTGTGTGTGTGTGCATGTGTGAGGGGGTGGATGGATTTGGGTGTATGGGTGAGGTGGTGGAGTCTTAGACTCAAGGTACAGCCCAGGCTATCTGTCATTTAAGTAGCTTTCTTGGGAGGGGCTCCAAGTCTTTTATGAAAACCAAACCCTTTAATCCCAGACTGCTCCAAATTCCTCAGTGCAGCTGCCACTAGAAACCATCTTCTCTCAGTAATGAGCCCTTACATTTGCAAAGCACTTTTGTCATTTTCAAAGCATAAGTCAAATCAACAAATACTTACAGTGCACCTACTATGTGTCAGGCACTATGCTGAACTCTGAGGGCACCAAGAAAAGCAAAAACAACAACAAATAATAGTCCCTGATCTCATTTTCCACAGTGGCCTCCATGTGACCACAGTTGATTTTTACAACTCTATGTAGCAGGAATATTAGTTATTACTGTTTCCACTTAACAGATGAAAAACTGATTGAGGAAGTCAAGTCTTATTAAAGATCTTATAACCTTATAATATGACTTATCTAAGGTCATATAAATGGCAAGAAGAAAAGAAGGCAGTCAATTGATAAACTTATTAAGGTCCTGCTATGTGCCAGTCACTATGCTAAGTTCTGGAGATACAAAGAAAGGCAAAAGACAGTCCCTGCCCTCAGGGAGTTTACAATTTAATGGAGGAGACAACATGAAAACAACTAAGTACAAATAAGCTATGTACGAGATAAATAGGAAATAATCAAGAGAGGGAAGCCACTAGAATTAAGAGGGATTAGGAAAGACTTCCTGTAGAAGGTAGGGTTTTATCTGGGACTTGAAGGAAGCCTTGAAGGAGCTAGAGGTAGACATGAGGAGAGAGAGCATTCTATGCCTGGGAGACAGATCCAGGAAATGGAGGGTCTTGTTTGAGGAATAGCAAGGATATTGGTGTCACTGAATCAAAGAGAAGGGTGGGGGTGCCAGATGAGGGGTTGGAAGATACTGGAAAGGTGGGGAGTGGGGGCAGGTTATGAAGGGCTTGGAATACCAAATGGAAGATTTTATATTTGATCTTGGTGGTAATAGGGAGCCACTAGAATTTAAGTAGAAGGGTGGGTGGGCAGTGATATGGTCAGACTTGAAACATTAAAAAGAGCCTAGAACCCTCTTTATTTCCAATTTAATGTTCTTTCCACTTCCTTACCAGGTCATGTAAGAATTTTAAACTAAGTCGTATTCTTTAGTTGGAATTACCTGGCCCATCTCTTTGCATTAATTAAATAAACTGAGTGGATTTCAGTCCCCATACCTTACTTTTCATTGAGGGGACATGGAATTAGTAAGTAACTGATGGTGCTGGAAGTAATAACAACTCACATTTATGTAGCATTTTAAGGCTTATAGAATACCTTTTTTCATAATGATTCTATCATATAGGAAATATAAGTATGAGAAGACAGGCCTCAGAAAAGTTAAGTGACTTGTTCGAGATCACACAGCTATTAAATGTTGGAACCAGGATTTGAACCTAGGTCTTCATGACTCAATTGTTCCTCCCCCTGCAGCATGCTAGAATCTGAACCACGAGCACAGTGCCTTGTATATAATAGACATTCAGTAAATGCTTATTGAATTCCCAGGAGTGAAGAATGTCAGAGTTGGCAAGAACCTTACAGACAGACCATGTCTTCTAGCCTATATCCGAACCAAAAAAACCTTCTACAATACGCTCGATAAGTAGCCATGCAACCTTTGCTTGGAGACCTCCAATAGACAGAGGGAAGAGGGGACCCCTGGGGTGCCCTGCTTCATTTGTAGAGAGCTACGACTCAAATGCCATCAAGCCCAAGTTTGCTTATTTGTAGTTTCTATGCATTTCTCCTAGTTTTAGCCTCTGAGGATGAGTAGGACAAATCTATTCCCTCTTTCACTTGACAATCCTTCAAAATACTTGAAGATAGCTACCATGTGCCCTCCCAGTTTTCTCTGTAGCTCAGATGAAATATACTCAATTCCTTCAAACAATCTTTATCTGGCACAAACTAAAGACACTTCCCCAACCTGGTTGCCCTCTCCTGGATCCTCTTGAGTTTCTTAACTTCTTTCCCAAAATGTGACTCTCAGAACTGAAAACAGTATGCCAGAAATGTCTTGACCAGGGTCTTACATCAAGGATGAGAAAAATCTCCTACAAGGAATGAGGCATTTTACACTGAGAAGCCCAAGAACTGAGAGTGATGGTTTATAGAAGGAAGTATCACTTTTCATTCCATTTTAATTTGCTTCCTATCTTCTTCCCTCCCTCCTCTACCCCCCAGTGCCCCCACTGCCAGATATCTTTTAGGCCAGTCATTATTTCTCTCAAGTGGTTTTCCCCAGTGAGTCTGCATGCCTTTGTTATAGTATATATTTATGCTTTGTATTCACTCTGTGTTCTGATCTTTTCTCTCCTTGCCTTTCCTGGGATGGATGCTTGAAGGGAGGTAAGATATTTGGGGTGCCCAAGTTGAATCTCCAGCCTGGTGAAGATGGGGTGGACATTTAAGGAAAGGTGTAGAACTTTTGGGGTTCTGGCCATTCTCCAGTTCTTCAGACTCAGGCAACACCATCCCTTCTTCCCCTAACTTATCTTAACAGAAAACAAATGGGTTGAAATAAAACTTTTCTCAATAATTCAGGGAAGAAATAAACAGAGAAAATAAGAGGTTCACAGCTTAGGCAAATCTTTTTGAAGTAGTAAAATGGTTAAGTCAAAGAAATGGCTTTCAATCCAGTTCCCCCCGGCTCTTTCCAAGTCTTTGCATGTGATATCACAATCTAAAATTATACAATCTGGGAGAATTCACAGGGGATAATTTAGCCATGGCTATTCTTTATAGTAACAAGCCACTTATCTGGCAAACTCACCTGTCTGGAGTATAAGTGAGAGCCAGGAAGGAAACAAAATGGGCTTCTGAGATGCCAAAATAGATCACAAAATGGAAAATTGGAAGAGGCCATCTAGAGCTCACCCCCTTTTCCAGATGAGGAAACTGAGTCCCAGAGCAGAAAAGTGACTTACTCAAGGTCAAATTGTAACTAGCAAAGCCAGGATTCAAACTCATTTCTTCTGACATCGAATCCAGGGCTCTTTCTACAATATCCCCATTGCTCTTTATGTCACCAAGTCCATACATTAAAGCTTATTTATTTTACTCAAAGGAGAGCCCCTCACTTACAGTGTATCTACTTTTATTTTAGATACAATTCTAACATATTTCTTTATCTGGTTTCCTGCTCAACAGCAGATTAGAAGTTTCAAAAAGAGTAATAGAGCAGGGTGATGCTGATAATAGCAAGACGTGACAACAGGCAGACTCATATAGAGGGAGGAGACAGGAAAATTATAAAAAGCAGGAAACAAAACTCAAAAAACACAGAAGTCTAGGACTGTTTACTATAGGCTCAAATAGTCCCACCCACCTCAGTGGTCCCCAAGGGTATCTGGTCTTAAGATAGCCACTGATATTAATAAAGATAGGAAAATGAAAATTGTGTTTAAAAGTTCTGTTTAAGAAACCAAGAGAGTAGGTCTTCTGTTTTAGATTTTAATCCCAAATGGTTAAAATAAAATTAAATTTGTGTCATTTAAAAGGACAATTTTCAGTTACATGGAAAAATAATTTGTGGGGCTCACTTCATTCCTAAACTGTACTAGACAAGTGATGTGTGACTGTTACTATTCATTCACCATTTATTCATCGTTATAATAACTTGTATCACCATTACTCTGTATGCATTTCAAGGCCATTTTATATTCAATATTTTGTTTTGTCTTTACATCAACCCTGTGAGATAGGTGAGAAAGAGATTATTATTTTCATTTTATAAATGAGGACACTGAGGCCCAGGAAGATGAGTAGCAGTGATTTGCTGACAGTCACATAGGTAAATTGACAATACAATCTGGACTAGAACTCAGGTCTCTTGTCTTCTAACTGAAGTTCGTTGATCATAGTCTCTTTTCCTGAATTCAAGGTTCTCAAATCAATCCAACAAAGGAGTTTTTAAAGGAATATTCTGGGTACCGATAAGCAAATTCCCCTCCAACGCTCCTCTCACTTCAGAATTCCAGGCCTGCTCTATTTATCTCATCTGCCTCTCCCATTTTTTTCTTTTCCCTCTCAGAGAAAATCCAAGATCACTGCTTCCCGCAAACTGTTGCTCAAGGTGGGTCTGAACCTGAAGCTTCCCTGGGTACTTCCAAATAGGAAGAAGTGAGGATGGAGTTCAGTCCTTGAGGATGACTAGAAGACACATGGCTTATTGAGCACCATGATTCTGAGCTATGAGAGCTCTTATTCCTTCCTGTCCCCATATCCTGCAATTGTTCAGTTTCTCTGCTAGTCTGAGATAGTCATTTCCAAGCCCAGAAGCCTAGTCAGACACAGTCAATTAGTCCATCAGCTAACAGCACTGACTGATACCCTCATGTGTACAGAACTGTACTAGGTACTGTGAGAATCCAGAGGAAGGAGAGGTATGGTCTTTACCCCTAAGGAGTTCCCATCTGATGGGGAAGAAGCAGTACCTACCTTTGGTGAGCTTCCAGCCTGATGGAGGAAACATAGTCCCAGCCCTGAAGAATCTTCCAAGATGAGGGAGAAGTAGTTCCTACCTTCAAGGAGCTTCCCATCTTATGGGAGAGACAGAGTCCCTACTCATAATGGTCTTCCTGTTTGATGGGGGAAAAGTAGTCCTTCCCACTAAAGATCCCTTAGTTTAAAAGGAACAGAATAGTGTCCTTTCCTCAAGAAGGTCCCTATCTGATAGGGGAGACTCAATTCTTCTGATAAGGGGATTCCCTAGAAGCCCAGGAGGACCAGGACCAGTAGAGAAGGTGAACATGTCTATGCCCTACCACAGGATGCAAAAGATGGAAAGTAGGCGGACTCATCCAGAACCTATTGTCTTTCCCCCATAATGCACAGGTGCACAAAGGGTGGGCAAACAATTCATTCTAGGTGCCTAAGAGGTGTTTTGATTAGTCCCTGGGATGGAGGAGGCCTCAATGGTGGTGAGAAGCAGGATGTACATTACTCCAGAGCTCTGTGAGTCTGGAAGAGGCAGAGTTAAAAGTTGGGAAGGAGGAGGTTTCATGGAAAATGACTTAGGCACGTGGATCACCCTTGCTTGTGGCCTGCTCAATCTGTCCATGTGTGTACAAATACCATGGAATGACCTCTCACTCATACAGCCCCTGAAATTAATTACATCCATTCTGTCCTGAGTATGGAAATGCAGGAAGCCCATATGACACGATCAGACATACACACACAGTACCAGCTCTGTCTAAGCAGCCTGGTGCACCATGTTAGGTGCCCTTTCCACTCAGATACCAGCAGGTCTTATGGTTATAGCCAGCTGTGGGAGGAGGCCAAGGGGAGAATGAGAGTGGCCAAAAGGCCCCAGGACCGGCTTCCCTTGACATCCTCGTGCCCCTCTAGAGCTTGATGCTGGCCAAAGCCAAGGAGTGCTGGGAGCAAGAGCATGAGGAGAAGGAAGCTGAGAAGGCCAGGTACCTGGCTGAAAGGATTCCTACGCTCGAGACTCGAGGCCTGTCACTCAGTGCCCTGCAGGTGAGCTTCAGGGAGAGGAGGATGGAGATATTTGTCAATAATAAGCATTTATTAAGCCTTTGCTATGTGCAGAGTTCTGTGCTAGGCATCTGGAAAGAGGCAAAGTTTAGATAAGACCTTACCCCAATGGAGCTTAAAGTGGTGGGCAGAGAAGACTCCAATCTGTGTAATTAGGATATATAATATGACATGGTGAGATCATTAGAGGAGGACGCAGCAAAGCATGAGAAGAGATCTGAGGAGGAAAGTATTGCCAACAGTGGGGTATGGAGAGGAGACATTTTACTGCAGGTGAGCATCAAAGGATGAATAGGAATTTAATAGGTGAAAAATTAGAGTGAAGGCATTCTAGGCATAGGAATGAAGGCAGGAGAGGGCAATGTCATGTAATGCATGGTCAGTGGGTAGAGAATTGTTTGGAGGGTGAATGGGTGAGAGGAACTCAATTTTATTGTTCAGAAGATGGCCCATTTGGAACCCACCTTGCAGCACTGTGATTTCACACTAGGTACTAGGAAAGTCCCTTCTGCCCCCTGAAAAACTTCCGACCTAGCCTCCCTGAAATTCCACTGATAAAAATTCATCCCTTTGACTTAAGACTCAGGGCCTTGTTAAGATCCAAATGCCCATGGGAAGGAGCAGGCTTTAAGCCTCATTAGTCATGTGTACCTTAGTGTGAATAAGTCTATTAACTTCTTTCTGGAACACATAATTTGATGGGGGAAAGGTGGAGAGTGGGGGCGGGGGAAGGCAAAAGATGATAAGACAAAGGGCCTGGGTGTGAATTTTGCCTCTCAGAGCCTGTTGGCTAATTTCATTATTTCTCTCAATCTTTGTTTCTCTCAGGACCTGTGCAGGGAGCTACATGCTAAGGTAGAGGTTGTGGATGAGGAGAGGTATGACATTGAAGCCAAATGCAACCATAACACCCGGGAGGTAAGGATTTCCATAGACTGAGGAGAGTTCTGGGCTGAGAGCGTGGAGGAAAGCTGTAACACTGTGAATAAATCATAATGATTTATAAAACCTTAAGGTTTAAAAACTGCTTTCCTTGCAAAAATCCTGGGAGGTAGGTAGCACATACATTAAAAATTTTTTCTTTTGGATTCATTTTATGCATCAGGACACTGAAGTTCAGAGAGGTGATTCATGGCCTGCACACTCAGCACCTGGTAGAGCTAGAACTTGATTCTAGTTCCCCACCCCTGGTCTAGAGCATTACCATCAATAGCCAAATGCCCCAGTTGCCTAGTATCCCATTCAGAAATGAGGTATTTCTGGGTTTGCCTTTTGAATAGTAGAGCACCTTTGCAGCATTAGTCTTAGGTTAAGAAGACTGGGTTTTGAAGTGCAGTCCTAACACCTAGCTTTGCATCCACAGACAAATCTTCTTTTGTTTTATGTCCATAGACAAATCTTTCTCTGAGTATTTCTTAGCACACAATCTGAAGCAGGAAACAAGGGCTGCATCTGAACAGAACTAGGGGGAAAAAACCAAGTCCACAGCTCTCCACCTTAGAGAGGATGTGGTATTGTGAGTCTGAGTCCAACTCATGTGGTGGTTAAGCTTACATGGTCTTTGATATCTTTTCTAATTCTGATTGTAGGAATCTATGGACTCCACTAACCTGTGGGCCAGTCCTTTTGACCCTACTCCTAAAGCTCTGGGATCCCCTGTATGGGTAGAAGAGTCCTCCTGAGGGTTTCCCTTCTTAACGTGCTACTCTCTCCATCCTTTCTGCCAGATCAAGGACTTGAAGCTGAAAGTGCTTGATCTTCGAGGAAAGTTCAAACGCCCACCCCTGCGACGGGTCCGCGTGTCTGCAGATGCCATGCTCCGGGCACTGCTGGGCTCAAAGCACAAAGTGTCCATGGACCTGAGGGCCAACCTCAAGTCTGTGAAGAAGGAGGACACAGAGAAGGTGGGGCCTCTTCTCTCCTCACACCCACCCCTTCGACCACCAACTGTTATTTCCCCTCAAAGCTAAAGGAGTGATTCCAGATCTCCTGCTAGACAGATGGACTGTCCAATTGGCTCAGACTAGAGTCTGATCATTTATTACTGTCTTTATAAAGGGGAAAGTATAGAAGTATGCTAGGTGTTTGGGGTGTAGGGGATCACCAAACCCTACTATCCTGAGGGGTCCCTGTGACACTTGCTTGGTTAGGGCTGGGATTGAGAGGAAGTTGTTTTTGCCTTGGAGGAATTTCCAGCTTAGTGGTAAAGACATGGTCCCTGCCCAAAAGAAATTAGAATAAGATGTTAACTAGAAAACGCTGAAGTAAGCCTGGATGAATGATTGGACCTAGAATGAAAGCAATGGACTAAGGAAGATAAGAATGAGACCTCACTCTGCCACTGGGATACTTACATCTGAAATAGTGTTCTTGGGACTGAAATTAGAGCAGATGGCATAATGGGCTATCTCAAAACAACCATTGAGAACTTCCTCCTGACCCCAACACATGCTTGCTTCCTTCTTGCTGTAGGTTCTAAACAGTGCCTTAATATTTGAACCTCAGCATTTCTTCAATTTCCCTTGCAACGATAGCCTTCCCAGCCTTGGAGATAAAGGGAAGGGAAACAGGAGGGGGAACTTTGTATTTTTTGAAGGAGCTGATTTTTTTTTTTCCCCTAGCCAGCTTTCCTTCATGGTTGATAGGCCTAGGCTGACTTTCTCTTACTCTGGCCTATGTTTTTGCCTTACAGGAGCGGCCTGTGGAGGTGGGTGACTGGCGTAAGAATGTGGAGGCCATGTCTGGCATGGAGGGCCGGAAGAAGATGTTTGACGCAGCCAAGTCGCCAACCACCCAGTGAAAGGTACCAGGCACCCTGGCTACCCCAACCTTACCTTGGCTCCAGTTCTTTGGCACCTTCCTCTTCATCCTTCATCTCTCTTAGTCTTAAGTGGGACTAGGTCTGTGGCTTGGATGAAAATCATAAGAAATGTTAGGTTCAGAATGGACTGGTAATGCTTAGGGCAACTTGGAAGATGTCTGGCATGGCAGAAAGAACATTTGATTTGGAAGCAAAAGGCATGAGACTGGATGTTGGCTTCTAAGCTATGTGACCTTGGGCAAGTCCCATCATTTCTCTTGTTGCTTTATCTGTAAAATGAAAGTCTTGGGCTATATGTTCTCTTAAGTTCCTTTCAGTTCTAACAGTGTCAACTCTATGTTATAGTGAAGGAGAAGGGGGTTGAGTCTCAGAAGTCTGGTTACCTAAGGTAGCCTAGGGCCTTCCCTGCTGGTTGGGTCCAAGGAAAGAATGTAATGGCATGGTTTCTGGGAACCAGAAATTCTGATGATGTCACCAAACATCCTGAATATTTCACCCAATAGGAAGAAGATATGAGGCCAGAGCTGGCTGTGACCAGAAGATGGGCACAGCTAATGATGTTGTGGGAGTGAGGGTTGAAGAGGAGGAGTAGACAAAGCTATGGATAAAGTGCAATGCCAGGGAATGGGGACTGGACTTAATCACAGGATGTGAGCACATCATTTCACTTGTCTCAGTTTCCTCACCTGTGGATAGGCAGCTAGATGGCACAGTAGAAAGAGTGCTGGACCTGGAGTCATGAAGACCTGAGTTCAAATCCAGCCTCAGACACTTTCTAGCTGTATGACCCTGGGCAAGTCATTCAACCTCTGTTTGCTTTCATCCACTGGAGAAGGAAATGTCAAACCACTCCAGTATCTTTGCCAAGAACATCCCATGGATAGTATTGTCCATGGGGTCACAGAGAGTTGAACGTGACTGAACAGCAATAATCTGCCATTAGAGAAGTGTCAGGATATAAATGATCTGATCCAGTGAATCTAAGATTTGGCGATGTCCTCTCATGACTTTGCTTGTCTTAGATAAAGATTCATTTGTCCACAGATTCCTCCGTGCTACCGGCACCATTCCCAGCAAGTGGAATGATGTAGTCATTGCTCTCCAATGACTTACAGGCCAACTGGGAAGATAAACTCCATGCCCAAGAAGCTACTAAATGAATGTGTAAAACACCATGTGAATGAGTACAGGACTGAAACTATCCTAGAATCACAATCTCTGAGTTGGAAGGGACTCCAGGGTCATCCAGTCCAGGCTAAACCTGGACAACAAATCCCCTCTGCAATATCCTGACAGTCATCTGGTGCCTGAAGACACCAGGCGATGGAGAGCCCACTGCTTCCTGAGGCAGCCCGCTGCCATTTTGGACAGCTGCACACTGAAGTGAAGAGTTAGGAACAAAGAAAGGGAACCAGTATTTATTAAGCAACTACCATGTGCCAGGCATTGTGCTAAGTGCTTCACAAGTATTATGTCATTTGATTCTTACAATAACCTGGTGGGGGGAGGGTTAGATGCTATTATTTTCCCCATGTTATAGCCAAGGAAACCGAGGCAAACAAATTACGTGACTTGCCCAGGGTCACACAACTAGCAAGGCTGGATTTGAACTCAGGTCTTTCCAATTTTGGGCCCACTGCCCCATCTGACTACCTATAGGACTCAAGGTAGGTCATTTCAGCTCAGTGGACCTCAATTTTTTCATCTGTAAAAATAGGGGATGAGCTAGGTGATTTGCAAATCCCCTTCCAAAATGAATTCTATGATTCATTGAAGCTAATAATTAAAGTAACTTTCCTAGCAACTTCTGCTCTTTCTAGTTCTGCCTTCTGGGTCAAGGGGGAAAGATTTTATCTACCCATGCAACACTCAGGCTATACACATCCTGTACATCAGGGAATGCCGAAGGAACATGAAGTAAGGGAGGGACCATTTGGGTGGGATGAGCAAGGAACAGCTTCTTAGAGGAGAATTTAAAGCCAACTTGAAGGAAGGGAATTAACAGGGAGGGAAGAGAGAAGGGTTTTTCAGGAGACAATAAAAGCAGAAAGTCAGAAAGTGGCCAATTCTGTTTGATACAATTTGAACATTTATTAAGTGTCTACTGTGTACATTGTACTTTGCACATCAGACACTGAGATGAATAAGGCCTAGTTCCTGTTCTCAGAGAGCTTGGAATCCAATTGAGATAAGAGCAAGCACGGCCAGTTGGTTGGAGCCCAAGGGCTGTACTGGGGGGCAACGAATGATGGGATCAGAAAGGTGGGTGAAGCAGGTGGTCAGAAGCTGTGAATGAGATTCATTAGATACTATGTGGATAAGAAGTGATCTTCAAACTTTGAAGTACTCTGTGAATGTCTATTGTTATTGTTATTATTACCATCAGCATTTTTAGGTATGTTACAGTAAGTGTAGGGAACCATTGCACTTTATGTAGAACTTACAGGGTGGCAGAGATACTGGCGTGGTTTGCCATTTCCTTTTCCTGTTTATTTTACAGATGAGGAAACTGAGGCAAACAGGGTTAAGTGACTTGCTCAGGGTCACACAGCTAGTAAGTGTCTGATGCTGGTTTTGAACTCATGAAGATGAGTGTCTATCCAGTGCTCTATCCACTGTGCCACCTAGCTTAGGGGCAACCTCCGGTCATCTTGATATCTGGCTACTGGACCCAGGTGGCTCAGGAAGAGAAAGTGAGGCTGGTAACCTTGCATAGCCCTCCCTCACTTAAATCTAAGTCATTTGCAAATCATGGCATCATCTTGCTGATGTTATGGTCCTCTTTGAGAAGAAAGAACAAACAACAACAGGGCGGCAGATATGGGAAATGACTTTCTAACAATTAGGATCATAGATTTAGAGCTGGAAGGGTCCTTATCTAGTCCTATCTCTTCATTTTTCCAGATGAGGAAACTGAGGCCTAAAGACAGATAAATCACTTGCCCAAGGTCACACAGATAATAATCAAAGCAATTAAATAATCATGCAGAGCTGGGATTTGAACCCTAGACCCCAGACTCCAAATCCAGCATTCTTTGCAATGATATCTGCCTTTTCCCTCCCCCCTCCCCCAGGAAGTCACCCTGAGGAGGTCTTCATATACAGGCTGAATGATGACTTATTGGACAAGATAACCTCTGTGTTCCATTCCAATGTAGATTTTAGGAGTCTATGAAAATTAGTTTGTCCTCCCCCAAGTATACACCGACTGCCTGAGAAAGCCAGGCTATGATTAAAAGTGTACTATGGATAATTCACAACCGGGAGCTGACCCCCGCTCTATTTCTTTGTCTTCACAGGTTGCTTTCCCAAGCTCTGCAGGATTTCCGTCTCACCCTCTGCTCCTCTCACCTTCCACACCCCACTCCAACTCTGTCCAAGTCCCTCGGCCCATCTTCAGAGATGTCACCTGAATCTGTGACAGGGGACCTCCACAGCCTAGTCATACACCTATCACTCCCAACTCTTCAACACATCAGGCCTGGCCTCAGCCCTGCTCCAGAACTGGGAACTGAATTAACACCAAAGGGAGGAGAAAAATGGAAATATCCCAGGAGCAAGGAAGTAAAAACCATTGGTCCAGACCACACCCAGCTAAGTAGATTTCCTTGGCTCATTTTTAGGCACTGAGGCATCCTGAGTCATTTGTCCCTCACTCTCACCTGCCCTCAGGCCCCAGAGCACTCACCTTGCCTCAGAAGGGCTGATATGGATGCTGTAACCCTTTCTACTGTCTTCTCCTTCCCTTCTTTTATGTATATGACGTGTGGCCTGAGTGAGTTGTATGCTGTCCATTACAGTTACAGTTTCCTCATCATTTTGGGGACTCCCATGCTTCATGTGTGTGTGTGGGGGGAGGGGGGTAGTAATCTTTGAACTGAGGGTGGGGAGACATTTGGTGGGGCTGTGGCCATAGGGCTACCTCTCTCTGCCTTCCTCCTTGGAGTGGAGAGCCTGGAGGGGAATCTTCATTTTTTCTGGGAAGCAATTGAAACAGTAACTAGCTTCTGAGGTCATCCCTCATCATCAACACCATTATCCCATTACATTTTCTAGGAATGCAGGCTGGAAAGCTCTTTGGTTCTATGGAGAGCTTTTCAGTTAAAAGGCATTTATGATACATTGACTTGGGAACCTGGGATGGGAGAAGACTTTTTGACCTTCCTAACTTCCCAGCAACTTATACTGTGACAGTTTTCCTATAAACTTCCTGCTGGGCTGGATGAGGAGATGTACAGGACCTTTCCTATAGAAAGGATTGGAGTTAGGAGTCAAGGGTTCTAGTCTCATCTCTGCTTCTGGGTAGCTATCTGGCCCCTGATGTTTCAGTTTCCTTATCTGTGAAATGGGAACAATAACACCATAAATACCACATCTGGAGTACAGGGTTCAGATCTGGGTGCCACATTTTAGGAAGAATATTGATAAGCAGAGGATGACAATCATGGTGATGAGGGGCTTTGGATATGTAGATTGGTTAAAGGAGCTGGGAATATTTGACCTGAAGATGACACACGACAGCTGTCTTCAATTATTTGAAGGGTGGGCTATCTTGTGATTCTTCCACAAGATTAGACTTGTTGGGGGCAGCTAGGTGGTACAGTGAATAGACACATAACACTTACTAGCTGTGTGACCCTGGGCAAGTCACTTAACCTCTGTTGCCCAACCCCCCCCAAAAAAGGTTAGACTTGTTCCACTTGGCCACAGGACTAGAAACAATGGGTGGCAATTGCAGAGTCAATTTTGGCTAAATTTTAGGGAAAAATCACTTACCATTTGGAAGTGTCCAGAAGTGAAATGGGATGGATGGTTTCCCCTTAACTAGAGGCCTTCACAAAAAGGCTGAAGGACTTTTTGTTGGGGATGTCGTTGAGGGCATGAACGTTCAAGTGTGGGCTGGATTGGGTGGCCTCCCAGGTCTTTTGAACCCTGTGTTTCTTTGATCATTTACCTCCTATCTCTCCCTCATTTTATAGATGGGAAAACTGAGCGCCATAGAGATTGACTGATTTGTGTGTTTACAAATCAGTTGACCCACTATAATCCTAGGTTGTAGGATGACTATTATCAACCTCATTTTGCATATAAGGAACTAAGAGTGGCATGGTGAATGGCCTAAGGTTACAAAGCGACAAATATCTAAGGGGACATTGGAACCCAGGACTTTGGACTCCTGACTTGGAGACTGGTATTCTCTGCACTACTACATACTTAGCTCCTACTACCTCCTTGGTTCCCTAGTGACATCACACAGAATATTCCCCTAAATTATCAAACTGTTAATGGTGTTCCTGATCCCAGAAGCTCTGCCCAGTGACTAAATATACTAAGACTATGAAGAGAGGTGATATTCCAGAACTGGTGGTACATAGGCCTCCCTCCCCTACCCCTGAGATTTTATACCTGTCCCATTACTTGGCCAACAACAGGTCCCTACCCAAGCACCACTTAATGGTTATTGTTTGGGCTTGGGTGGATCAGAGTGAATGTAAATAGAAATTGTTTCTCTTTTGGCCAGAAACCCTGAGGGTCTTCCCTTCCCAGTTCGGATTTTTTTTTTTTTTTGGATTAAAGGGGCCATCTCTTGGCTCACTTATTAGACAACCCTAATCACTGAATGGGCATTGCCTCAGTCGAAGTGAGAACTCAGAAAGACTTTACCTTTAAAAGGCTGAGGTCTCCCACTGCATTCTGGGTCATCTCCAGTTGCTCCCCTTGGCCTAAGACCACAGAAACAGAAACAATGGGTGGTAGCCGCAGAGAGGTGGGCATTGGCTAAGTTGGCTACTTAGCATTTAGAACTCTCCTAAGTGGAGAGGGGGTAATGGTTTTCCCTTCACACCCCAGACAGGCTCCATTTCTGCCCTTCCCCTGCCTGGTGCCAACCTTCTGCCACCTCCCCCGTCCTTCTGGGGAAGGTAACTGGAGCTGACTGCTTCCCACCTAATCTGAAAAATCAAAGCACAGGTCAGCTTGGGTTTGATTGCTCATGCAGGTATACCTTGCTTTATGGAATCAATGTGTTACGGAAACACCAGCTGTAAAGTGAATCTTTTTTCCATTGAATTCCCTTGTAAATCATGATGGGTAGCAGGTACAGAAAGAGATTAAATCTTCACCTGTGGAAAAATCTCTGAACAATGGAAGCTGTCCCAGTTTAATGAGCTACTTCAGTAGGCTATGGGTCCCTTATCAATGTACATCTTCAAGCAGTGGCTGGATGCCCACTTGTCATTGTATATTTTGAAGGGGATTCCTATTCAGGTATGAATTCACCAGATTGTCTATGAATTCACCAGGTCAACTCTGATTCTGTAAAACTCTCGTTGTTGCCACCAGGTGGCTCCTGCCATAAGCACAACAGTGCAAGGTGTATCTCCCACTCTAAAGACTGGGGTTTTTTTCTTTTTCTTTTTCAAATCACCTTTCCTCGATCTCCTTAGCTGGTGCTCTCATCTGCACCCCCTCTCTTGTCCTTACTTTTTCTCCTTTATATTCCATTCCCTGTTCTAACCTCCTGAGACCCCAGGGCCTGATCATTTTCACCTGCTCCCTATTCTCATTAGACCTGAGAAGTTTTCAGGTTCCATGGATGGGGCACCGCCACCCTACTGCCACCCGAGTACAACCCCTCTTCTCCCTGTAACCCAGGCTTGCTAGTCAGCTGAGGTCTCCTCCCCATGTCAGGAAGAGAATTGGCCAGCAGACATGAGAGCGGACAAGCAGACCTTCCAGGACAAAAGTGGGATGCCTGATTGGAGGGATCAAAGGTTACAGGCCCCAGATGAAGTCTGGCTAGGATGTGACGACTCTTGACATTGGCCCCAGCTGCAACTGCTTATTGCCTGATCTGCGACTGCTTTCTGAAGCTTCTTGGTCATTCCCAGGTTCCATAGACAGTGGTAGGTAGGAGGGACTATAGAAAGAGGTGTGGAACCTGCGGCCTCAAGGCCACAAGTGGTCCTCTAGGTCCTCAAGAGGGGCCCTTTGACTGAATCCAAACTTCACAGAACAAATCCCTTTAATAAAAGCATTTGTTCTACAAAACTTGGGCTCAATCAAAGGCCACACCAGAGGACCTAGAAGGCTACATGTGGCCTTGAGGCCACAGGTTCCCCACCCCTGGACTAAACCACCTGAACTGGCCTGACTTCTCACTCCTTCTCCTGAAACTAAAAATGTGCTGGCCCGAGCTCTGTCCTCTATTCTCCCTAGAGCATTATCAGTTATTAGTGCCAGGAGAGAATAAAGGTACAAAGGGCAGGGCCCAGGCTCTTCAGGGTAGAACCTACCACCAAGACAGCTGAGTCTGTGAACTCAGGTGAAGGTTGCTAGCTGAACAGGACCAGGATCCCTGAGAGGGGCAGTGGGGCATGTACCCCCAGGGCCTGGAGGACAATCCTTCCTTATTCAGTGGTAGAGGGATCACAGACCAGAGTCCCAGGACACTTTCCACTATGGCCTGGTCCCTGAGGATGGGCCAAGACTATTGTAGGAAAGTCATCTTACTCTCTTAAGACTGGTGACATGACACAAGCAATTCACTGGGTTGCCCATGGGATATATATGCATATGTGTGTGTATACACCTACATATATGTATGTGTATATGTATGTGTATATGTATATATATATAAATGCCTCTCCCAGCATTCTCTCTCTCCCCCTCTCTCTCTCTTCTTTCTCTCTCTCTCTTTCCCCTCTCTTTCTCTGTCTCCCTTTCTCTCTCCTCTCTCTTTCTCGGTCTCTTCTTTCTCTTTCTCTCCTCTTCTCTCTTTCTTTCTCTTTCTCTCTCCCTTTCTTCTCTCTCTTTCTCTCTCTCTCCCCCTCTCTCTCTCTTCTTTCTCTCTCTCTCTTTTCCCTCTCTTTCTCTGTCTCCCTTTCTCTCTCCTCTCTCTTTCTCTGTCTCTTCTTTCTCTTTCTCTCCTCTTCTCTCTCTCTCTTTCTCTTTCTCTCTCCCTTTCTTCTCTCTCTTTCTCTCTCTCTCCCTCTCTCTCCCTC
>NW_020954687.1:2072316-2074441 GCF_900497805.2 Vombatus ursinus
TCTCTCTTTCCCCCACCCCACCCTCTCTGTGTATCTCTCTGCATCATTTTCTGTTTTTGCCTCTCTCTCTCTCTCACACACACACATAAATATACATAAATACACAGAGGAGGAAGCTGGAAAACCTGTTGAGCTTGGTAAACCCTACAGAGGATGGGGTTTGGGCCCTATGCCCAACTAGCCACAGAAACCCACCCCTCCCCACTTAGACCCACCCTGCTGGCCCAGGCCCAGGGAATAGCCCTCTCCTACCCTACCTTTGCTTCTTCCCTAGGTCCTGCCCTTTTTTATAGGGCCTAGCCCCAACAAAAAAGCCAAATCTCAGCCTTGCCAATCTAACCTATTAATCGGGAGACCCTGGCAGATTGCAGCCTCCACCCTGCCACACAAAGGCTGTGAGGCCAACCCGTGGGTTGGAGTTAGGGCAAACACCTGGTAAACACAGGGCCCCAGGCCTTGGGCTGTGGGAGGCAGGGAGGGACTGAAGGAGAAGCCAACTCAAACAGACAGATGGAAACAGCTCTCTCAGCCTAACCCTCTGAGAATCTCAACCAGCAGGGCCACACCGAAAGGTATTCCTGAGGTCATCTGCTCTCTCTTTCTGTCTCCCAGCCGGATTATATTGAATCTGTCAATTGAATGTAAGTTCCTTGAGGGCAGAGATTGCTTTTCCTATTTTGTCTCTGTATCTCTAGCATTTAACACAATTCCTGGCTAGTGATAGGTACTTGACAAATGTTTGTAAAATTGAATATGTTGTTGAATGTCCTGAGGAAGGAGATAGAAGATGATCAGGTGGGGTTTAGATCCATCAACAGCAATCTGAGCTAGATAATCAATAAATCAATAGATAATTACAAAGTGCTTATAGCGAACCAGGAACTCTGCTAGGCACTAGATACAAAGGCAAAATTAAAATATCCCCTGCCTTCAAAGAACTTGCGTTTTATTGGAAGGGAGTTTATAAAGTTCTGGAAATGATGAGAGAGGAGGAAGAAAGGATAGAATTGCTATCTAAGAGTTCCTTAGGGGTAGGATTGATATCTTTATGGGATGATTTATATGGAACCTTGAGTGGAGACAGGGGGCTAGACTGGATGATCTCTGAGTGCATATTTGTTCTCTTTTATGTTTCTCACTAATAGAGTCACTAAGCATCCACTTAGGTATCAAATTTAATATAAATACAAAGCAAAGAGCTGGCTTCTTCCTGGCAAGAAGACATCTTTGGCCATACCAGGACTAAGTAAACCAGGGCATGAATGGTAGGACTCAGGCTTCAATCAGTAGCTTTTCTAGACAAAACATGGAAGAACCGAAGATCTAGAGTTGGTGAGGACTTGACAGAATTTAGTTCAATCCCTGGTAGAGTTGACTTGCCCAAGTATGCCCAGGTGGTAAGTGGCAGAACCAGCATTCTGACCAAGGAAGAGTTGATACCAAATTCACCACCTTTTCCACTTCACCACAAACTTCTTGAGGAGTTAGGAAGAAAGGAAGGAGGGGTATGAGGGCTAGGGAACTGCTCTGTACCTAGAGAGAAAAGCAGAACCTACAAAGGATATACAAGCAATGTGTGAACAGTCAAGCTTATGTTTTTACTCTTGGGACTATGAGGTGGAGCATGGGTGGAGGCTGCTTGGGGAACTTGCTCTCTTGTTGACAATGGCTCACCCAGCAGGGCGCCATCTTTGCTGGAGGGTGGAGCATACTTGTAGAGTTTCTCACTGGCAGGGCCAGAGTAAGGCAGTCACCCTAGGGCAGCCCCAGTATATATAACCCCAGAAGCTAAGCCCTTGGGGAGAATGTCTAGGGTTTGGATGACAGCTGTCTCTTCTCCTTCCTGTATAGGTCCGTACTTTACTATCATCTTGGGGAGTCTCACCCTAGGTAGTATAGTATATCGTAGGGCAGGGCTGGGTAGAGCTGTTCTCCAGAAACTAGGGCTAAAGTGCTGAGCCAGATGAGGGAGTGGAGAGTTAAACATTAGCTCTGATGGCCCCCCAGGGAGGGAGCTAGATTCCCTGCATGGTTCTGTTCAGGTCAGTCTGAGGGTCAACCTTGTTCCAGGTGGGTGACCAGACTGCAGAGGCTGGGGACCAGGTCATGGAGCAGCTTCCCCTCC
>NW_020954687.1:2074518-2080825 GCF_900497805.2 Vombatus ursinus
CACCCCCAGCAGAGCACTTTTCCACAGAGGATTCCAAAGCACCCTTAATCATTAGACTCCTGTTTGAGAAGGTGGGGATGGCAAGGAGTACTCTAAGACTCATAAAATTTTACTGCTGTAAGGGAAGTTAGAGAGCATCTGGTCCAACCCCTTTCATCTTATAGATGAGGAAACTGGTTCTCAGAGAACGTAAGTCATTTGACCAATGAATGACACACAGTGAATTAAATTAATAGCATAGCTGAAGTCTGGAACCTTGTTCTCTTGAGTGTTAACCCAGTGTTCTTTTTGACATCATTACAATGACTAACTGAGGACTTCTGACAGAGAAAGTGGAGTATAGGTGGGAGAGCTCACCTCTAGTCTCCCAGCCAAGAATACAGGTAGCTGGACCCCTAGCCCACCAACCCTAGTGCTTACACAGCATCTCTGCCTGGCATGAGTGATATGAACTAGTCTCCCTTACCAGCCTGCTCCAAACAGCATGGACTCTGTAGGCCCTTTCCCCCTGGCCTAGCCTATATTGGGTGAGACCTCTAGCACAGGGCCACCAAAGAAGGTATCTATATGCCTCTTTGTGTACATTTGTATGTAGCTTATTAGATATTACATATATTATATTTATATGTGGGTTGGCCACATCCATAAGATTTGGGGGAGGAAACTGATTTGGGCCAGCTTGAGCTTGGGAGTCTAGGTAACTATCAGTCCAACAGTTAAGAACTGTTTCTCCCATGAATTGTCTTCTCTACTTCTCTATCTGAGTCTTTCTATCCTTTGTTATTGTAGCCAAGCATGACTACTTGTTTGATAGAGAATTTAAATATGAATGATTTTGCATTATATATCATACCTGTATGTTTTCTGACTACACATACATATAAAACTATATATATATATATACGCACATATACATGCACACATATATGTATATATCTGCACACATATGAGTTGTTAAGTTTATCTGTGGATAAATTTATATGTGTCTTTCTGTGTATGTGTATGTGTATTAGTTTGGTTTGGATATGACATCAGGTGGGATCTCCCTAGTTCTCCATTCTAGCTCACTTCCTGAAAGGCCTAGGAGAAAAGAGAACTGTCTCCTTTCCAGGGGAGGTAGGGGTTGAGCATCCAGAACCCAGGATCTCACAGAGCAATGGAATCTCAGCTCAGCAAGATAGATACACAATAGAGATAGATTAATCAGTCACTATAGACATCTAGATATAGATAGACAAATATAAACAGACAGAGAGACAAATAGCTAGCTAGCTAGATGATTGATTGATAGATAGATAGAACTTTTATTGGGCACTTAATGTGTTCCAGGCACTGTACTAAGCAGTGGAAATTCAAATATAAGCAAGCAAGTCTCTACCTTCAAGGAGCTTACATTCTAATGAGGGAAAGAAACACATAAAGTGGCACTGGGAAAGGAGGGGTAGCAACATGGTGTGACTATGGTTGACAAGTGCCTTGGAGGTCACCATTCTAGGCAACATAAAGTGAAAGCTCATCTCCCTGAGCTCAGTACCCCAGAGACTGTCTGAAGTTCTGGTCGGAGAAGGTAGAAGGGAGAAGATGGGAGCAATGGCCTGAGTGGAGCAGCATAGAGGGTATATGGCCCCTAGAGCCAGACTCAGCACCTTCTTGTGGACAAATCTGCTGTCCGTGACTCTTTAAAACACGGATCACAAAGGGAAGATGAACCCAGATTATCATGAAGATCTCAAAAGTCCCTGAATTTGGCTTGGAAATCCCCAGCAAGAAATGCCATTCCATTTGACCTTTTGTAGGAATTTCCCATCTGATCTCATACCCAGTAGAGTGATCAGTGAAAGGGATGGGACCTCAGGGGTCTTCTCTTGCAGGAAGGAACTGAGCCCCAGCTGGGATGCCCTTTGGGTTGGGCTCCAGGCAATGTGTGGCCTGGGAGCTCCTGCTGTGACAAAGTCTATAGGAAAATCAGGTAGCCCAAAGAAAAGCTAGGGCTAAAAAATTTTTTAATTCCTTCATTCAGGCAGAGGTGGAGGGAGGAAGAGAGAGAATTAGGCCTGTCCCTGGCCCAGATTCTTCCCCTTTCAGTAATTCAATGATGGCCACTTTGGGAAGGGGTGGGGGTGTGTCTCACTATGTCTTTTCTCCATTCTCAATTTCAATAATTCACAAGTATTTACTGAGTACTTGTGATGTGCTTGGTCTTAGAATGGTCTGTTTGACAGACACAGAAATATAAGGTATAGTCCCTATCCTCAAGATGCTTATATGTCTCTCAGTCACGGGTACTAAAGACCTAGAAAATAAAGTTCTCACCTTCATAGTTTTTAGCACAGCCAAATGAATGGGTATGAATTTATCAATGGAAATGATGCTAAAGAAGATTCACCATCATCTGCCTGGCTGCTGTCCACTAAGACCTTTCTGTCTGATTTGCAGTTGAGTCTCCCTATCTCTGTTTCTAAACCAGAGGTGAGGAACCTACGGCCTCAAGGCCACATGGGGCCTTCTAGGTCCTCAAGTGCGGCCCTTTGACTGAGTCCAAGTTTTACAGAACAAATCCTTTAATTAAGTGGGTTTGTTCAGTGAAGTTTGGATTCAAAGGGCCACACTTGAGGACCTAGAGGGCCCCATGTGGCCTTGAGGCTGCAGGTTCTACCCCTCTTCCCTATTTTCTATTTGTATACCTAGGTTTTCCATTCCAAATGTTCATCCAGACTATTTGTGCCTGACCTGTGGTAGAGCCTTCCAAGCTCATATTGGTCTGATCAGTCATAGTCAGATACACTGTACGATGGACATGACATAGTGATGTCATTTTGGTTTTCTTTGACTATGAAGGACAACAACCACAACTACCACCCGGGGTTTAGCATTTGGCTTTGAACAAAGTAAGCACTTAATAAATCAAATGATGAATATTATTATTAATGAATTATTATTATTATTATATAATTATATCGTATATAATATGTTATTATTACTAATGAATAAATTAATTCATTACACTCCAGTTAGACTCCCATAATCAGGATGAGATCATCTACTGAGTAGGGATAAGGCACATTCCTAGCATACTTCCCTTGGACAGAGTAGTGAGAGGGTCCAGCCCCTGGCCCAGCACCCAGGCCCTCCTTAAAGGACAAAAATAGTTCAGATTCTACTGAATAGTTCAGATTCTCTTGAAGGTCATATCCATGAAGGCATCTACACACCCTTCTGAGCTGTCTCACATTGCCTATGCTCCCTCTATCCTACACTAATACACTAAATAAGCTGAGCCTTAGCATGCTAGTTAGCTAACGCTTGACTCCGATTACCTCTGCCAATGCTGGCTCTGCCTTCTCCACTGTCTACTACCCTTAAAGGTAGCTCCAGGGCCACCCCTTTCAGGGGGACTTTCCTGCTCCTTCTATTTGTTTGTGCTGTTCCTATCCTTCCAAAATTATTATATAGATATTTATATTATTAAATTAGATTATTAAAATTATATCTTTAGATAGTATATAGTGGATATACAATATAGTTATATATTACATATTTATATGCTATATATATATACATATACATATATATATACACATACATACATAGTAAGTGTATAGGAATTTTTGTCCTCTCCCTATGACAGAATGTAAGCTCCTTGAGGGTAGGGACTGCTTTGTTTGTTTTTGTATCTCTTGAGTCTAGCACAGGGTATGGAATGTAGTAGCTTGCTGAATTGCATTGAATTGCTTCCCTGTGTAACTTTGGGCAAGTCACTTAATCCAGGCCTCAGTTTCCTTTTCTGTAAAAAAAAGGGATTGGATAAAATAATCAATAACTTCCCTTCCAGTTATGAATCTTCTACAAATTTTCCAGCCCAGGAGGGAGGAAAAGAATGCAGAGGCCACATTCAGGCCAAAATGAACCTCCTTTTGGATACCTAAGTAATCAACAAGTGCTTACTAAGTGTCTACTCTGTTTCTGGCACTGTCCCAGGTGCTAGTGACACAAAGACAAAAATCAAAGCATCCTAAGGGATGGAGGTGGGGAAGGAAGAGCATTCCAAGCATGGAACAGACATCTTGTGCAAAGGAAGAGACAAGAAGGAATTTCATGTATAAGGAACAGCAAGACAGTTTTGTTGGAACAGTGTGACTGAGGAGAGTAGTAATGTGTAATCAACCTAGAAAATTGGGTTCCTATCAGCCTGCCCAGCCCTATTGCATGTTACCCTAAATAAATCAAATTTCTCATTTATATATCTATTTTTCAAACATAAGCAGTGGTTGATATGATGAATAAAATACAGAAACTAATCTCATAATAGCTTTTTCTCATCATGTACCATCTCAATCTATGGGTGCAGACAGAAGAGTTGCTATCATGATGGGAGGGGTTACTATGAAATATTTTGCCATTGAAAAAAAGTCTTCATTCTCAAAAAAAAAAAAAAAAGCTGGGAATCACTGACCTCATCCACCCTCCCCTTTGACAAAAAAGGTAGTAGAAGCCCAGAGAAAGGAAGTGAGTCACTCCCAACAGTACAGGAAGATTTCTTTTTTTTCTCTTTTTCTCAATTACAAGTAAATTTTTTTGACATGTTTTTTCAATTGAGTTCCAAATTCTCTCTCTCCTTCTTTCCCCTTCCCCTCCTTGAGAAGCAAGCAATTTGATATAGATTATACATTTGAAGTCATGCAAAACATATTTCCATATTAGCCATGTTCCAAAAGAAAACACAGACCCCCTCCAAAAAAAAAAAAACCAAGAAAAATAAAGTTTAAAAAAAGTATGCTTCTATCTGCATTCATACTCCATCAGTTTTTTCCCTGGAGGTGGATAGTATTTTTTGTCATAAGTCCTTCACAATTGTCTCAGATCATTGTATTGCTGAGAATAGTTAAGTCACTCATGGTTGATCACTGTACAATATTGCTATTGCTGTGTACAATGTTCTCCTGGTTCTGCTCACTTCTCTTTGCATCAGTTCATATGCTTTAAAGGAAGATTTCTCAAAGGAATTGGGATTTTGAATACTCCTTGGAGAAGGTGGTGGAGCAGACTCTGCATTTGTGCAGTGTTTATTTAGAAGTCAGTCTGTATCCTTGTCAGTGTCTTTGTCTTATACAAGAGTTTCTAGACTAGGTTTATGTAACCTGATGTGCAAAGGACCTAACCTGCAGGTAATATTGCATAGTCCCCAATGGAATGTAAGCTTTTTGTAGGCAGAGATTAGTTCACTTTTATCTTCGAGTTTCTAGCTCTTAGCTGGGCTAGCCCCTAGCAGAGTGCCTGGTACATAGTAGATCCGTAATTAATTCTTGTTGATTGATTGGTTGGTGGTAATTGGGCCATGGTCTATAGCATGGGTACCCCTACTTCCCTATTGGGAACCCAATTCTATTTTTCACAGAATCACAGAACACTAAAACTGGAATGGATTATCTGTTCCAACTCCAACTCTCTCATTCTACAGATGAGGAAACTGAGAACCAGAGAGGGAAAGTGATGTCTCACTGATCCAGGGCTGCCTCGATGAGAGGATAGCAAGTTCTCGGTTCTTTCTGGATCTGAGTCGTTAGGGGAAGATAAGACCTCCCTGGTTCTCAGCCTCCAGACACTCCCTTGAGGTTGCTCCAGAGCAGAAAGTAGCTGACACCTCACAAGGCCCAGGATACTGTCACAAGCATGTAGATGCTGAATAGAAGCTGTATAAGAGTGGCCAGATTGTTCAGAAAGAAAGCTGAATTTGGAGCCAGAAGCCCTGAGTTCAAGTGTTTACTCTGCTACTTGTTTTTGGCCTTGGGAAAGTCACTTCATGTTCTCTGGGCCTCAGTCTCCTGATTTATAAAATGAAGAGGTTGGAAAAACATAATCTCTTAAGATTTCTTTTAGTTCTAACATTCATTCTGTGATCCTCTTATCACTCCGGGATTCCAGACTCAAATGCCTGTTTTAAATATCTGGTCCAGTTACCTCTTCCTTCTGGGAGAAAGGTGTTTGCCCCATCATACACCTTCCCCCGACTCCCATTTTCCACGATTTTAGGGGATCCTATGCTCTCTACCTGGGGTGTGACTTGTATGCGTTGTACTTTGGTAAGCCAATGTTGCAGCTAGATGGAGGCAGTGGGAGCCGTTCGCATGCTTCGCTCAATGAAAGGGTTCTAAAGCCAAGGAACAGGGTGTGTCGGGGCGGGGGGTGGCGGGGGGGGGTGTGCTGCTGCGTGCTTTAGACATGACATTACGGTACCCACTCTACCTTTTCCGCTTCGCTTCCTGCTCTTGGGTTTCCTTGGGATAAGTCGGTTTACCGGCAGCAGAGC
>NW_020954687.1:2080859-2080962 GCF_900497805.2 Vombatus ursinus
AGAGCGGGTGAGATCAACTTGACCCCGATCCTCGGGTTACTGGTCCCCCAGCCCGGTTCCTCTGCTTCCCCACCCCGCCCCCGCCCCCCCCCCCAGTAACCCG
>NW_020954687.1:2081001-2086606 GCF_900497805.2 Vombatus ursinus
CGCCACCTGCAGGGGGAGGCAGCTCTGAGCCCCAGCTGGTCGGACTGGTTCTGAGCAGGAAGTCGCCCTCCCTCGCCCGGGGCAGCCAACCAGCCCCAGCTCGGTCCCCAGCGTCGATCTGCACCGTCCTGGGCTGGGAATCTCCCAACACTGGAGCCAAGGGCCCAGGACAGCTCCCCCTGTCCGAGGGAGCCCAGCGCTACTCTGCGTAGGGAGTCCACTCCCCAGAAGGTGTGACCTGGAGGTTGGAGTCTTTAATGCTAGCGAGAGGGGGTGTCTGAGCGCGCGGTGAGATAAGGGACCATGTGATTCACCTGGGCACTGGGCTGGTGCAAGGAGGAGGGACCCAAGGGCAGGTGAGGCGAGGCACAGAGTGGATACCTGTAGGAGGTGGTTGGAGCCAAATAGAAGGAGGAAGAGGAGGAGGAGGAGGGTGCTGTGACGGGACGAAGCTCCCCGGCTGCCCAGGGACAATGTCTGGTAAGAGGAAGAACTGGTCAGCACTGTCAAGGTGAGTGGACCTGGGGAGAGGGAGAGATCTAAGGGGGACTGGGGCAGGGAATCCTGCCTTCCTGAGAGGCGGAAGTTTCAAAGGTGTAGAAGAGGCCCCCAGCACTTTGTCTCCTCTTATTTATTCCATTCTCTTGACCAGAGTTCAGGATGGGGAATTGGGAGTTGACCAAAAGATTCCCTTTTACCCTTTAGTGGATTCAGCAGACTGGGTCAGGTGTCTCCTCTCCCTAGGGCCCTGTGTTGTCCTGCCTGGGTAATCAGTAGAAAAATCCTAGCATGTCAGTGCTGGAAAGATCTTAAAAGATCTAATCCAATTTCATTGGATTTTATAGAGTTAAAATGTAAAGCAATTTGCCCTAAAACACATAGCACTGTAACACAGCCCAATAGCTTCCTTCTCCCAGGCTTTGCAGACTCACATCTGGAAAGCAGAACTGGGATTCCCCTAAACTTTAGGTTCTCCCAACATGAGTGTGGTATCCACTATGGGTTTTCTTCAAGCAGCCTATCTCCTCTCCCATTGTGGTTATGGCCCTAGGGGCTGGGGGCTTCAGGAGGCTGAACCAACCTCCCCATTCTCCTGCCTAGTGGTCTGAATGTTTTCTAATAAGGATGCAAGTAAGGGGAATGTCTATGAAGGGAGGTTGGAGGACCATGTCCTTGATACAGGGTAGTCCTTTATTACAGGGAGTGGAACCTCATTCATTTTCACATTTCCTGGGCGGAATACAGTGATGCTATGAAAATTAAAAATCCAGGAGCTAGATAAGGGCCACTCTTTAGAACACATGATGGCCAAAGGAAAGACCCACTGTGTGTGTGTGTGTGTGTGGGTGCATTAGGAAAGAGATACTTTGTCCCTCAACCTCTCCTGAAGAGATAGTAGCTTTGGCACATAATTGGAAGCTTATCCATGCTCCGGGTTAGGCTTCAGTCTAACTGGGGAAAGGGCCAGAGGACTCAGAACCTTGACCATTTGATTATGAAAGTCATGCCAGGGTCAGAGTGAGCTCAGATGAATTTCCAACCAGAAAGAGCATGGGCAATGGATTCCCTAACCTTCTTTAGATCAATACCCCACCCCATTGCTGAGATATATACAGTATCTTCAGTTCAGTCATATCACAATCTATGATGTTCCTTTCCACTTCAAGGCTGGGAAACCTAAGAACTCTATATCATAAATGACTTGCCCAAGGTCACACAGTGATATAGGATCAAAGGTGGAACTGGGGTCCTCTATAGCCAGAGATAGACTAATGGAAGTTGATGTGTATGTTGGGGGTGTGGGGGGCAGTGTAGGTCCGGGTCAGTCAATAAAGATGATGGGGTGGTTCTGTCTGGTTCCCAGCTCCCTTCCCCAGTCAAGGGACTTTTTCATTTCTTCCAGAAATTTATCATCACATCCTTCTTTTTCTCTCCATCCCCACATCACAAGGTCTCAGGGAAGGAGTGGTCGAGGCCCAGAAAGGGTCAGGATCTTCCCCCAAAATAACGTAGATAAGACTAGATTCAGGGCCCTAATTCAAAGGTGACCAAATATCTTAGGGGGGCTGGAGGTCAATTCCAACCCCCAACCCTCATTAACCTTACCAGGCAGAAACTCCCAAAGCCTAATGCAGAAGGCGCTGCCTGGTGGGCTTTAGAAAGTGGGAGAGCAGGAGTTCTCAGCCTAATCCTGGTAGTGAGCCCAGAAGGAGGGAAGCCAGCTCTCTGGAGAAGAGGCCCCACCTGCCAGGCTGGTGGAGATGCCCCAGGAAAGGGCTGTGCTCAGGGTGTGGCCAGTGGGACCATGGTCTTGGACTCTGTGTGTATGTCAGCATATGGCTCTCTGTGTACCTGCCTCTATATGTTTATGTGTGTGAAAGGAGTGACCCAATGCACATACATATAGAAAAGGAATGCTAGAAGATTCAAGTCAGAAAGGGTTCCTGGGGATCATTTAGTGCAAACTCTTCATTCTCCAAATGAGGAGCCGGAGGCACAGAGAAGTTAAATGATTTATCCAAGCTCACATAGCTAATTAATGATACTTTCAGGACTAGCACCCAGGTCTCCTGACTTCCAGTTCAATGACTTTTCCATTATTCTGTTATGTGTGTGAATATATTTATAAAAATACTAATAACTTTGATTTATATGACATTTTAAGGTTTTTAAAAACCATTTTCTATTCAACAAAACTCAAAGGTAGGCAGTGTGTATATTGTTACTCCCATTTTATAGCTGAGGAAACTGATGATCTAGAAGGTAAAATGACTTTAATTTTTAGCATTTGGAGCTGGAAGGAACCTTAAAAGTTATTTAGTATGACTCTTATTTTACGGATGAGGAAACTGAGGCCCAGAAAAATTAAGTCACTTGCCCCAAGGTCATAGTTAGTAGCAGAACCATGACAAGAACCCAGGTGCCTGGACTTTGAGTCCAATATTTTCCAATTACCACATAACCCATGCGTATGTACTTATGGAGACTTTTAAAGGTTGGGAGTGAAACTCGGATTTGTTCTCAGACCGCCATTTGTTTCAATGAAAGTTCCATGCCCCAGAATGTGGCTAATGCTCAGGAATCCCTCCCTTGTAACAGGCTTAGCAGTCCCTATGCTTGACTCTGCCTTGTCCTGCCCTAAGGAATTAAGTCCCCTCCTGGAGCTGGCCCCCTCTGGGCAGTGGCAGTTGCTGGTGGACCATCTTCACCCTGATGAGACACCCAGAGCAGAGAGAAGCTTCTTGTATTAAAAAACAAGCAGTGGGAAGCATCTATGAGTCACCCATCACTGTAACCTAAGCCTCTTGTTCTCCAGGGCCCCCAGCTCTTTGCTGGGTGGGGCTGGGCTGAGGGTGGGGCAGGTGTAGCCACAGCCCAAGCCTATTTGGGAAGAAGACAAAGGGGAAGCCGCCCTAGAACTGGGCAAAAGTCTTAGTTGCATCTTCAGATATTAATTGCTAACAGGATCATGGATTTAAAGATAGAGGGGACCTTAATAAATGCTTTTTAAATTGAATTAGAGAGATCAACCCCTCTTTTTACAGATGAGGAAACTGATACTCATAAATATTAAATGACTTACCAAAGCTTGCATAGGTAGCAAATAGACAAGCCAGGATTCAAACCAAAGTCCTCTGACTCCCAGTGCAATATTCTTATCACTATCTTATGCCAGCTCCTGGGGAGCCTAAGCAGGACCCTGTGGGAATGGTCTCAAAAGATAGAGTCCTTGGAACTGGATGGAGCAGGAAGGGGCTGGGAGGGGGTGGAGAGCATTCACTGTTCCTGGAAAAGTGGCTTCTGGGAGGATAGCCCAGCCTCACGTTCCATCCAGGCCTGGCTGTGGATGGAGAGGACATGTTTTCCCTGTTCCTGCCTGCTGCTCCTGCTGCTGCCCTATTACTCTGCTTCTGCTCCTCCTTCCCTTCTCACCTTGGCAGGAGAAGCCAAGGCTGGGCCGTGGGGGGCAATAAAGGGAATGGAGAGAGGCTGGCATGGAGCCATCCAGGACCTGAGTTAATCATTTGCCTGAATATTGTGATGGGAGCTGAAGTCTTGCCCTGATTTATTTCCCAGACTGAGCCCCGCCTGGCCCTCTTAATTTGCCAGCCATTTGTGTCTGGTCTCCTGCTTCTTCACCCTCATTAGAGGTAGACAGCATGTTATAGCCTTAAGTGACCTTATATAATAATAATGATAATAAACAACAACAATAACATTTATGTAGTGCTTTAAGGTTTGCAAGGCACCTGACACATATTATCTCATTTGATCCTTAAAACAAACCTGGGCAGTAGGTGCTATTATTATTATTCCTATTTTACAGTTGAGGAAACTGAGGCAGTTGGCAGCTAAGTGATTTGCTCAAGGTCCCAGATCTAGTAAATGTCTGAGATGGGATTTGAACTTACATCTTTTGAACTCCAGGCCCAGGACTCTATCCACTAAGCCAGATGCATAAAACTTAGAGACCATCTGGTACCATATCCCCACTTGATGGAACTGAGGCGCAGAGAGATTTTAGAGTTTTAGCCATTTTTTTCCAGAGGTCTATAAGCTCTATTCACATGTAAGAGGTATATAAGGTCTATTTACATCCTTGGAATCATACTTTTCCTTGGGCTTGGCATCTTGCCAGGAAGGAGAGAGAAGAAGAAGAAGGGAACCAGTGATTTCAGAACTGGACATAAGAGGGATGAATAGATAAATTAAAAACAACAAAGACAACAGCAACGTATTAAGTACTTACCTCGTGCAGAGCTTTGTGCTAAGTGCTGGAAATACGAATAGAAGATCAAAGACCATTCCTACCCTCAAGGTGCTTATAATTTTAAACTAATTAATTAATTAATTTTAGTGGTATTTATTTTTCCAATTATTTGTAAAGACAATTTTTAATGTTCATTTTCACAAAATTTTGAGTTCCAAATTTTTCTCCCCCCCTCCCTCCCCCCCTCCCTCAATCTCCAATTTTTTGCCACCACAAAAAGAGCTGCTATAAATACTTTTTGTACATGTAGGTTCTTTCCCCTTTTTTATCAAGGTGCTCATATTCTTACAGAGTGGAACAGTATTGGGCAATGAAAGCAAAGGCTAGGAATATGGGGATTGGAGTTGCAGATGTCCTGGGCCTGGATGACTAGAAGTAGCCTGGAAGAGTGATTCATTCTTAGGCTCTGATCAACAAGAAGCTAATACCATATAAGGCTCCAGGGGAGACTGGATAAATAAGCTACTTCAGTTAGGGTGGAGAGCTTGTAGAAGTGTGACTTTTCAGGGCCTAGGAGCCTTGAAGACTCTAATCCAACTCAGTCTTGGGAAAGGTGACTTCCTGGACAGTGGTACGGTTTTCCCTTGACGTAGCTAGCTCTATTCTAGAGGGCAAGTCTTGTCTCAGAATCTGAGTTGAAAGGTACCTTAGAGGCCATCTAGAACTAGTGAAATTCAAATAGAAATCCCCTCCAGTGATGAGAAACCTATTACTGCCTACCACCACTTTTGGATACTTTCAGTTTTTAGGAAGAGCTTTTAGGCTGAGAGGGAGTTACTATCTGGGTGTACCCTGCCTTAGGCGAACAATGCGGGGGGGGGGGGGGGGGGGGGG
>NW_020954687.1:2086619-2095121 GCF_900497805.2 Vombatus ursinus
AACTTCTAGTGAGCAAGGACTATTTAATTTTTGTCTTTGTACTTCCATTGCCTGGCAAACTTAATCCATGTTTGCTGCAGAAAAGCATAGCATTCCTATCATAGTATGTAAGAACTTGATGATGATAACAATGATGATAGGGATGATGATGATGATGGTGGCAGCAGGGTGGCGTAGTTGGTCAGAGAGCTGAACTTGGAGTCAGGAAGACGAGTTTCAAATCCTGCCTCAGATGCTTAGCTTTGGACCCTGGGAAAGTCACTTAACTTTTCTCAGCCTCAGTTTCCTCATCTGTATTATTAATAGCTAGCCTTTCTATAGTTGTTTAAGCTATTATTATTATTATTAATAGCTAGCACTTAATTTAAAGTTTGCAAAGTAATTTAAAACATTACCTCATTTTTTCTAGGTGCTATTATTATCCTCATTTTTATAGATGAGGAAACTCAGGCTGTGAGACATTAAGTGACTGAGACGGGATTTGAACTCAGTTTCTTGACTCCAGGTCTAGCTCTCTGATCCCTAGAGTCATGCAGCTGCTTCTAAGGAAGGGTCTTTAGTGGTCTCCTAGTTCAACTCTCTTCTTCCAGATAGAGAAAGGGAATGTGCCTGCTCAAAGTGAGTTAGGGATAGTACTGGGATTAGAACTCTATTCCTAGGATAGTGCATAGCTCTCTCTCTTTCTCTCTGTCTGTCTCTATCTGTCTATCTCTGTCTCTCTGCCTGTCTCAGTCTCTATCTTTCTCTCCCTCCCACCCCAAACTGCTGCCTAAATTTGAAAATTCTCCACCTTACAAAAGATACACCTTCAGAATTCTTTTATTTATGTTTTTTGCTGTATTATAGTTTTTATTTTTTGTTCTTCTCATTTGAAAATGAGCAATAAATGTAAGCCCTTCCATATACAAAGTATAAGAAAACTGTCTCTATTATGTAGAGCTTGTTTTTAAATACATAATAAATTCATCATTGTTTCAAAGCTGTCCTACTTGTCCTTCTCTTCTGTGAATAAAAAAAAACCCCAAAACTTCAATGACTCTTTCTTCTTCTTTTTTTTTTGTATCACTGTCTCTAGCCTCTTTCTCTCACCAATTCCAACCTAAAATTTTATTTGTAAAAAGACCTCCCTTGTACCAAGTAAGCAGAGTCAAACAAAACAAATCCACACACCAACCAGGACTGACAATGTTGGTCTCATACTGTACCTGGAGCACACTCCTGTCAGGAGGTGGGATGCAGGCTTTGTCATTGGCCCACTAGAGTAAATCACAAGCTTCTCAAATGCACTTTGTAGGTTATTCGGCTTAAAGAGATGTGATTTATTCTCAGATTTTTTCAGGAACATGGCTAGTGAAATGGGGGCATCTTAACTAAGCAGAGTGGAGATGAGAGAAACGGGATAGAGAATGGGTTGAGGGAAGGCAGCAGGGGAAGGACCTTAACAATAGGTGCTAAATACTTTCACAAGGGTGGAGAACCTTCGGCCTCTGGGCCACACATGGCCCTCTAAGTCCTCAAGTTTGGTTCTGTGACTGAATCCAAACTTCACAGAGCAAATCCCTCCAGACTGCAGGTTCCTCAAAAAGGAAAGAAAGTCTCCCTCCCCTCTCCCAAGTCAGGGGCTTAGGACACACTGGGGTGAGGTTGTTGGGAGAGCTAAGGTCAGTGGCTCAGGGAAAAGCCCTCCATAGTCTGCCTTACCTCTGCAAGCCTTATCTCTGGTGTGTCCATGCCGTGAAAAGTCATGTCCCTTTATCTTTGCCCGCAACCTTGACTGGCCCAGCGTACTCTCTTTACTCCCATGCTCCCATCTCTGCTTCTCAAAGTCCCATACCTCATTCAGGCCCTCCTTCCATGAGATGGCCCCAAACCTCCCATGAGCCTGCTCAGCCCTCAGTGACCTCTTGCTCCTCTGGACTCCAGCAGCCTTTCTTGGCAGTTTTCTTGGCAGTGAGCACAGCACAAAATAATGTTGTTTGTGCTTGGCTTTCTCCTCTTCCTCTTCATCAGAGGCAGTGTGTGAGTGGAAAAGCACTGGTCTTCACCCACTACGAATTCATGGCATATGATCTTAGCTGCGACCTCGAAGGTACTGGCCAGGCCTTCTACTATTCCCTTATCAGTTCCTTAGCTCATGGCCCACAGGGGTGCTTCCAAACCTTTTCTTCTCACTTCTTATTTCCATACTGCTCCCCCTCCCTACTGCACAGCCACCTGTGACCTGACCTTTTATTTCACTGAGACTGAGGCCAGGAAGAAAGAAAAGGAAAGAAAGAAAAAGAAAAAGAAAAAGAAAGAACAAAGTGGGTAGGGAAGGGTGGGAGGGAATTGAGAGAGGGAAGAGAGAAAGAAAGAGAAACAAAGAGACAAAAAGAGGGAATGGAGAGAAAAATGAGAAGAGAAAAAAAGAAGAGGAAGGAAGGAAGGAAGAAAGCATTCTTAAAATACATAGAAAAAAATCAAGGTGACACAACAATGTAATTTTGTTACTATTGTGTTAAATTTAATGTACATTTAAAAACCCTGACGTAACCATAGTTACAATAGTTATAATAGCTAGCATTTAATAATAACTAGCATTTGTATAGAACTTCAAGGTTTGCAAAACTCTTTACATACATAATCTTATTTTATCCTTACAATAACCCTAAGAAGTAGGTGCTATTATTATTATCCTCATTTTATAGATAAGAAAATTGAGGCAAAAAGAGGTTATTGTGACTTTTTTTTAGTTCTTTGCATACTGAGATGTTCACATGTGTTGAAGATTATTGAGTATATAATAAAAAAAGAAAATTCAAAAAGAAAAAAAAAGGTTTATGTGATCTGCCTGTAAGTTTGCTAGTCTCTGAAACTTTGTTCCTTAAATGTTCTTGGGATTACTATGTCCTCCCCTCCTTCAGTAAAATCATAAAGGTACAACTATGGCTACTCTTTATTCAAGTTAATTCCTGTGCCTGTTCCCTTGATTCCATTCCCTCCTGGTTCCTCTAGGACCTTGTTCCCTTCATCTTACACTTTCCCTCCATGTATTTTAAAGTCTTTCTTGCACTGATTCCTTCCTGTCTGTCTTCAAATATGTTCAGGTCTTCCTAGCCCTTTAAAAAACAAAAAGGCCTTCCCTTTTGTCCTTCTAGCTATTGTTCTGTTTCTATCTCCTTCTTCCCTTAACTTCTTGAAAAAGTTTTCTTTTGTTGTTTTTATCTCACTACCTATTACCTATCCTAGCAATCTGGCTACAGCCCTCCACCAAAACTGCTCTCTTAATCACCAATGACCTCCTAATTGCCAATTCCAATGGGCTCCTCCTCCCACCCTGGGTCCACACCCTTCTTAACTTCTCTCCACCTTTTAACACTGTTGGCCTGGTTAACTTCTCCTAGGTATGTCTTTGCGCTTCACTTCTCCATTCCTACTCTCTTCCTTGGGGAATGTCATTCATTCCCAGGATTTCAACTACCAACCCCAATAGAGATGACTTCCAAATCTAAATGGCCAGTCCTGACCTCTTTTTTGAACTCCAGACCCATATCCTGAACTGACTACAAGACATCTCTACTAGGATGTCTCATCAGCTCCTCGAACTCAACATATCCCCAAATGAGCTTATTATTTCTCCCTCAAAGCTGCTGCTTCTTTGAAATCTCAATTCCAACCTATGTTTTCATCCACATAAGTGTACTTCATCCGCTATCCCATGTTTATAAACTTTGGATTATCATAAATCAGGATCTTGGACTTGGAAGGACCTTCAGACACGACCTAGGCCAATGTGAAGAGGAATCCTTCCTACCCCGTTCCCAATAAGTAGTCATTAAGTCAATGCTTGGAAACCTGCAGTGAGGTCTCTTAATTTTTAGCCTGGCAAAATTCCAGAGTACCTTATAAAAGGGATGGTTTGTGAGCATTTAAAAGGGGGAACTATTAGTATTAAAACCCTAAATGTCTTTACCAAGGACAGGTCATGTTAGAATAACCTTATTTCCTTTTTTTTTTTTGGACAGGAATTAGGTTGATAATTGGGGAAATGCTTATACATATGGAATACTTAGATTTGAGCGAGGCTTTTGGCTTAGCCTTTAATGCTATCACTGTGGATAGCATGAAGAGTTGTGGGACCCACTTTGTCAAAGCAGCTGCCTATTTTGATTTTGGGCAACTCTGATTCTTAGAAAGGTTTTTCTTAAATAGAAATAAAAATCTGATTCTGGAATTCTACCCCTTGTTCTCAGTGCGGCCCTCTGGAGACAAGTAGAAAAAGTCAATCCTGCTTCCACCATTTGACAGACCTACAAATCACCATGGTAGTTATGGAATATAGTGGCTAGAATGTAGGACTTGGAGTTAGGAAGAACTCAGTTCAAATCTTTCCTTAGACACTTAATAGCTGTGTGACTCTGGGCTAGCACATTTATATAGCAGTTTAAGGTTTGCAAAGCACTTTACAAATATTTTCTCATTTTGTCCTCACAACAACCCTGGGAAGTGGGTACTATTATTATCCCCATTTTATAGATAAAGAAACTGATGCAGATGGATGTTAGGAGACTTGCCCAGGGTCACACATCTGGTAAGTATCTGAGGAAAGTTTTGAATTCAGATCTTCCAGACTCTAGGGTCAAGTACTCTATTCACTTCTCCACTTAACTGTTAATAAATGCTAGCAATCATTATCAAGCCCCATTCCCCATCCCACCCCTAAATCTTGGATTTTCTAGGCTAACACTCCCTGTTCCTTCAGCTAATCATCATATGGCATTATCTCCTGTCAGTGTCCTTGTCACCTTCTTCTGTACATACTCCAGGTTTTCAGTGTCTTTTTCTCTTCCTCTCCTCTCACACCCAGTCTCACATGCCAAGTCTTGTCAATTCTGTCTTAGAAACATTTCTTATACCTGCCTCCTCCTCTCTAGCCTCTCTCTTCCAGTTCAAGCCAATAATATTACCCACCTGGATAAATGCAATAGCGTTCTTATAGGTCTCTCTATACCCCCCCCATACATCTTGATCCCTCTTCCCAATCCATTTTTCATACTGATGCCAAAATAATCTTTCTTGGGAAAAAAATCTGGTCATGTTGCTTTTCTGCTCAAAAATGTTATAAGTGGCTTTCAGTTGATTCCCAAATAAAGTTCAGACTATTTTGCCTGACTTTCAAAGCCCTTCATGATTTACCCCTACCCTCCCTTTCTAATGTTATCCCACGTAATTAAATTCCCATCCTATTCCAGCCAAACTGGACAACTCTTTGTCCCCATGAAATTACAGATTGCATTCATATACCATCATGCCTTTACTCAGGCTTTTTCCAATGGCTAGGATGACCTCCCTTCCCTCCGTGCCAGTTGAACTCCTATATCTTCTTTAAAGCCCGAATCAAAGGCCATCTTATTCAGGAAACCTTTCTTTAACCCTCTTTTTGGTAATGACCTCCCCACCCCCATAGCTCTTCTTTTTTTTTTTTGGTCACTCTATAATGCAATTAATGAGCATTATTGTGTGTGGCCATGGAACCTTGAAAAAGTTACTAGACCTCTCTAAATCTCAGTGTCTTGTTTGTAAAAATCATGGTTCATTCATTCAATAAGTGTTTATTAATAATGTACTGTTGCTCAGGCTCTGTCTTGAGCATTGGGAATACAAAGATAAAAAGAAAATGGTCCCTGTCCTCAAGGAGCTTAGGTTCCATATTGCATTGTAGTACCTACCTTTCAGGATTGTCATATGAAATGAAATAATACAGGTAAAATGCTTTGTAAACCTTCAAGTGCTATATAAATGTCACATATCCCCCCTCCCCCTCCTTTTTCCTTTTCTTCTTCACCCCCTCCCCTTCTCTTCTTCCTCCTCCTCTTCTTCTTCCCCCTTCCCTTAGGCTGTAAACTCCTAGAAAGCAGGCACCATATCTTGGCTAAATTTTATAACTTTTTGGGTACCTAGCCTAGTGCTTTGCACATGGGAGATATTGATTTGACTTGGAATCAGATGACCTGAGTTCAAGTCCTGCTTCTGCCACTTAACTTGTCATGTAACTTTGGATAACTTATGTATGGAGTTATCAGATCACAGACCTAGAGCTGGATGAGACCTCAAAGCCTTGAAATCCAACTCTCTCATTTCCCAAATAAGAAATCTGAAGCAGAGAGAAATTGAAACACCTTCCAGGTCATAGAGCTAGAAAATATCCATAGTGGATTTGAACTCAGATCTTCCTGACTCCAAGTCCAATCCACAATCCCATGATGTCTCGATCTATAAGCAATGAGTTTGTCTTTTATTCCTGGCAAAATTTGAGAACATATAATTCAGGACATTCGTGAGCATTTAGAACAGGGAAGCAAAAGAGGAAAAGGCCCCCTATGTACAAAAACATTTATAGCGGCTTGTTTAGTACTATCAAAGAGCTGGAAACTAAGGGAGTGATTATCATTTGGGGAATGGTTAAAAAAATATTGTTATGTGAATGCAATAGAATATTATTGTGATTTAGGAAATGATCAAATGGACAGTTTTAGAGAAACCTGGGAAAATTTGTGTCAACAGATGCAGAGTGAAGTGAGCTGAATCAGAAGAATTTGTATAATATCAATATTATAAAGACAAACAACTTCAAAGACTTGAGAACTCTGATTATTGCAATGACCAGCTATTATTCCAGAGATGATGGACCAAGAGATGATAGACTCAAGACACAGAATATGAGAACAAGTTGTGGTTTATGATTGTGATGAAGTACTGTTGAACTATAAGAAATGATGAGCAGGATGTTTTCAGAAAAAAAGCTGGGGAGACTCATATGAGATAATGCAAAGTGAAGTGAGCAGAACCAAGAGAACATTGTACACAGTGATAGCAATACTGTATGATGATCAGCTGTGAATAACTTAGCTATTCTCAGCAATACAATGATCTAAGACAGTTCTGAAGTACTTATGGTGAAGGGTGTTGTCCACCTCCAGAGGGGAGGAAAAGAACTGATGGAGTTTGAATGCAGATCAAAGCATACTCTTTAAAAACATTCTTCATTTTTCTTTCTTTTTTTTGGTCTGTTTTCTTTTGCAACATAGCTAATGTGGAAATATGTTTTGCATAATTGTACATATATTATCTATAGCAAATTGCTTGCCTTCTCAAGGAGGGGAGAGAAGAGGGAGGGAGAGAATTTGGAACTTAAAATTTTAAAAGACAAATGTTAAAAATTGTTTTTACATGTAATTGAGAAAAAATAAAATTAAAGAAAGATACAGAATATGATATACATTTTCAGATGGGCCAGTTTGGGGGTTTGTTTTGCCTGACTATTCATATTGTTATGAAAACTTTGTTTTTCTTTTTCTAGTGAGGGTGGGATGCAGTGGGATGGGGTGGGAGGGTGAGGAGTGATAAGGGTAGCAAAAAAAAAAAGGTGCAAGGGATAGAAAAAAGGAATAAAAAAGGTTGATGAGGCATCTTTAAAAAAAATAAACACACACACACACACATACACAGAGAAGAGAACAAAAGAAATGCCAGAGAGGAGCACAGATAAGAAGGATAGCTTTGAAAATTAGAGTGAACTTAGATATTTAAAAAGAAAAGCAAGTTGTATATAAGAGACATCTATAGTTTTCATGTACAATCATCTTTTTTCCTGCTCTGCTTTGTACTTGGAAATGCCCATTTTATTTGGCATTTTTGTTCAGAATAAAAATAAAATTTTTAAAATGAAAGAGGAAATAGTGGTCACTAAAACCCCATAGATTTAATCAAGAACAGGCCACATTAGACTAAGCTAATTTCTCCTTTTTGGGGATCAGGTTATTGGATTGTAAATGAGGGAAATTTTCACAGTTGAGCGTACTTAGATTTCAGCAGAGCATTTGATAAAAACTCTTAGGGTGTCCCAATGGACAAGATGTCATGTTCTGGGTTAAATTGTAGTAAATGTTGGGTGACAGGACTCAACAAGGAATCATCAGTGGGTCAATGTCAGCTTGAAGTATCCAGGGAAGTGTTGCAGGAATCCTTCCTTGGCCCAGGGCTGTTTGACTTTTCTATCAGTAACTTGGATAAAGGTATAGATGGCACATTTGTCCAATTTTTAGATGACAACAAGATAATACGCTGAATGATCAAGTCAGGATACAAAAAGATCTTGACAAGCTCTAACAATATGGTGATTCTAATAAGATTCAATTTAATCTGAATGAATATAAAGTTCCAGATTCTGATTTTAAAAAAAAAGTAAATTCACAAATACAAAAAAGTAAACTCACAAATACAGGATGCTAGACAATATTCTAGTGAAAATTCTCCCAGGGGAATTGGTTAGCTTCCTCCTGGAGGAGGCTTTCCTCCTGAGGAAATTCCTCCCAGATGCACCATCAAGGCCCACATATCCCCACTATCCTCTCCTATATCAGAGAGGATTGTTGTAAAATCACAGAGTAAAAAGAAAGTTGATTAGAAAAGAAAGAAAGAAAGAAAGAAAGAAAGAAAGAAAGAAAGAAAGAAAGAAAGAAA
>NW_020954687.1:2095168-2095888 GCF_900497805.2 Vombatus ursinus
GGTCAGAGTCAGAAGAACAAGCTACTAGTGCCTTCCCTCTCAGATTACCTTTCATCTACTATGTATATGTCTTGCATGTTGTCTCCCCTGGAGTTGCTAGGTGGCACACCAGACTTGGAACCAGGAAGACTCTTCTTTATGAGTTCAAATCCAGCCTGAGACACTTAGTAGCTGTGTGACCCTGGCAAATCGCTTAACCCTGTTTGCCTCAGTCTCCTCATTTTAAAAATAAGCTGGAGGAGGAAATGACAAACCATTCTAGTATCTTTGCCGAGAAAACCCCAAATGAGGTCACAAACAATTGGAAGCAACTCAATAGCAAAAATTGTCTCTCATGTTATAACATGATATCTTTGAGGGCAGGGACCAAGTTTTTGCCTTTCTTTGTATCTCTAGTTCTTAGCACAATGCCTGGCACATGATCAACACTAAATGCTTCTTGACAAGCTGAATCCCAGCTCAGCTACTTACCAGTTGTGTGATGCTGGACAATAATTAACTTCTCAGAAACTTACTTCCTTCATCTATAAAATGGGTATAATAGTACTTGCATTACTTCCCTTTCGGGGCACTGCACATTACTGTAAGGAAAGTGCTTTATAACCTGAAAAGTACTAGATAAGTATAAACTATGTTAAATTATTTCTTATACCACCCCGTCTTCCCCACCACACACACACACACACACACACACACACACACACACACACACACACACAC
>NW_020954687.1:2095914-2107356 GCF_900497805.2 Vombatus ursinus
TATTCTTAATCACTTACAAGGATCTGGTGATATCAAGCTGGAGAAGAGAAGACTTATGGTGGAAGGGTAGGGGTGGGACATGATAGCTACCTTCAAATATTTGAAAGATTATCATAGGGAAGAAGGCTTAGGCTTGTCCCTGGAGGGTACAACATCCAGAGGAACAGATGGAATTTATGGGAAGAGAAGACTTTGAGACAATAGAAGACAACCCTCCTGATGATGAGAACTGTCTACAATTGGAATAGACTGCCACCTTGGGAGTTAGTGGTTTCCTCATTGTTGGAGGTTTCAGGCAGAGATTTGAGGATCATTTCTCTAGACTGTTTGAGTGTCTTCCCCCACTCTGCATAATATTTGACCTAGATGACCTCTCAGGCTTCTCATTCTAGGATTCTTCGATTCCATGGTTTGCAGAGAAGTTGATTACTTAACCATGTTCAACAATGATTCTCTGTGTAAAGTCTAACCTAAGTCCCCTTACTGCAGCTGCAATCCAGGTCTCTCATGGGTAGAAATGCCTACAGAAGCCTAGACAGCATTTTATCTTTATTCACCACCCTAGAGTCAAAAAAATATAGTCACAGATTATTTGAAAGGTGGTGGGACAGTGGACCTGGTACTGGACTTGGGGGCCAGGAAGACGTTGGTCTGATTTCTCCCTTAGACACTTACTAGCTATCTGACTCCAGGCACATCACGTAACCTCTTTATCTTCAATTTCCTCGTATGTAAAATGGAATGCCTTTTAGGGTCACTGCGATACTCAAGTAGAAAAATCCTTGGCTTTGGAGTCAAAGAATCTGGGATCAAATTTTGCTTTTGCACACTGTATCTTTTACCTTGGCAAGACCTTTAACCTTTTTGGGCCTCAGTTTCCTTCTCTGTCAAATTAGGGGTTGGGCTAGAAGTTCCCCTCTGGCCCCAGATGAAAAGAGAAAATGTGCTTAAAGTATTTTGCAAACCTTCAATTGCTATATGTGAACTAGTTATTACTGGGTCTCCCACTGGGCTACCCTGAAAACCTACAGTCCTAATATCTCATGTGGTCTGAGGCCTCTTTCATCTGCCTTGATTCCTTCTTCCCAACTGCAGCTTGGCAAGGCAAAGGACATTGGAGGATGAGGAGGAGCAGGAGCGAGAAAGACGGCGGCGGCATCGAAATCTGAGTTCAACCACAGATGATGAGGCCCCCAAGGTCACTCACAATGGAGATCAGCCAGCAGGAGAGAGGTACATATCTGTTTGTGCTCACATGGATGGAGTTGGGAGAGGAGAGAAGGAGAGCAGGGAGTCAGTTTCCCTCTGAATGGTAGTGGAAAGGTCACTGCTTCCAGAGTCCAAATCCCCCTCGGACATTTGCTGCCTTGTGTGATCTAAGGCAGTTGACCTCTCTGCTCCTCAATTTCTTCATCTTAAAAAAAAGAGGGGGGCAGCTAGGTGTCACAGTGGATAGAGCACTGGCCCTGAAGTCAGGAGGACCTGAGTTCAAATCTGGCCTCAGACCAAACACTTGACGCTTACTGTGTGACCCTGAGCAAGTCACTTAACCCCAATTGCCTAAAAAAATAAAAAAAATAGTAAAAAAAAGAAGGTTGGACTAGATGCCCTCAGAGATCTCTTCCAACCTTAGCTCTATGAGGTTAAGAATCTATGACCCAGCTGAGGGAGGAGAGAGGGAAGCAAGGGGGTGAAGCTAATGTGATGAAAATGTGCCCCAAGGCTCTTCACAGACTCCCAACTCATCCTAGCCCAAACTGCTTTCTCTTCCATAACTGAAATTTAAGAGTAAAGCCAAAAGGTATTTCAGTGTTGGGGCATCCAGGTGGCACAGTGGATAGAGTTCCAGGCCTGGAGTCTTCATCTTCCTGAGTTCAAATCTAGCCTCAGACACTTACTAGCTGTGTGACCCTGGGCAAGTCACTTAACCCTGTTTGCATCAGTTTTCTGGAAAAGAAAATGGCAAACCACTCCAATATCTTTGCCAAGAAAACCCTAAATGGGGTCAAAGAGTTGGACACAACTAAGAATGACCCAACAACAAAAATCTCATTGTAGTGGAAAGAGTACAGGGATAAGGATCAGGAGCCCTGCATTCTGGACCTGGCTACATCACTGAGTGACTTTGGACAAGTCACTTTACCAGTGTATCCTTAATTTTACAATTTCATCTATAAAAATAGGAATTGGGTGCTCTTTGAGGCCCCTCCCAGTGGTAAGTCTGTAATTGTCAGTGTCCCATGGGAATCACATAACTCCCACGCCACATAAGTCTCACCCCAAACCACTTTATTAAATTCAATTTATGGAGTGCCTACTATGCACCAAGCATTGTACAAGGCTCTTGGAATACAAAAGGGAAAAAAACAGTTCTACCCTCAAGGATCTTACATTCTACTAGGGAGAAACATGAACACAGATAAGAATATACAAAATATCTGCCAAGTAAATATAAAGTAATTCAGGGTCATTGTGGTAAAAGGAAAACTAACAATTAGAGGGATCAGGGAAGGCTCCCTGTAAGAGGAAACACCTAAACTGTGCTTTGAATACAAAGAAGGATCCAGCTTAGTAGAGAAGTTGAGGATGAGTTTTTCAGGCATAGGGAACCAGGGCACATAGACAAAAGACAGAAGTTCACGTACAGGGAACAAGAAGTAGACACAGTTGTCTATAATATCCCCGCTTCCTCTCTTCTAGGTTCCCAAGCCTGGAGGAAGCTGAGGCCCCAAAGAGTCATTCCTCCATCAAAGATGAAGAAGATGAGAATTTCCAGGCAGTTCTAAGAACGAGGCAGGAACGGCGGCTCCGGCGGCAAGCCCTGGAGACTTCCCAGTCCACCATTAAGGAGCACCCAGAGGTAGAGAAGAAAAAAGATAGCGAGAGTGCAGGGTCAGCCACACAGGAGCCCCCAGTGCCACAGAAGGACGTGGTTCCTCCACCCAGAGGAAGACTGAGCCAGAAGCAGAGGGGACCTTGGGCCAGAGATGAGAAGAGTTCAGAGGGAGAGACAAAGGACATGAAGACATTGGACCAAAGGACAGTCTCAGCCCCAGAAAGGACACCAGCCCAGGACCAGATAGCTCCAGAGAAAAAAATAGCTTCAGAAAAGACACCAGCACAGGACCAGATAGCCCCAGAGAAAAAATTAACTTCAGAGAAGCTATCTGCTTCTGAGGAAGCAATATTCCCAGAAAAGACATCAGTCCCTGAGGAAGCATCGACCCCAAAGAAGGTGTTAGCTGGGGAGAAGATATTGACTTCAGTGAAGACATCAGCCCGGGAGAAGGTATTGGTTTCAGAAAAAACGTCAGTGTCTGAGGAATCCTTAACCCCAAAGAAGTTATCGACTCGGGAGAGGGCATTGGCTTTTGAGAGGACATCAACTCAGGAGAAAGCATTGACCCCAGAGAAGGGGACAGTTCAGGAAAAAGTAACAGTCTCAAAGAAGCCCGGCCTGGAGCAGCCCCCAGTTCAGGCTCAAGAGCAAAAGGACTCTGAGAGACATGTACCAGAAAAGAAAGAGCAAAAAAGAAGGGAGGCCTCGGAGACGTCCCCCTCTTCAGAGGGACCTGGGGAGGAGAGGAAGTCAGAACCTCAGGCAGTGGCTTCTCGCTTCCAGCCCTTCACCCTCCAGGTGGGTAATGCCTCTGTCTGTGCCGCTGTTCTCCTTCCCCGCTTTCATCCCATAACTTCCTATCCTACCATCACTTCAGCCAGTGTTACTATACTTTGCACACAGTAAGCGCTATGTAAGTGCTTTTTCATTCATTCATTCAATCTCCCTCAGAGCCCTTTGAAATCCTTGAAATGCCCTTTAGACATCACTGACTGAGTCCGTTCTTAGAGAATTCTCTCTGTTTTTCAGAGCAGAGGTATCGACTAGATTAAAATGTAAATTGGGAAATATTAAATAAATAAGTAAAAACACAATAAAACAGATTACATTACATTTTAAACTAAGTCAATATGATTATGAACTGAGAGCATCCCAGTGTGGAAGGAACACAAAACAATTCAGAGGAGGCCTGATTGCAGAGTGGGACCTACCTCAGAGTTTGCTACTGCCCTCCCCTCTTCTTGAATCTTTCTGCATTGACTCCCTGCCCTCTGACCTAGGAGCACCTTCACCTAAAGTTCTTCCTAATTGCCTGATATCATTGGAATTTTCCCATGCCCTTGAGGCTGGTCATCCCACAGTGGCTCACTGGAGGAGTATTGGGCTCAGGGTGAGAGTGGGAACACCGGGGCAGCTAGGTGGTGCTGTGGATAGAGCAGAGGCTCTAGAGTCAGGAGGACCTGAGTTCAAATGTGGCTGCAGACACACAATACTTACGAGCTGTGTGACCCTAGGTAATTGCCTCACCAAAAAAAAAAAAAAATGAGAGTGGGAGCACCCTGTACCACAGGACTCCCACCTCCACTGCATCATTCTCCCTAAAGAACTCCTCCCTTTTACCAAATAAGTAGGAAATCAAAGGGAATAATCTCTAAGTTCCCTTTCAGTTTCAAGTCGAATGATTTCTTATTTTCCGCACCAGATAGGGATTCAGCTCAAGCCTAGGGTCCCTATAGGGGACCACTCTAGCACACACATAAGGCTCCAAAGAGCTGGGACAGGGTCCCGGTAGTGCCCCAGGACCAGACAAACCTCCTGTTTTCTCCTCCAGGTAAAGCTCCCAAGCAAAGAAGCAGGACCAGAATTGACCTCTCCGAGTCAGATCACCTACAGCAGTTCCCTCAGACGCTCCAGCCCCAGGACCATCTCCTTTCGGGTAAGAGTCAGGGGGAAAGAAGAAGGTCTCTGTACCAGAGAGTTACAGACCACTTGTCTCCATGTGCATGGCAGACAAAACTGGGTAAAATGGGTACTTTTAATAGCATGAGGGAGTTAGATTAGAGTCAAAGTAGAACTTCCTGATGGGCAGAGAGTTGGGACATAGATGGATGACTGTAGGAAGGGCTAGAATCCTTTAAAAATAAGATAAATAGAAATGAGCAATCAGTTGCTCTTGGAGGTCCTAACTGACCAAATTGGTGCTTGGGTGATAAGTATGGGGTTTTCTAACACCGGCAGCCACACCTGATGAGGAAGGCCAGAACTGCTAGGCAGATCACATGTTTGGGGGTGGTTGATTTGGGGCTAGGCTGACTTTATCCTTTATCACACTACACAACTACCTCCCCCTGCACCTCCCCCCTCCCTTATCTCATGACTCCCCACCTCACAGATCTTCCAGTCTAGAAATCACTTTGTTTCTCTGGGTTTCGGTTTGCTCATCTATAAAATGAGGGGGTTGAGCTAAATGGCTTTTAAATCAATAGTCATGTGAAGACTTGTCTGGTGGAATGGGCAGATGAGAGCAATTTGTTCCAACAGCCATGAAGGCATCTGAAGCAGGCTTGTCAGTGCATCCTGACCATCTTGACTGGTCCTGCGTTGGACTTCAATGGCTCTGGAGGAGAGAGTGAGGCTGACAAATTTGTGCAACTCCGCCTCACTTAAAGCCAATTCATGAACAAGTCAAGACATCATGCTGTGATGTCATTGGTCCTCTTTGAAAATGAAGGACGAGGGCCATCTAGGTGGCACAGTGGATAGAGCTCTGACCTTGGAGTCAGAAGGACCTGAGTTCAAATTAGGCTTCAAACACTTGAAACTTACTAGCTGTGTGACCCTGGGCAAGTCACTTAACCACGATTGCCTAACCAAAAAAAAAAAAAATTGAAGGACAAACAAGTTCCACATCCATACCAAAAATTCCCACCATATGCAACATAACTGTCACCCACACCAGGCATCTTGGTATAGAAAATGCTGGCTTCAATCCAGTTGGATTGGATGTCCTTTAAGGTTCTTTTCAACTCTAAATCTATGATGCTATGATTCTAGGAACCATACTCCCCTGAGGGTATGCCTACCTCATGATTCCCACCTTTACTACATAGCAGAATTCCCAACCCAGACCATATAATCATATAATTCCTAAGCCATGACCCCCTCTCTCCCATACTATATAAATCTCATCATATAACTCATGCCTATTACCATATATTTCCCAACTTGTACCTTATGAGAAATTGTGTGGCAGTATAAAGACTGTTAGACTTAGAATGAAGGGAGACCCAGGTTCAAATCCCACCTACTGTTTGTGTGATCATGAGAATGTCATGTAACCTCTCTAAGTCTCACTTTTCACAGCTGTAAAGTTGTACCTATGGTACCTACCTCACTGGTTTTTGAGGGGCTGAGATTATGCAATATGCTTTGTAAACTTTAGAGTAGCATATGAATGTCAACTATTATTAATAACTTTTGTTTAGTAAAGTATTATTTTATAATTTTAATCATGCTTAATAACTGAATTTGTAATTGAATTATTAATTCTCTAATTAATTATAACTAATAACAAATCCCACCCAATATCCTATACTTCCCAGATGGCCTCTAAATAAATCATTCATCCTTTCTATCTCATAACTCCTACTACAGAACTCTCTCCCTTCCCCATCCCCCAACACACACAGAGCTCCTACCTGGTACCACAGAACTCTCCCTGGCCCACAGGAAGGTAAGGAGTAAGGGCAGTAGTATTCTTTCCCCAGAACTACCTTACCGCCTGGGCTCCAACCAAGGCTTATAGTCTGACTCTGTAATTAGACCAGGATTCAGATGTAGGCAATGAAAGCTGCTTCTCCCACTATGCTTTGTGACCATTTGGCCAGGTTTTTCTTTCTTTCCAACAAAGAGGTAATATGCAAAGGTATGCGGATGAGAGGTAGACTAATAAGGATGGAAAAGCTCCTTGTTCACTAACATTTTTTCTTTCTCTTTTCAGATGAACACCAGGAAAGAAAACCCAGAGACAACGTTTACCCGTAGGTAAGGGTTTGGGGAGGGTCTGCCCCTCTCTTTTATATCTACTAAATACTTACTCTGTGGCCAGCTTTGTATGTGATTATAAGAGAAGTCCAGGATGTGACTCCCATATTCAGGGACTTTACTTTGTCTAGAGAGACAAAGCTCACAGTGATGAAGAAGGGATTCTGGGAAAAAACCTTAAAGGAAGTCTCAGAAGGTAAGAGGTCAATGTAGGCTGCGATGCTGTGGGAGGACTTCGTGCTCAGGGGTGGAACATGAGCTGGGCCTTGAAAGTTGGATAGCATTTGAGAAGGGACACAGAATAAGCATAGGGGAAAAGAGGAAAACAATGGTTCCTTGAGAATACCAGGGAACATAGCAACACAAGAATAACCACACTGGATCTGAGCAGTGGTCCATTCTGACTAGGACGTGCAGGGGAGGGCCAGCTTGTTCTTTCTGATGTCACTTTGAAGGAAAAGTATATTTCTTAGGCACTGTCTCTGATTTTCTCCCTAGTGGAATCATTGAAATTCTTTTTGAATCAACTTCAGTAATGTCAATAAGCATTTATTAAGCACCTGGAGTGTACAAGAGCACTGTGCCAGAATTTAAAGAGGATACAAAGATTAACCAAGACACTCTGCCTGCCCTCACAAGTTCAGGTGGCTAGAAGACAGTTTTAGCCCCCCTGGAGGAGTATTGGGCTAGGGGGGTGAGAGTGGGAGCACCCTGTACCACTAGAAGTCTAGAAGTCACTTAGCCTCACTGGGTTTCTGTTTATCAGATCTTTGATCCTATAATCATTACCGACTTCAGAGGAGGAGGGGATTCAGAGGTACCATTTGAGCTGGGCTTCAAAGGATGGGTAGGAATATGGGTGAAATGGGCATTCCAGAAATAGAAAGCAAACAGATAAATTCAGGATTGCGCAATATGTTCAGTGACCCCTGGCTCGTAGCCGGAGCATGTAGGGGAATAGTATAAAAGAATATTGGAAAGGTAAGGTGGTGCCAGCTTGTAGAAGGCCTTGAAAGAAAGAAGTCTGGACTTTATTTATAATAATTTTATCGTTCAGTCATGTCCAACTCTTCATGACCCCATTAGGGGTTTTCTTGGCAAAGATGCTGGGGTGGTTTTCCATTTCCTTCTCCAGTCCATTTTACAGATGAGGAAACTGAGGCAAATAGGGTTAAGTGACTTGCCCAGGGTCACACAACTAGTGTCTGAAGCTGAAATTGAACTCAGAAAGATCTTCCTGACTTCAGGTCCTACAGTCTATGCACTATGGTGCCACCTAGTGGCTAATTTATAATAGTCCATGTCTATATAGCACTCCATGGTTGACAATACAATTTTCTCACACTTCTGTGAGTCATGAGTCGTTGTCATCCTCATTTTGCAGATATGAAAACTGAGGATAAGAGTTTTAAGTTGGCCTCTTAGACTTTAGACCTTATGGTGCTCTTTCCTCCATACTAGATGATTTCTCATTTCCTATGGAAGGTGGGGGCCACGAAAGGTTTTTGAGCAGGGGAGTGATGCAATCACAGATCTGTGAATAAGGAAAATTAGTCTATTTATACACCTGTGGCACCGTATACACCTCATGAGCCAATGCATTCTTAGAATTTATTTCCATTTCCATTCCTTTTGTTTCTTAGCCTGGATATTCTTCATCCAGGGCCCTGTCCTGTCTGGACCAGAATCCTTACTACTTTCTTTAGGGAAGGGTTTGAGAAGTCAGGGCTTGAAGGTGGGGCTGTGGTTGTTCCTTGAGGAACACACGCTGGCTTCCCAACAATCCCTAGGGCTGATGGATGGGAGGAGACTGGGAGGGCTGTAGATTTGGTCAGTAGGGAGATCAACCTAAAAGGACATTTTGAGGAGGCCTAGACAGAAATGGGAAGAGGAGAGGGCTTGTCTAAAAAAGGAAAGACCCTTAGATAGGATAGCTGAGTTCTGCCCAAGGCTTATTAATTTCTAGCTTCCGACCCTCTGCTCCAAGGAGAGGTATTCTAGGAAGCTATGGGATTTGGGATTTTGGGTAAGGACAGATCAGTGTCAGTCACTCTGCCATACCGAGAACTGTCTATATCCTGAGTGAAGGGATGGAAAGTTGTGGATGCAAAATATGGGGAGAGTGTGACCCTTTGTTCTTAGACAATTCCCAGTCTGATGGAGGCTGTCCTACTTCTGTCCTTAGGAAGCTCCCTGTCTGAGGCTGGAAATGCAGTCTTCTCTTTCAAGGAGTTCCCAATCTGACAGGCACATACATTAAGGAAAAAGCTAAAGACACATTGTCCCCTTTATCCCTCCCTGTCCTCCACTCCTAAAGTACAAATAGAACAGATTCCTCTACAGTCTACTGAGCACAGCTAACTTTGCTCTATTGGGGGGGGGGTCCCCACTCCCAGAATGTCCCTTATTCTCAGTGTTTTTTCCTATGTAGTCATTGTTCTCAGAGTAGATTTGTTTGGGCAGAGGGAGAACCAACCAGGAGAAGCTGAGCCAGATGCCATCTCCAGGTTCAGGTGGGGAGTATAAATCAACAGAGTCACTGAAGTGCTCATCTCTGGCACCAGGTGGCAGGATGGGTGCACTGCGGCCTTCTTAATGGTTCCAGCCCTTTGGGGAGATGGAGGGGGAGAGACTAGTTGATGCAGAACGCCCACCCCCACCCCGCATTCCCAGGGACTCAGGACAGACTTGGTCTTGGTGGGGCTTCTAACCAACTCTTCTCTCCTGCTATACTCTCCTCCTTCTTCTCCTCCTCCTCCCAGTGCCAGCGTGAGGCTCCCAAGCAACACAGTCAAGTTAGGGGAGAAGTTGGAGAGATACCACACAGCTATACAGGTGAGTGGGCAGAAACAGGCCCAGATATGTGGGGAAAGGGAAGGGCCCTATCCTAGAGCTGCTGGTGGAGGGGCCCAGGAGCAAGCCAGGTACACAGGTGGAAGAAAAGAACTGGAGGGGTAAGGAGAGGGTATCTCTTTTGCCAAAGTCCCTGGCACTTACAGAACTCATCTTCCTTTCCCTTCTCTCTTCCGTCCCTCACGTCCTTTGATCCACCTCCCACTCCACCCTTGCTTCAGGGTGACTGAGTGGTTTCTGCTTTCTCTATTCGCAGAGAGCAGAATCTGTCAAGAGTCCAGGCTCAGCCCGGACTGAAATCTTTGTGGCTCCTGTTGGGGTGGCCAGCAAGAGGAACCTCTTTGAGAAGGAGCAGGTCCAGAATAGCAGGGCTGAGCCCGCTCTGAGCAAGAAGGTAAGGAAAGGCCCTGCCAAGTTGATCTCTGCCGGGATTTCCTCTCTATCTGGACTCTTTCCTGGAGTCAGAGGCAGGGGAAGAAATACCTTCCTTCCACAACTCCAGAAGTAGGGTGGTATGCCTGTGATGAACAAACCTCCTGCATATTCTGGAACAATCCTGATTCCAAGGCAGGTGTAGAGTGGGGATGGGGAGTACATTTTTAACAAGGCTTTGCAAAAGAAATCCTTTATCAGACCATGAGTTCTAATTTTTGATACATAAGGTATAGTCATCTTAGGTAGATGTTTGTAGGCATCCTCCTGATGCTAACCAGACACACTATCTCTGGCCCAACACCTAGAGATCTGTCAACACCATGACTGGCCCAAATGGAAACATTTTATGAATACCAGTGGGGTGTAGGGACGGGATACCTCACTCTTGCTACATTGTAGGGGGAGCATGCTATAGTCAGTCATTTATTAAGTGCTTATGGTATGCCAGGCATTGTACTAAGTTACAGTGGACAGAAAATTGGACTGAGAGTCAAGAAGATCTGGGTTCTAATTCTGGTTTCTAGACATTTACTAGCTGTAAAACAAACCCTAGGCAAGTCACTTAACCTCTGTGGTCCTCACCTTCTTCATCCATAATAAGAAGTTAGGTCTCATCATCTCTAAGGTCCCTTCCAGCTTTCAATCTAGGTTCCTATGATCCTGACTTTCCCATTCCCTTCTTTACATTGCATTTCCTATCAGAGCCTACTCATCCCCACCATGCACCTCTTCATTGACATTTGGGCGAATTTAATATTTCAGAGACTGTGCCACTCCAAGACTCTCAGTCACATAACAGCACAGGAAGACTACTCAAATACTCAAGGAAAATATCGATATTAAAAAAGATAGGCCTTTATCTCAGAGAAGAGCTTGAGAGTTATTAAAAGTTCTGCATACATTTCCAAAGGCACTCCAGCCCAATCTCCTTCTATTTAGTCTGGGCCCAGCCTATCCATCTGCATTATCTGTCTGAGCTGTAGCTATGTGGTCAGCTCTGCGGATGGTTCATCCAGTTTTGTTTTCACTGTCTGTCCCCCATGCCTAGAATGCTGCCTCTCCCCATCTCCACCTCCTGGCTTCCTCCAAGCCTCAGCTAAAGTTCTGTAAGAAGCCTTTCCCAGACCTCCTCAATCTTTTTTATTTATTCATTTTTTTTTTATTTTTAGGCAATTGGGGTCAAGTGACTTGCCTAGGGTCACACAGCTACTAAGTATCACGTGTTTGGTCTGAGGAACTCAGGTCCTCCTGACTTCAGGGCTGGTGCTTTA
>NW_020954687.1:2107418-2109389 GCF_900497805.2 Vombatus ursinus
TACACTGCGCCACCTAGCTGCCCCCTCTCCTCAATCTTAATATCTTGCCTCTGAGATTATTTCCAATTTGTTATTTATATCTTATTTATATATAACATAATTGTTTGCATCTTACCTCCCACATTAGACTATAATTTCCCTGAGATCACAGGGATTGCTGTTTGCCTTTTTTCATATTCCCAGTGCTTACTATAATGCCTGGCACATAGTAGGTGCTTATCATTGTTGTTCAGTCATTTTAGCCATGTCCAACTCTTCATGACCCCATTTGCAGTTTTCTTGGCACAGATAACTGGAATGGTTTGCAATTTCCTTCTCCTGTTCATTTTGCAGATGAGGAAACTGAGGCAAATAGGGTTAAGTGACTTGCCCGGGGTAACACAGCTCATAAGTGTCTGAGGCCAGATTTGAACTCAAGAAGAGGAGTCTTCCTGACTCTAGGCCCAGTGCTCTATGGGGCCACCCAGCTGCCAGAATAAGTACTTAATAAATGCTTATTGACTAACTTGACTATTTATAATCTGCACAATAAGCATTCTTCATCCATTTGTTTTTTCCTGCATGGATAAGGAAACTAAACTATTTCAAGTCATCATGAATCTCTTTTGGGAGGCTTTGCAGTGTTCCAGGATTTGACCCAATGAGCATAAAATATCACCTGCAAACAGGAGCACCTGGAATTCTTCCCCATCTAAATCACTATGTTTGCACATGATGATGAAACAGAGTATTTACTGTCCTTGATTTGAGTCCTCCTGAGTCCAAGTGACAGTTTCATAGAACCTCCAAATATGAGAGTTGAAGGGTCACTCAGATATCATTAAAGCAATCAACACACATTTATTTAACTGACAACCAGGCACTCTGCTAGGCCCTGGGGAAGGCAAAAATAAAGCGGTTCCTGCCTTCAAGGAGTTCGCAATTTATCGTGGGAAACAAAACATACACATACAAAACAAATGTGGGGTAAATTGAGGGAGAGAAGTGCTAACAACTTACTGGGGTCAGGGATCAGGAAGGGCCTTAGGTAACAGGTGGCCTTTGAGCTGAGCTTTGAAGAAAACTAGAAAGTCTAAGGCAGGGGTGAGAGGCACAAAGAGGCAGAAAGTATAGGAAAGCCAACGTGAGGAGGAAGAGATGGGAGAATGAATTCTGTGTATGAGGAACACCAAGGAGGCTGGTTTGACGGGATCATGGATCACATGAAGGAGAAGAATAGATGATAAGCCTGTGAAGATAGGTTGGGGCTATGTTGAGAAAAGCTTTAAATGACAAATGAACATTTGTATATGGCCCTAGAGGTAAAAGGGAGCCAATGAAAGAATTTATCAGAAAGTGACATGGTCAGACCCATGACTTAGGAGAACACTTTGGCAGCCATGTGGAGGATGAATTAATTGGTGAGGGGAGAACCTTGAAGTAGGGACACTAATTAGAAGGCTACCAAGATAGTGTAGGTAAGGACGAATTAACAAAGGGACTAATAATAAATGTTTGTTATTTAGAAAAAAATTAAACACTTATCTTGGGCACTGGGGGAAGATACAAAGTTTAGATGAGACATTGTCTCTGCCCTCGTGAATCTTATAGTCTAGTAGCAATACAAGTAGCTGTAATAAACAGTATCACACAAGTTTATTGGAGGGCAAAACTAAGTACTAGGTGAGATTGGAGACGGAGGAAAGTCCTTGTTTACTCATGTATCAATTCACTCTACAAGGTTCCTGACAAGTAGTCATTCTTTCTTTCCTTAGATATGCAGGTGTGGCCTGGGCCAGAGCCAGGGGAAAAGAGAGAGCCCTGGCTCAGGTGCTCAGGAGGAAGAGACAAAGCCTATAGCAATCTGGCTTCCTTTTGAAAGTGCCAGGATACGTTATCTCCAGTATTGCTAAACCTCAGACTCTTTGTTGCCCTGTGACCTAGAACTACCTTTCTTTCTTTTTCTTTCTTTCTTTCTTTCTTTCTTTCTTT
>NW_020954687.1:2109556-2115017 GCF_900497805.2 Vombatus ursinus
CTGTCTTTCTGTATTTCTTTTTTCTTTCTGTCTTCCTTCTCTCTCTCTCTCTCTCTCTCTCTCTCTCTCTCTCTCTCCCTCTCCCTCTTTCTAGGAGGACCTGAGACTCTTAGGTGTGGTGTCTTCACAGCTCAGGCTGTGGGTCAGCAGAACCCGGGATACTGGAGGAGACCAGGACTCCCAGGTAATAGACTCCTCCCTGTTCACCCACAATATGGAGCGACCCAAGCAAGGGTCAAGCCACTGCCTTGGAATTCTCTGTTAGAAGCCAACCAGAGATAACTGAAGCAAAGATTCAGAATGCAATGGGGTGAGTGGGATGGGCTTTGAGTTAAAGGGGGTGGGATTGTTCCCAGTAAGACCAGGCCAAGCAGTAAGAGGGGTCTGGGAACCTTGAAGCCCAGTCACATACTGGGAAGACAGGACTGCATCAGGTCCAGAATCCTTCCCCCTCACTCAGTCACTGTTTTCTCATCAGAACACAAGGAAGGAGGCAACATCTACCAAGGGGACCTCATGGGGAAAGCAAGCCACCTCTTCCACAGATACCCAGGTGAGGGGAAGCAGGAAATATTCCTAGGACCACTTGAATTTGGGATCTCACTGGCTTCAGCTGGAGATTTCTTCTTTGCCAGGGTGTTTTCTTAGGAAAACAAGTGCCGGCCTAGTCAAACTCCTTTCCCTTTCTCAGTAATGAAAGAGTAGGGTGAGGGTGCATCTGTCTGTATATGTGTGAGTGTATATGTGTGTGTACATATATACATACATACACATATACACAAATATATGTATATATACACACATACACATATGTACACATATATGTATATATAAAATGTATCTATATACATATATATTATATATATATCTGTATCTATGTCTATGCGTAGTAGAACTACCAAGAGGAACCTTGATGTAAAGGGTGGAGGGCTGGACTGGAGTCAGAACATCCCAAGTATGATCCTTGCTTAGACATTTATGATTTGTGTGATCCTGGGCAAGTAATTTAATCTTTCTCTGCCTCAGTTTCCTCATCTGTAAAATATGGATAATAATAGCACGTACTTCACAGAGTTGTTGTAAGGATCAAATGAGGCAATATATGTATAGAGTTTTGCAAACCTTAAAGCACTATATAAATGTTAGCTATTACTACCACAACTTCCTCCCATTATATTTATTTCCTATAATACAATATAATATGTAAAATCCGGAAATCTTCCCTCTCTTGCTATGTCTGGGTGATTTGGGCCAGCATAGAGAAATATCTGGTTGAGTTCTTCAATGTTCCTGGCCTTAATTGGAACCCTGCAATTCCCTTTCACATCTTCCCAGCAGACACTTTCGTTCTTGGCCCCTGTATCTTTGGGTATTGAGCTAGAGGTGCAGTGGGTACCTCCTCCCAGCCCTGAAGTTCTTGTGTTCCCCACTACCACCCCCAACTATAGCAGGACCAACTGATTTTTCTTCTGAGCCTTCCCTTCCTCATTTCTAATGTACTAACACTTTTGCCCCCACAGCTATGACAGGACGTGCCCAGATGGGAGGGCCTGGATCTGCAGCCTACATGCCAGGCCTGGTATTGGTTAATGCTGTCCTCACCTGTTACTGCTCCCTGCAAAGCTTCCTTTCTAGCCCCTGAACCTCAGAACTGACTGGGTCTCAGTCCCTGGAGCACCTAAGAATACGTGAGACAAATATCACTGCCAAAATGGGTGAAAAGGGAGAGTGAGCTGGATACTCCTGGTGAATCTCACCCAGCTCCTTCTTTGCTGAAGCCATCAGGCCTAGGAACACATTGACATCTTTACATTTTACCATAGGACTCTGACACCTTGGGAATACTGGACACGGACCAAAGATTTTGTCACTCCACTCAAATCATCTCTCCAACTTAGCAAGAAAGAAAGAAACAATCCTGCTCATCCCTGTGGGAAGGGGATAGTTAGAGATAGCTAGAACAGCCCCAACAGGGGTTAGATGAGTTGTTTCAGAGTCCTATCTACAAAGATTCTCTCAGTCCAGGCTGATCATGCCCAGTAGGGCCAACCCTCTGGAAGGTCTGCGTCCCTGGTATTGCCTCTCATCTCTGCAAATAACTCTCTCTGCCTCTGATTTACCTCTCTCCCTACATCCCCCCACTGAAAACACTCCCCCTTTCCCTCACTGGCTCCTAAGACCAACCATCCTGTCCACTCTTATCTATCCAGGGCCAAATGGTGAGGGGTGGAATTTTGACATTTTGTTGTGCCCAGATGCCTGTTCTTTGGTTTCTTCCCCAAATCCAAGACAGCCCCTTGACACCCCTCCAGCTGCCCACTCTCCTCCTTCTCTTTCCCTAATCTCCCCTGCCAAAATCTGCTTTCAGAAGAGGACCTGATAAATGCATTCACGTGAAGGTATAAGTGACTGATAGCAGCTTCAACTCTTCTCCCTCCCAGTGAAATTTGGTTTTAAATAGGGAGCAAAACTTTAAACTATGAAGATGAAACCAGGTGTGGAAGTCTTATCAATGCCCTTTAAATACTGCCCATTTCTGGTTCTCTCTTCAGTCAAATGTAGGTTGGGCCCTTTCCCTTCCATTGTCTGCTATGAAGGGACCTGGAGGCCAGAGTCACTCTATAGGGTCACCCCTGCCCACTCAGGATACAAAGCTGATGTTATTTAATGCTAGGTCTCTATGACCTTTGTGATGCTTGTTCACTTTGTGGATTCTCCAGAGCTGGTGTTCACTGTCAACCAGCAAACTCCTATTAACCTGATACATTAACCCCTGTGTGCTCAGGGAATGCAAAATCATTTAGAAGCTTCATTTCAATTGCCCATTTGCTGCCTTCTACAAATCCCGTGGCATCTTGCAGATGTTTTGGCATTAATTTTGGGGTTATCTGTGGTTTTAGAGCATCCAAGTTCATGTTCCTTTCTCTCTATGGAAAAATCAAGAGTTAATAATAACCCTTGGATGCCTTGAAGGAGACTAGATTGTCAAGGGTAAGATGAGTGCTCATGCTGGGTTTGGTAACTGGCCAGGATGCTGGGTGACTCCTGAGAGCAGCTCAGAGCCCTGGCAGAAGCAGTCAGTCAATAAACATTTATTAAGCACCCCCTCTATGACAGGGACTGTGCCAAGCAGGGGCAGTTCAATCATTCAGTTTATCCCCAGATATTTCTTTTGTGCCCATTGTACTCCAGGACTGTCAGGGGGTATGGGAGAAGGCGAGTTTATTTAGATCTAGACCGAGTCCTGCCTGGCCAGAGGAGTCTTCCTTGTTTCACTCTCAGAACTGACCTGGATTAGTAGAGGACATCTGAACCTTCCCCACCCGAAGTCAAGATGCTGCTAAGGCCTTTAGGAGAGATCAGAGGATCATGTATTTCAAACTAGACAAGACCTTAGAAGTCATCTAGTCTAATTCCCTCATTCTATAGATGAGGAGACTGAACCAAAGAGATTGTAACTTGCCCCAAACCCAACATTCTTATTCCATTGTAGCACATTGCAGTGTGATGAAGGTCCCTGCCTTAAGCTGGCTTCCAAAGCCCCTAAAGGTGTGTCCACAGGTCTCTGACATACTGATACAGGTGCAGGGAGCACAGAAGCAGGCATGGGAACACTTACAAAGACAGCTAAAATCTGCTCTTCCATTCAAGGAGCTTTTCCTCTAGGGGAAGGAGATGAGGCATGGACATAAATAAATATAATGAAAACTGAAATATGATAAATGCATGAAAGAATACAAAGTGCTGCGAGCTGAGAGGAGAGAGGTCTCTTCCAGCTGGGAGATCAGGGAAGCCTTCATGGAGGAGGCAGCATTTGAAGTAGACCCCAAGCTTGAGCTGGTCTCATGAGTCCTTTCTGGTCTGTTTTCCCTGACCCTCCTCTCCCCTCACTTGGCAGACCTGGATGGAAACTGCCTGGTTCCTTCTTCCAATCATCCCAGAATTCCTCTCAGAGTGTCTTTCCAGTGCTGAAATAAAATTGTTTCTGACTCCACAATATATCCTGATTACCTTTGAGCCAGGTACCTTTAATGCCAGCAATAGAGGAACGTAGGGTCTGGGATGCAAGCTACAACTGTTTTATCTGGTATTCTGGGCTCTGGCTGAGATCAGCGAGGGAGATGGGCCAGGATGGAGAGGAAAGTAGTGCTCCAGTAGCCCCTCATTCTAAAGGCCCTGTCTCGCCCACCTGTCCTTGCATCTCTCCACAAAAGAATTCTTGTTCAGCCCCATCAAGGTTTTTGACAACCACAATCCTGTGTATCTTTCTTTGTAGAGACCTCCAGGGAAACAGGTGCTCCAACCCCACCCCTTCCCACCCCAGCTGTCTGTTCTGCCTGTGGTCCAACTGCTTCTACTAGTCATAAAGTCTCCCGGGTGTCTGAACTCTAATTCCTTTCATCAGGGGCCACTGCCCACCCACTCTTCTTTTCCCTGGGACCCCATGCCTTCCCACCACATCACAGATCCCAGGAGAAGAGTTAGACCCCATGATCCAGCTTTACAAATGGAAAAACAGTTGCCTCCTCTCTGGATGAGTTGTCAAAAGAGATGATCTTTATGGACCCTTCCAATCCATCAGTCAACCGCCCCAACTCCTATAAGTTGAGGCCCAGAAAGTAAGTGGAGTGTTCAAGGTCACATAACCAGTTATTGGGGAGCTGAGAGGACCAGATGACATAATATCATTTCAAGTATGATACAGAACTCAGGAATGTCACCTTGCACACACCCTTCCCCCCGCCCCCCACCATGGTGCCTGGGCCAGTCATGTTCCAAATTGCAGGGATAGTGACTGAGTTTTAAGATTGAAATCTATCCATCCCCACTAGCCTGTTCCCATCCTGGCTCTCTCAATTTCTGGGGCCCCAGCCTTCAGCATCTGCTTATCAGACTTCTCAAGAGAGACAGCTGGTTTATGTCACATCCCTCTCCCCTCCACCCACGTCCCCACCAGGTCCCCCCATATCTGCCCTGGTTTAAAATAGCCTGTCTCAGCAGCTGGACAATAGCTTGGGCATATAAGGCGTGGGGGACAAATTCCTCGGCCTGGTCCTCAGCACCTGCCAAAATAGCAGCAGCCCATTCCCCGCCCCACTGCCTGTGTCGACACATTCCTTTCACTGCGGGACTTGGCTCCTGGGACCAGGGTCTCTCATGCTCATGCTTAAAACCTTGTCCTTCCCCCTGCCTCCAGCTAGTTCCCCACGAGCAGACACTAACCAGGATCTCTGTTGAGCCCGGCCCAAGGTAAGCCTCCAGCCTGAGTCTCTAGAGAGGGGAAGGCAGAGCCAGGGATGGGGAGAAAGGAGGGAAGTTCTTGACACCTTTGCCCAGAGAAGGCTGTTGGTCTGTCTGGGTCTTAGTATAGGGAAATTTGAGATGTAGATCTGAGTGACTTACCAAAGTCAAGGTCACCACATTTGGGTGAGAAATTGCAAACAAAAGCTCGAAAAGGAGG
>NW_020954687.1:2115064-2117416 GCF_900497805.2 Vombatus ursinus
GTTGAGATCTAATTTTAGGACTTGGCAGAAACCACCAGGATTCACTAGTTCCATTCTCCTGCCTCTAGGCAAGGATATACCATCCTAGATCTTTTCAGGTTGGGGGAGGTGGGGAAGGGGATGGAGGGAGTGATGGGTGGGGGGGAATTTTAATTCTAAAAGCCTGAATCTCCTCACTGAGAGCACAGCCTGAGATTTCTCATCTCCACCCCTGTGTACCAGACCTCTTTCTGCGGACCTGGAAAATGTCATGATGACTCAAGAAAGATAAAATTTCACGGGCAGAAAAGTTGATACTACGACATCTGAAACTTCCATCCCTGCTGACACTTTGAGGAGACAGTATACACATCAGATTAGTCCTCTGGCTCCTTCCTTTCTGTAGATTTAGGGAATGAGCTTAGTGGGTGAGGAGACAGGCTAAGGAGACCTTTCATTAATGTGTGTTTGAGGTTTGGTCCTCTCTAATTAATGGGAAGGGGTTAACACCAAGTCTGGCTGTCTCCACAAGTATTTCCTGATGTCTACGCTGGCTGTCGCAGCAGTTGGTGAGACCCTCCCCTCCCCTATTCTCCAGGGTAACACCTTTATTTAGTTTAGACAAGTGGCTTCCCCCCTCCCCTCCCTCAGAGTCCTCCTAGAGGGCTGATGAAACATTTAGGGGGTCTGGGGTGTGTAAGGGATTCAGAATGTTAGTGTCCATAGGGCCTTCGCTCTCTGGATTACCCGATGTAGGAATTCTCTCCACAATATCTCAGGAAAATGGTCAGTCAGCTTCTGTTTACTTCTATCACTCAATCAGCAAGTATCTATTGAGCACCTACTATGTGCCGGGCGCTATAAGCGTAGCCAGGCAATTTCTGCTTCTCTGGGGATCCTATTGTTTATTGTTGTTCAGTCATTTCAGTTGACTTTTCATGAGCCCATTTGGGGTTTTCTTGGCAAAGACACTGGAATGCTTTGCCATTTCTTTCTCTAGATTATTTTACAGATGAGGAAACAAAGGCAAATGGGGTTAAATGACTTGCCCAGGGTCACACAGCAAATAAGTGTCTAAGGCAGGGGTGGGGAACCTGTGGCCTCAAGGCCACATGTGGCCTTCTAGGTCTTCAGGTGCAGACTTTTGATTGAGTCCAAGTTTTACGAACAAATCCTTCTATTGAGGGGATTTGTTCTGTGAAGTTTGGATTCAGTCAAAGGGCCACACTTGAGGACCTAGAGGGCCACATGTGGCCTCGAGGCCACAGGTTCCCCACCCCTGAAGGCCTGGCACTCTATCCACTGCACCACTTAGCTGCCTACCTAGCTGAGTATCCTAAAACCTCAACATATCTTCATTTTCCATGCTTCCTGGGAAATTATGCCACCTTGCTGACTACCCTTCTACTGCCCCTCTCACAGGACCATTTGTCTGTTCAGAGAAAGAGCAGAAAAGGAATTAGGTATTAAGTACCTATCAAGGTATTGAAAGGGTCAGGAGCTAAACCTCAGTCTTGATCCCCACCCCATCTCCCCCTCCTGAACCACTCTCCCACCTCAACCTCACAACAGGTAAAATGGAGAGACAAGGTGGTGCAGCAGATAGTGTTGGACTTGGAGTTAGGAAGATCTGAGTTCAAATCCTGCCTCAGACACTTAGATGTGTGACCCTCGGCAAGTCACTTGACCTCTCTCAGCCTCAGTTTCCTCATCAATAAAATGAGGATGATAATAGCACTGATTTATGAGAATCAGATGAGATTATACAAGTAAAGCTCTTTGCCAGCCTTAAAGCTCTATATGAATGCTAGGTTTCCCCCCTATTAGAATGTGAGCTCTTGAGGGAGGGTGGGATACAGGGACTTTTTTTCACTTTTTTTTATATCCCCAGGTTCTTAGCGCAGTGCCTGGCACATAGCAGGCACTTAAATGTTTGTTGACTTGACAAAGCAGGAACCTCACCACAAAGACTGAAACAGAAGAAGAAGCTTAAGTCCTTCTTCTAGTGTATCTTCACCTTGGAAACATACAGTGCTAGAGCTAGCAGGCATTTAAAGAACATCCTCCTTTCACAGAGGAAAAAACCAAGGCCTAGGGATGGAAAGTGACTTGCCCAAAGTCACATAAATAGTGTTTCTTGGTCACATTTAGATCCCTCTCCCAACCTCCTTTAAATACACTCCCTTTAATCATGCCCTATTGGACTGTCCTCATCAAATATCCTTTTAAGAGCAATAAAAAAAAAAAAACATTACATAGTATCTTAGAGTTAGAAAGAACTTTGGAAACTTCTTTGAGCAGTGGAAAAAAGCATTGAATCAAGAGTCCCGAGGAATGAGTTCTAATCTTGAGATTAACACTCACTGTCCCCAC
>NW_020954687.1:2117532-2119967 GCF_900497805.2 Vombatus ursinus
GCCTCCCAATGAGGAGTTCTGCTGCCAATATATGGAGGAGGGAAGTGCACCAGGATAATTGGTTCCAGTCCCAGCTCTGACACTTACTAGCTGCATAACTATNACCTCCCAATGAGGAGTTCTGCTGCCAATATATGGAGGAGAGAAGTGCACCAGGATAATTGGTTCCAGTCCCAGCTCTGACACTTACTAGCTGCATAACTATGGACAAGTCTCAGTTTCTGTTTGTAAAATGGGGATAATAATACTTTAGCTACTGACCTTTCAGAGTTGTGTGGCAAGGGCTTCATAAACCTCAAAGTGCTACCAAAATGTATTATTATCTATGAATCTTGATTAGCCAGTCCAATGGACAATGATACCAATTATAGTCGCTGCTTCTTTGGCACATAGTAGGCATTTAATTAATGCTTATTGAGTGCCAGACTGACTGACTGATGGGAGGATTTAAGTTTGGTGGGGCTTTTAACAGCCACAGGAGGAATCTATAGAAGAAGATGGTGGCTTGAATACTAGGGATAGAGGGAATTTAGGATACCCATAGCTTGCTTCTATCAGGTCCTTATCTAATCCACCAAGGAGGTCAGACGCCCAGCTCTGGGGACCGCCAGCCCCGCTCCCCTCCCTCTGGTCTTGTCCCTCAGTGAGAGATTAGCTTGGCTGTGATCTTGGGACTGTCAGAGTCACATCACCCACTTCATATCCTGACTGCTATTTCCGGAGATGGATGGTGGTGCCAGGGTACATGGAGAAGGGCCTGACTTACGCTTATCTGTCCCACAGCCCTCATGTTTAAAGCCTTTAAGGAGGACAGAGCAGAGGGAACATGATGGCAAGTGGGGGTGGGGCGGCCAGGCTATTGACTCAAGAAACATTTCAGGGGGCCCAAACAAAGCTCAATTTTCTTGAGAAAACTTCTCACGAACCCGCCCTGGCAGGGGCATGGACCACACTATGGTGATGGGCCCCTTGTAAGACCAAATGCCCAGAGAGGTACAGATGATTGACTCACTAAGTTCCCAAGGCTAGGCTCATTTCTTTGTGTTCTTTTGGGTGGGGGTAGGATCAGTCTAGATTAGGGACCAGAAGTTCCTCAGAACCCAGTGGACTCTAGTCTTGCACATACATACGCATGCCACACACACAGCGGGGGACCCAGCCCAGAAGTGTGGCCCATTTGGAATCAGTCTTTCTTGGAACCACTTTGGACCAAATGAGACTGCCACGAAAAGGGACACCCTAAATCAGTGGTTCTAGATGTGTGACTCATGGAAGTAGCTCACAGACTTGGTCCAAATTTCAAGAGTAAGATGTGCCACTATCCAGGCAGTATTTCTAGACAGAGAGAGACAAACAGATATTTACACAGAGACAGAGACCAAGATATAGAAACAGAGAGGAGGGAGTGATGGGGAAGATAGAGAGAGATAGAGAGAGAGAGATAGACAGACAGACAGAGACAGACAGAGACAGAGACAAAGACAGAGACCGAGGGAGAGGAACAAAGAAAGAAACAGAGAGAGGGAAGGAAGGAGAGAGAAAGAGAAAAGGGAAAAAGCATTTATTAAGCACCTACTATGTGCCAGGAATTGTGCTAAGTGCTTTACAAATATTATCTCATTTGATCTTCACAGCAATCCTGGGAGGCACTTGCTATTATGAATCCTATTTTATAGTTGAGGAAACTGAGGCAGATGGAGGTTAAGTGAGTTGGCTAGGGTTACACATAGTGAGTAAGAGTCTAAGGCTAGATTTCAGCTCAAATCTTCCTGACTCCAGGTCTAGCAGTCTTGTTCACTACACCACCTAGCTATAGAGAGAGAAAGAACATCTACTGTTTGCTCTGAGGAACATGACTTCGAGAAACTCTTGAAATGCTGCTTTAATCAGACTCAGATTATTAGGGTTTCCCTGCTCTTCTTGGAAAGATTATGTCAACCAATTGCCTTATGACTCCACTCCCATCCCTATGATTTCTCTTACAAAGTTACAGCTCTCCCATGCTAGCTAGCAAATGTGTATTCTTCTTCCATATCAATGCAACCTCTTTGAGGGCAGGACTGGCTCCATTTTTGTATTTGTATCATCAGACAGTATCACAGTGTCTGGTACTGGCACCTGCTTAATAAACACTTCTTCATTCATTTATTTTTATTTTTAGATGTTATATTTCAGCTTATTTTTAATTTTTTTGGTAAGGAGACAAATTAGACCTGTGATTTTTTTAAATTATTTATTTTATTATGAACTTAAGAAACATAGTATCTTCATTCATTTATGAATTCATTCATCTGATTCAACCTCCTCATTTTGCAGAGGGGGAAATCAAGGTCCAGAGAGGTTAAGTGGCTTGTACTTACTGTACAGGTAGTAAGTGAATCTGAACCCATTTTTTCTGATTCCAAATCCAGTGATATACACAAAATCACACACAC
>NW_020954687.1:2120071-2129530 GCF_900497805.2 Vombatus ursinus
CCTACTGCCATGAGTGAAGCTTGTCAAAGGGTAGTGCTCCCAGGGTGTTTGCCTTGGAGAGCGCAATGAGCAGAGCCTGAAGAATCGTGGGAAGCCCCCATGTGAGGCTCCCGAGAGAACCCTCAAAAGGCTCCCCTGCCTTTGCCCCTTCCCAAGCCCCCACCCACCACTGCAGTCCTTCTCACAGAGCTGAGGAAGGAAGATGGGTTGTGTTGATTCTTTTCTATTGACTTTCTTTCTCTTTGGAGGGGGAGCAGACGCCATGTCGGACACAGAAGTTGTGGAGGAGTATGAAGAGTAAGTGGCAGGCCCCCTCCCCTCCCCGGTTTTCTGTGTTCTCTGTCTTCTCCATTCCCAGTCCCTGGTCATCCACCTCTTCGGGGTGTCCATTCTCTGGGGTCCCTGGAGAGGCTTACCTGAAAATGACTCTTCATTTTCAACACTGTCTATGGAGGGGTTCATATCACAGCCATTACCTTAGGACTGGAGATGGATTTGGAAGTTCGGCAGGATGAGATTTCAGTATCCTAGCAGGGTTGGGTGGGGTGGGGAGGAAAGGATACAAACATTCTATCTGTTTGAGTACCTGGTGAATGATCCAAAGAACCAAGGCAACTGGGAAGGTGACTCTGTCGAGAAGTTGAGGCTTGGAAAGGTTATATTGGTCATCCTAGGTCACATAGGCAATGTCATCCCAAAAGAGCCTAGACTGTCATTCTGGGCTCTAGAACCTCCTCAGCAAGAAATGGCTTAGTTTAATGAGTAGTAATCTGGCTTTGGGATCAGGGAAGACCTTACCTCAGTGCCCCAGGCAATTCTCAGGGACAATAAATTATAGGGGAATCCCTGATCTTCATGGAGAGGGAATCATTTATTATGCATTATATGCATAATATATGTGCATAATATGCATAATATATATGCATAATATGCAATAAATGCAATAAGCATTTATTAAGCACCTACTATATACCAGACATTTTATTAAGTATTTTATAAATATGATCTAATTTGATCCTCACAATCGCTCTAAGAAATAGGTGCTATTAATAATAATAGCTAACATTTATATAGTGCTTACTATGTGACAGGGACTGTACAAAAGAACTGCCATCTATTTGTTTGATCCTCACAGAAACCCTGGGAGATAGGTGCTATTATTACCTCATTTTACAGATGAGAAAACTGAGGTACTTAACGTTAAACTGAGGTTAAGTGACTTCCTCAGGGTCACATGATTAGTAAGTATCTCAGGCTAGATTTGAACTCAGATCTTTCTGGCTCCAGGCCCAGGGCTCTATATACTGTACCACCTCTTGGCCTCTCTCAGAGGAAGAGAGTTTCCTCACTAGGAGTTTCTCACTCAGATAAAATCACAAGTCAGAGGGAAGAGCCCTTCTTTAACAGAAAAGCTCTTTGTAGACCAGAAAGTGTTGTATAAATGTGTTATCATCAATATTATCAAGCTTATCTTTTTTTATTGAGTTTAGATAGAAATGTTCCTGGAACATGTTACTAGCCTGTTATTATTCTTTCATATTTAAGGAGTCAGTCAGTCAATCAACATGTATTAGGTGCTTACTATGTACCAAGTATTGTGCTAAGCATTGGGGATACAAATAAAGGCAAAAGCTAGTTCCTACTCTGTTGTTCTGTGAACTGTTATGCAGATGGATAAATGACTTGTAATTAGATTAGAGTATTGGGATGTAAGCTCATCCAAAGATATTGGGATATTATTATTAACATTCTAACTCATCTTCAATACTCATGACACATCAGTAGTAGAAATCAATCAAAAACTTACCAAACACCTACAATATACTAGGTATTTGAGGATAAAAGAAGTAGAAGACATAGTCCCTGTCTTCAGGGAACTCTAGTGGCCCTGACTACAATACTAATAATAACAATAATGACAACAACAATAATAATTGCTAGCATGTGTATATCATTTTAAGATTTGCAAAGTACTTTACAAATATTGTCTTGTTTTATCCTCACAAAACTCTGGGAGGTAGGTGCTATAATTATCCCAATTTTACAGATGAGGAAACTGAGTCATGAATACTATAGGACATATATTATAGGATATAGATACTATTGGATAAATACTATAGGATAAATATTATAAATACTATAGGCTGAAGAGGTAGATAGAGATCACTGTGGGCAGGAATAACCAGGGAAGGCTTTATGGAGGTGATGGGACTTAAACTGGTCCCTGAAGAATACTCAGGATTTGGATAGGGAGAGAGAGGAGAGAAAGGCATTTTCGTAGTTGGAGGTTAGGGAGTGGAGCAAGTGGGAAATAACATGAATGAAATGGCACCAAGTTGAGAATGAGGAAAGCATTCCTGGGAGCAGTGTAGCTGAAGGAGAGAATGCATTTAGGGAAGTAGGGGGAGATTACATAGTAAAGACAGGTTGGAACCAGATGGTGGAGGGGATTCACACAGATGCTCAGGCAGGGCACATTTGTCTGCACACACTCATGTGCATGTTTGTGTGTTCATATATCGTTTATGTGTGTAGGTAGGTAGAAAGGAATAAAAGGTTGTGAAGGACTATCTGTTGGCTCACCATGGAATAGCATTTCATTTTTCTTTTCAGGGAGCAGGAAGGTAAGAGCTGGAGATTCGTCATCATTTGGATCAGAAGAAGTTTTGTTTTGAAACTCACTCATCTCTCCTGTTTTTCTCTTCTCTCTTCCTCCTTCACATAGAAGAGGCTGAGGAAGGTAAGTGTCTAGAATCATTTCAGTGTACATAATGGGGAGAAGGGAGATTGGTCCATGGAATCAAGGACAGCCTGTAATCTCTGAACCATCTGATTCTCCGTTCTAACTTTCCCCAGAAGGTAGATTCCAATCAGAAAGCCAAAATTGATCATTTTTTTTTCCAGTAAAATTGATCATTCTTAACAGGCCAATCAAAAGCCCTCCTTCCCCATGCATAGGGTCTAGGTCTAGGGACTGGACCTGTGATTTCAATGATATTGGAATTCCCAGGTGAGGAAACTCCCTCTACCAAATCTTGTAGAGTGGCTTCCCTGAGGGGCCTAGCTAAAATGTTTCGACCTCTCTCCTTTAAAGAAGCTACCCATTTATTCCTGCCATTTTTCCATAACCACTCCCTAACACATGAACTATTCTCTTTCTAGCTCCCTCAGTCAGTCAGTAGTCAACAAGTATTTATTAAGCATTTACTGTATTCCAAGGCAGTGTCTCAAGAGCAGGGGATACAAAAAAGTGCAAAAACATGGTCCCAGCCCTTAAGGAGTTCATATTCTAATGAGAGAAAAACATGGAAAATTGCAACCATGAGATCTGGACGGTATTAAGTAGATGTGCCCATCTCATTGGATGACCATAGAATTTAGCATTTCCCTTTCCTTAAAATGCTAAAATGATAGCAATCCTTAAGAGATAATATACCCTTGCTCCACCACATTGTCCAAATGACAAGTAGGACCTCAAACCATCAGAATGTCTAGAAAAAAAAAAAGCATTTCTGTGGTACTCATAAACCAACTCGGACAACTTCCCTTTTATAGGCGAAGCTAATTCTCTGGTCAAGTCATTACATGTAGCTTTTAAAGTCAGGAAATGAGTTTCCTATGGAGAGAGGATTTTTCAGGGTTTGGTCATCTCCTGTGTGATGACATTAGGAGTGGGTCAGAGGTCAAAATTAGCAAGTGTCCTTCCTTGCCAAATGCATAATTTATTCCCTAGTATAGGCTGCCTCACTGGCCAAATGGCCTTTGGGATAATATCTATCTCTGCTTATGAGAGAAACCCAATTGGGAGGAGCAAGGCAAAGAAGATGAGGGGAGGGAAAAGAGCGGGGCAAGAGTGAGAGGGTTATTTTGAAGACCACTAAGTGTTTCGGGAGCTGTTTGGGGAATTTCTTGCACCACCATAGCTGGACTCAGACCTGCACTGGCATTCCAGGAAGTATCTGCATAAGGTGGGTCACCCTTGGGGCTTGGTTCCTGGGAGATGTGCCAACTTTTTACAACAGGGTCTTGGGTGGGGCTTAGGCTTCTTGGCTTTGGGATCAACGTGTCTGCTGTGTGTACTGGGATTTGCTTTCAATGCTTTCCTGTTTGGTGGCGTCCTGAGCTCAAAGAAGCATCAAAGAGCATGTGATTTAATGTTTTCTTCTTTAGCAGCTACACTGCTATGTTAGCCATGAAGGGATTTCCAAATCAACCTACAGAAGCTTAGAGAAACAAAATTACTCGTCCCTGGCCACATGACTGGTTAAATACCAGGTCTCCTGATTCCAAGTTCAAGGCTCTTTCCATCCTACCACATTAGCTGTCCTTTATGTGGCCTAACAAATTTTCTATAGCTCTACTAATGTTTATACCTGAAATGGGGTGGGACCATCGTGAGTTTGAGTTTCTGGCTGGTAGAGGAGATAATGGAAGATAAGGGTACAATGTTCACTATTATCCTCAGCTTTCTGCTGCCAAACTAACCTTTCTCACTTTTCCTCTTCGCTGCTGCCACTCCCTGTGCCTCAGAAGAGGAAGATTGGATAGAGGAAGAGGACGGTAGTACAATATTTCATTTTACTACACTTCCTACAACTTGTCACAATGATATACCCCAGACTTTTTCAGTGGGGAGATAACCATATATGTTACCTGCAGTGGGGAGGAGGAGAGGGGTTGATCAGAGTGTTCATGTGTTTCTGTCTCTGTCCTTTTTCTATTAGTCCTTCCATGGTCACTGATAATGGCCCTAGAATCTTGCCTTCTTCAGGGCTGTCTACTCTTTTTTTATTTGTTCCACATTCTTTCTCTTGGGGACCTGGACAGTTGGGGTCCTCCCAACCTCTTTACTTCCTGGTTGCTTCCCCTCCCCTCCTTCTCCATCAATCTACAAGATCTAAGAGGTCACCACCTGCTAGAGGCAGACATGCTACTAGAGAAGAAGTTTGCCCCCCTCTTGCTGCCACGAGAGAAAGTCAGAGAGGCCTATCTCCACAGTCAAGGAAAGTCAGAGGGGCTAGGAGCTCCTAAAAATACTGGGTCATGGCCTCAGAATGATACATTGCAAAGAATACTGGATTGGAAGTCAAGAGACTTGGGTTCTAGACCAAGCTCCATCACTAACTAGCTGCCTGACTATAGACACTTCACTTTACTTCCCTTGGCCTCAGTTTCCTCATCTGTAAAATGAGGCTTTGGACTAAATGCACTTAAGGACCTTTATAATTCTAATGTTGTGTCTAAGCCTCCTAACCAAACGTTTTCAATCACCAAGACTTTTTCTACACAATGAAGATGCCATCACTTTATCAATCAGCAACTAACAAGTATGTGTCCATGGTACTGTGCTGCATTACAAACTGAGTAGAAGGAATGGCATTGAAGGATGTCATCAGATATATTATGAGATAAAAAGTTAGGCTAGTCAGTTAGGGAGAGTGAGAGATAACTGACAAACACCCCACAGCAAATACTCTATTGCGATCCATACAATAGCAAGAAACTTAGAGGAAAGTCCTTAGCATGTTGGGTGACTGTGGTGGTATATTTATGGGAGTATTTGGACAAAAGTCACCCAGGATGAGCAGGTGGAAGGGCTGAGATCTCCATCATTGATAATATGACCACAGATCCATTGAGATTATAGGAATTCTGACCTAGATGGTACACTGTCTTTCACCTGTCTATTCTAAGGTGGATGGACTATTTTTATACAAATATATGGATGAAAACAGAAATATTTGACCAACTTTTATTTTGGCCAACATACATATTTTTTGAGTACAGTGTAAGCTCACAGCCTCACCATGGCTGCCCCATATGAACAAGTCTCTCTAGACTTAAGAGATTTACTTTCAAAGATGATACCAATTTCATACAAGAAAGGGACAAGATTCCAGGGTGGAACAACTCCTCTTTCCTTCTTGCATTCCTCTACCCCTACCCCAAGAGTGGAAATAGTTTCAGATGGTATCAGGTCAATGGATAGAACTTTCATAACAAAAATTCAGAGTATTTGTTATTCGATGCCACAAACATTTGTTAATTATTTACTATGTTCAAGGCCTGCCCTAGTCCTTAGGGATAGATAACAAGGCAAAAAAGAAACAGTTCTGCCCTCAAGAACTTGCATTCTACTGGTAATATTCTTTTTGCTGCCATCGAGGAAGGGGTTGGGGGGAAGGAAAGGTCAGATTAGCTGCTGCTCCCTTACCTTTTTGAAATGTGGCAGACTGACCCAGTCTAATCCAGCTCTTTGGAAATGTTGAGGTCATGTCTCTCCACTGTCTCCTACTCAGAACAATTTAAGTCTGGATGCATCATTCTTTTGTGGTATTGACCAGACCACCTTCCCATTCCAGCTTTTGTATACTTCTAGAAAAGTCTTAGTGGATAGATATCAAGCCCCCCCCCACCTCTAAACTCAAAAAGATCAGATTTCACCCTCTATCCCTAACATACTAGAATCATGGAATCTCAGAGTTGGAAGGAACATCAGTAGAATGCAAACTACCTGTGGGCAGGGAATTTTCATTTTGTTGTTGTATCCTCAGTGTCTAGTACATTTCCTTGCAGATAATTGAAGCATAATAAATGTTTGTTGAGTTGAATTGCATTGGACTTGAACAGGAATATCCTGTCAAAATCTCTGACGAGTATTCATCCAATTTCTACTTAAAGACCAATAATATAATAATAGAAAGCCCACTGTCTGTTGAGACAGCCCATTACACTTTGGTATAGGCTTAATTGTTAGGAAGTTTTTCCTTACTTGGAACCAGCATTTGCCTCTCTGCAACTTCTACTCACTGTCTCTTCTCTAGGACCAAGCAGACCAAATAAAATCCTTTTTCTACCTATCTCTTCAAATGTTTGAAGACAGCAATCATTTATTTTTAAGCCTTCTCTTTCCCTTCCTTTCTTTTCCCTCCCTTTCTTTTTCCTTCTCTTTCCTTCTCTTCTTTTGGTCTTTCCTTTCCTTTCCTTGCCTTGCCTTGCCTTTCCCTTGCCTTCCTTTTTTCTCCCTTTCTCAAGTTACACATCTGCTATTGCTTTGCTATATCTTTATACAGCATTCTCCTCACCATCTCGACTGCCTTCTTTGGATTATCTTCCATGCTATAGTTTATTAATGCCTTACCACCACCACCCCCACCACCCCCAATTGTGGTGACTGTAAGTGAACATAATGAATGAAATGAAAATTCACTTCCAAGTGTTCCTTCTCAAATTCCTGGCTATTTCCTGGGTTTGAGTTTTGGGGGAAGATATGAGTAAGTTCTATTATCCAGAACAGGTTCTCTGATTTCAGTCTGTGTCCTGATTGTAACTACAATGTGCCTCTCTGAGTCTATTTCCAAGGTCCTTTCTCTGTCCTTGGCCCTAGTTGTCTACTCTAGAATCTGTGTTATCTAGGAGAGTACAAATCCCAGTCATTCACTGCCCTTTCCACATCATCCAGAACAAGAGCCGGCTGCTGAAGAGGAAGAAGCTGAGCCAGAGACTGAGGAGAGCAAGGTAGAAGGTACGACAGTGGGATGGGGTAGGTGGAATTGATAGTCAAGATGAGGGAAGTGAAAGTTAGATACCTAGATGAACCTAAAAGCTTCTCTCTCTTTTTTTTTAATAACCTGGCTAGTTATGAAGGTTCCCTTCTTATTTTTGTTTCAAAGAGAATTCCACCGTGGAATAATGGCTTTAGGATCAGAGTGTCTCTCATTCAGAACCGACCACAGCTTGAGATAGTCCAGTGAACAGGCTGGAACTTTCTTTGTGGTTGACAATCAGACCAATAGCAAGGGAAGGGTTATATTCCTGTGGAGCTCTTGGAGCTCAGGACTGTGTCCTTTACCTGCCTTTTTTTGTTCTTTAGAAACAGAAGAAGAAGTTAAAGAAGGGGAAGGTAATTTGGGAATGATATTGATCTGTGCGGAGGTGAGCTGGAGTGTGGTGGACACGGGTGCAGGGAGGAAGAGGTTTCCAACAGCGGAGGAAGGAAGGAGAGGGGGACTTTTGCCCATATTTCTCCTTCTGGTGGAGATGTTCTAGACTCCAAATGGGATGAGTGAAGTGAAGAGGAAAGATGTGCTAGAGCGGGTGGATAGGAGCAAACTCTCTGGCAGACACATGGTTGGGATGTCAAAATCTCAATGTTTGCACCTTCCAAATCCCTGACAATTTACCCAGGTTACACAGAGAGAAATTGAATCTGGGGCAGTTAAAAAGACCCCATGTAGTACTCCAAATACCTTATTGTAGATCTCACATTTGTTGTTGTTTGGTCATTTTCAGTCATGTCTGACTCTTTGTGACCCCATTTGGGGCTTTCTTGGCAAAGATACTGGAGTGATTTGCCATTTCCTTCTCCAGATCATTTTACAGATGAGGAAACTGAGGCAAACAAGGTGAAATGATTTGTCCAAGGTCACACAACTAGTAAGTGTCTGAGGCCAGATTTGAACTCAGGCCTTCCTGACTCCAGGTCCAGACTCTAACCACTGCACCACCTAGCTGGCCCAGATCTCACAAAATAGCAATTAAACCAATGGAGTCCTGAGCTGTAGCCAGCATTTGGCCATTTGGCTGAGGATAGGAGAAGGATGGGAGGATGGAGGTGCATGGAGAGGAAGAGATGTCTCCCCAGTGCACACTCAACCCTTGCCTTTCTAAGATACTATTGGGTACAGACAGTCCCAAATGACTGAGAACCCTAAATAGCAGATAATGAAAAAACACTTCTATATATGCGAGATGATTTGGAGGGTGGGGAGACAGAATATTTTTCTGGATTCACATTCCTTTAAGCTAAATCACTCAAATTACTTTGTACTCTTTAGATGGGGAGAAGTAACTGACTTCTACTGTACATAATCTACAGGCAGATGAATGCAACTTGGCTGCAATGCCCATTTTAGTGGTCCCTTGGGCATATACCATGAATGGGTTAGCAGAAAAAGCAGGTGTTGAGGATAGTTTGGAAGAAAGAGAGGACAGAGGCTTACTGTGGGCTTGAAACACCACTAGCAGCTGCCCTAGCTTGGAGTGACTCACCCTTGGGGGCCTGCATAGAGTCCAAGGGGAGTAATCTGAGAGGGTTGGGGGATGTGGGAGGGGAAGAATTCTGGGGTAGCAGCTTTGGAAGACTATTTACCAAAGATCTCTCTCACTCAGAGGTGGGGGTAGGGAGTCATGTGCTGGGGGCACTGCTATATCTGCCTGGGAATTTGGGGATCTTAGTATCAAATACACATAACATGATACAGGAGAAAAGACTCTGGATTGGGAGTTAGAAGACTCCTGTTTCAAATCTTGGTTTTGCTACTGTCTCGCTGTGGGACCTTGAGCAAGTCATTTCACTTCTCTGGACCTCAGTTTCCCCATTTGTAATATGGGGGGTCGACCTAGATCAGGAGTTCTTTTTTAAATTTAATAGTATTTTATTTTTCCAATTACATGTAA
>NW_020954687.1:2129574-2131556 GCF_900497805.2 Vombatus ursinus
AGACAATTTTCAACATTCAGTTTTTGAAAGATTTAGAGATCCAAAATTTTCTCCCTCCACTCTCCCTTCCCCAAGACAGCAAGCAATCTGATATAGGCTATACATGTACAACCATGTAGAACATATTTCCACATTAGTCATATTGTGAAAGAAGAGATAGAACCAAAGGAAAATGCCATGGAAAGAAAAAACAAAAAAAGTGAAAATAGTATGCTTCAATATGCATTCAGACTCCATCAGTTCCATCTCCGGATATGGACAGTATTTTCCATCATGAGTCTTTTGGAGTTGTCTTGGTAGATCAGGAGTTCTTAATGTAGGGTCCACAGACCCTGCCCCCAACAGGTCCACGCATAGATTTCAGGGGTTCTATGAACTTGGATAAAATCTTTATTTTCACCCATCTCTAACTAGAAGTTGGCACGTCCTTCATTATCTAAAAGCATTATTCTGAGAAGGGGCGCCTAGGCTTCCCTCGACTGCCCAAGGGATCAGTTGATAATACGAAAAAGATTAAGAACGCCATGAACTAGAGGAGCCTGAGGTTTCTTTTAGCTCGAGTGATCCTCTGCATCCTCTATCCCAACCCACAGACAGTGCTTCATAAGGGAACTCAGACCTACCTTCCCCTGTTAGGGATGAGAGGGTAATAAAGGGGATGGAGTCAGGGGACCTACTTTTCCATTGCTCCTCCTCCTCTAGGAATGTTCTAATTGACTAGAGGAGAAAAAGGTAAGAGGAATTGAAATTCTTAGTGATTAGTAGCTGAGGAACTCTCCTTTCTTAAATCTACAGCAAGGGTTATACTTATTCTCTGGGTGTAAGCACTTGAACTATATCAAGGAACCCATGGGTTTGAGGCATGCTTGAAAGAGCTACCATTTACATAATGCTTTTAAGGTTTGCAAAACCCTTCGCAAATAAGACCTAATTTTATCCTCACAATTACCGTGTGAGGTAGGTGCTTTTATCCCCATTCTGCAGTTGGGAAAACTAAGGCTCAGAACAATTAAATGACTTGCCTAGGGTAAAATTTGAGCTCTGGTCTCCTTGACTCTAGGGCAGCTAGGTGGCACAGTGGATAGAGTGCTAGGCCTAGAGTCAGGAAGACTCATTTTTGTGAGATCAAATCCAGCTGCAGACACTTACTGGTTGTGTGATCCTGAGCAAGTCACTTAACCCTGTTTGCTTCAGTTTCCTCATCTGTGAAATGAGCTGGAGAAAGAAATAGCAAACTATTTCAGTATCACTGCCAAGACAACTCCCAAGGGGGTCGTGAAGAGTCAGACAGGACTGAAAAACGACTGAACACACACATACTTCCTGACTGAGTCTATCTGCACCTTGCTGCCTTACAGCCTGTGGTGATCTGAGTATAGGAGAAGCTGCATCTGTGTTCTAATGTATTTTGATTTTCCTCCTAATATATTTTTCTATTATATTATGATTTTTATCCCTTTGATTCTACGGTTGTAAGTAACGACCACATACAACTAAACAATATTGGTGTGACTGACTTATCTAGGCTTCCTGTGATTAGAGTTCAGTGCCTATGCAGCTCAAAGGTAGGAGGGCAGAGTTCTCCCAGTGGGTGGTAGCTGAGCCAAATCAAGACAGTAATTGGATAAGTCCACACGGACCACATCCAGAGACTAACGGGGGAGCACTGCCACCCACAAAAGGAAGGGACCTAGAAGAAGAGATAGAGCTTGCGTATTATTTGAGTTCTAGAAAGTTTGGATCTTCCCTAAGTGCCCTCTGCTGGTGAGTTAATGTATAACTGCTGAGGTGAATTCATTTTACACAGAAGTCAACTGAGGCCCAGAGAGATGATATTGCTTGAGGCAGCTAGGTGGCACAGTGGATAGAGCACTAGCCCTGGATTCAGGAGCACCTGAGTTCAAATCTGGCCTTGGACCAAACACTTGACACTTACTAGCTGTGTGACCCTAGGCAAGTCATTTAACCCCATTGCCTACCCC
>NW_020954687.1:2131594-2134437 GCF_900497805.2 Vombatus ursinus
CCAAAAAAGAGATGATATTGCTTGTCCAAGGTATCATATTTGATAACTCTGAGCTTGACTCAGAGAGTTTAAGCAATTTTCGAAAGACCACATAGGTGGTAAGGGTCAGGGGCAGGCCAGGACTAGAACCCAGGTTTCCTGAGTCATAAGTGTTTTTCCTCTCTCTTCTCTAGATGGCCCAGTGGAGGAATCTAAACCCAGGCCCAAGTGAGTATGAAACCCTTTTGACTGGGTGATACATTTGGGAGATTTAAGGTCCTGCCCCAAAGATCAGAATGGAGAAAACGTAGATTGGTGCAGAGGGGACCGAAGAGTGGGAGGAGGGAAAGGCTAGCAGTTTTTCAGTCCTAAGGGAGAGGTAGATCAGGGGCCTCCCCTGCAGCTGAGGCTGGAACAGGGAGGAGGGTGCAGCTAGGTAGAACTCAGTATTTTCTTTTTAAAAATAGATTTTATTTTGTTTTCACACAAACCTAACTATTCCCTTGCATCCTTCCTTCTCCACCCTCCCAGAGAGTCATCTCATATATCAAATAATTTGTTTTCGTTTTTGTTTTTTTTGGGTGAGGCAATTGGGGTTCAGCAACTTGCCCAGGGTCACATAGCTAGTAAGTGTTATGTGTTTGAGGCTGGATTTGAACTCAAGTCCTCTTGACTCCAAGGCCAGTGTGCCACCTAACTGCCCCCAAAGAATTTTTTAAAAGAAAAAATTAGCAAAAACAGATCAATACATTGAAAAAAAATGGCAATATATATGATATTCCATATTCGCATCCACTCACCACCCAGTTTTGCCCACAAACACCTCTCTGTAAAGGAGTGAGAGGATATTTCTCCTCATATCTCTTCTTTGGGGCCAAGCTCATGTTTTGTAATTTTTGTAACATTCATTTCTGTTTTGTGATGGTTGTTCTTTCCATTTACATCATTGTAATCATTGGGTATATTGTTTTGTTTTTGACTATTTACTTCACTTTGCAACAATTCATGTAAGTCTTTTCAAGTTTCTCTGTATTTACCATTTCTTACAATACCATAATACTCCATTACATTCACCTACCAAAATTTATTGAAACCATTCCTCAATCAATGAGCATTTACTTTGTTCCCATTTCTTTGCTACCACAAAAAGTATAAATGTTTTTGAATAGAGGCAGCCCTTCTTTTTTGTCAATGAGCATCTTCGGGTGTATGCCTAGCAGTAGGATTCCTGGCTNCTCCCATTTCTTTGCTACCACAAAAAGTATAAATGTTTTTGAATAGAGGGAGCCCTTCTTTTTTGTCAATGAGCATCTTCGGGTGTATGCCTAGCAGTAGGATTCCTGGCTCAAGGGTACCAACATTCCAACCAGCATTTTTTTCCAGGCTACATCGGCCTGGATCGCAGGGACATGTGAGAGGCACACCTGGAGAGGCAGAAGGAGGAGGAGAAATGTGTTAGCCTTCATTCAGTGAGACCTTAACAAGATGCCCCATCAGAGATTTTCTAGGGCCCCATTCTCACCCATCTTTAGACGGTGCCTAGAGATGGAATGGAAAGGGGGACGAAGGGGGAAAAACATGTAGCACAGCCAGAGTCTCAATAGCTCCTCAAGTTTCTTTCCATTTCAATGAGACCTTCTGCAAATGAATAAAAATTAGTCCTAATTACAATCCTCTTTCCTTGTAGGGACATAGGGTCCTGGAGTTAAGAGCTGAAAGGGATCTTACAGATTAGATTCTTGTCCAACTCTTTCATTTTACAGGTAAAGAAAACAAGGCTCAGATAGCTAAAAGGATGAGCTCAAATTCACACAGTTAGTAAGCAGCAGAGCTAGGATGTGAACCCACATCTTCTGACTCAAAATCCAGTGCTCTTTCTACCGTGTCATCCTGCCTTCCTTATGTCTGTGTAACACCTTTTTTCTCCCACAAACCTGCAATGCAGCATCTTTCTTTGAGTCCAGCTTGGTTTTTTCATCTGTAAAACAAACAGGTCAGACTAGGGTCTCTGAGGTCCCCTCAAGGTCTAACTATGAGCTTAAGATCTTATGACTCTTCCCACTTGAGGTAATAATGGAAGAACATTTGTTGTTCAGTTGTTTCGGTTGTGTCTGACTCTTCATGACCCCATCTGAGGTTTTCTTGGCAGAGATACTGGAGTAGTTTGCAGTTTCCTTCTCTAACTCATTTTATAGATAAGGAAACTGAGGTAGACAGGGTTAAGTGACTTGCCCAGGGTCACAAAGCTTGTTAGTGCTTGAGGCTGGATTTGAACTCATGTCTTCCTGACTCCAGGTCTGGCATTCGACTGTGCTGCAAGAACATAGAGAAACCTTAAAGTCTCAACTAAAATCCCACCTCCTATAAGAAGCCTTCCTCATCCTCTCTTAATTCTGTGTGTCCCTCTGTTAATTGTTGCCTATTTATCTTGTATATAGCTTGCTTTATATATACTTGTTCTCTTGTTGTCTCTCCCATTAAACTGTGAGCTCCTTGAGGGCAGGGGCTATCTTTGCCTCTTTTTGTATCCTTAGCACTTAGCACAGTGCCTGAAATATAGTAGGCACTTAATAAATGTTTACTGATTGATCAAAACCTGAAGAGAACTCGAACCTCTTCCCTACACTTTGCTTCTGACACCTTCCCCCTATTCCATTCCTATAATCAGAGCTGATCACAAAGAACTTATCTAAAAAATATCTAAATTGTCTAAAAACTCATCTAAAAAAATAAGGGGATTGGACTAGGGGGATGTGGAGTCAGCCAGTCAGTCAGTCAGTCAACAGGCTTTTATCAAGCACCTACTATGTGCCAGGCACTGTGCTAAGTGCTGGGAATACAAAAAAAAGTATAAAAGACAGTCT
>NW_020954687.1:2134443-2134655 GCF_900497805.2 Vombatus ursinus
ACAGGCTTTTATCAAGCACCCACTATGTGCCAGGCACTGTGCTAAGTGCTGGGAATACAAAAAAAAGTATAAAAGACAGTCTCTGCCCTCGATGAATTCACAAGGCAAAGGGGTCCTTTCCAGCTCTAGTGAGCTCTCTATGAGCCTATGACCACCTTGGACAGACTTGCATTCCCCTGATCTCATTGCCCCATCTTCTAAACAAGCAGGAA
>NW_020954687.1:2134694-2135733 GCF_900497805.2 Vombatus ursinus
AATGTCTTGAAGGCTGGGGTTGGAGAAGCTGCAACCCAGATAACTGCCCTGAGTTTAGCTGAAAGTTCACTGTAGGGAAAGCTTGGGGTTTGGAGAAAGGAAATAGGTCATCTATGCCACTGGCCCACTCTGGTCTCTGATAAAACAGCTTTGCTCCTTATTTCCTGGGACTTTAGACAAGTTGGCCACTCCCCTGGTCTGACCTTAGTTTCCTTATCTGTAAAATGGGAGGATTGGACTAAATGGTCCCCTCCAGTTACAAACCTTATGATCCAGTTGAGGGTGATCATCCCTAACTCCATTTCCCTCTTCCTTACAGGCTATTCATGCCCAATTTGATACCACCAAAGATCCCTGATGGGGAGAGAGTGGATTTTGATGTAAGTATTGGGTCTGCAGAGAGTAGACCAGAAAGTCAAGAGCACTCTTCTCCATGGGGAAGGATGGAGCTCCGTATGAGTTGGAATCAATCTGGGTGGGATGATCTTCTACCCTCCAGAACAAGCAGGCCGTGCCCAGACCCCTAATAGGGGCAGAAGTCCTGGCCAACATTTGCTCTGGACTGTTCCGGAAAAAGTCAGGTTTCTCCTTTGGCCACCATCATGCCTGACTGTCTGCTTGGGAGATGTCTCACTCTTCACCACTGTCCTGTCCCTACTCCAGACTTGGGAATCCTAACTTAGGACTAGAGGTCTTGTTAGATGTTTGGTGAAATACATAGAGTGCTGGAGTTGGAGTCTGACGATGGAAGTGTTTTGTATAACTATACATGCATAACCTGTATCGTGTTGCTTGCCTTTTCATTGAGGGTGAGCGGGGAGGGAGGAAGGGAGAAAATTTGGAACCCAAAGTTTTAAAAACACGTGTTAAAAAAAATGTTTTCACATGCAACTGGGAAATAAGAAATATAGGAAATGGGGTACAGAAATCTATCCTGCCCTATGGGAAAATAGAAGGGAGATGGGATAAAAGAAGGTTGGGAGAGATAGAAGGGAGAGCAGACTAGGGGAAGGGGTATTCAGAATGCATGCCATCTTGG
>NW_020954687.1:2135833-2135917 GCF_900497805.2 Vombatus ursinus
GGGGAGAAAATTTGGAACTCAAAATCTTGTGGAGGTGGAGTTGGAGTCTGAGTCAGGTGAAGTACATAGAATGTTGGAGTTGGA
>NW_020954687.1:2136045-2136182 GCF_900497805.2 Vombatus ursinus
TTTGAACAAGAAGATCTGAGTTCAAATCGTCTCTCAGATAATTACTAGTTGAGTGACCCTGAACAAGNGTCTAAGTCAAGAAGATCTGAGTTCAAATCGTCTCTCAGATAATTACTAGTTGAGTGACCCTGAACAAG
>NW_020954687.1:2136219-2142481 GCF_900497805.2 Vombatus ursinus
TCATTTTTACCTCTATTGACCTCATCTTCACAAACTATAAAAGGAGGGATTAGATTTAATGACATCCAAGTTCCCTTCCAAATGCAAGTCTCTGATGCTATGAGTGTGTCCTCCTCTCTGGCAGGACATCCACCGGAAGCGCATGGAGAAGGACCTGAATGAACTGCAGACGCTGATCGAGGCTCACTTTGAGAATCGAAAGAAGGAAGAGGAGGAGCTCATCTCACTGAAGGATAGGATTGTAAGTAGAAAATCTCTGGGAAGCCCTGCAAGACTGGACTTGGGAGGGGCAGCTAGGTGGCACAGTGGATAGAGCACCAGCCCTGAAGTCAGGAGGACCTGAGTTCAAATCTGGCCTCAGACCAAACACTTGACACTTACTAGCTATGTGACCGCGGGCAAATCACTTAACCCCAATTGCCTAAAAAAAAAAAAAGGACTAGACTTGGGGGCTGGAGGCTTGTTCCTCTGGGTAATGTGCTCAAGTTTGGGGTGCTTCTGAGCCTCGTCCCATCTAACAGCCTACAGCCCAGTATTAGTAATAGCAGGTCATGTTTGCAAAGGTCTTGACAGTTTACAAAACACTTTCCCCAGAGCAACCGTGTGAAGCAGCTATTGGCATTTGATGGCCGAGGAAGCTGACTCAGAGAGATCAGGGGACTTGTGTAGTGTTCAGAGCTAAAATTGAGAGATAACATTTATACAGCACTTCAAGGGTTTGGAAAGTACCATATATATGGAATATATAATATATATGCATATATAATATATTATTTCCTTTGATGCTTATAACAATCCTGTGAGGTAGGTGCTGTTATTAAGTCCATTGTACATATGGGGAAACTGAGACAGATAAACTTTTTTTTAATGCTATTATGATCTCCATTTTACAGATTAGAAAATTTAAGTGACCCACAGACAGAGAAAGCACAAATGACTTACCTAGAGACATACAGCTTATAAGGATCTGAGAGGGGATTTGAGTCCAGGTTTTCCTGGATCCAAGTCTTCCATTCTATCCTCTATGCCACCCAGTTGCTAATTAGTGATGGGGTCCAGGATCTGAATGGCCATCTTTCTGATTCTAAGTCTGGTGTACTTTGTACTCAGATCCAATGACATACTATATGTCAAATCAAGTACTTTGCAAACCTTAAAGTGCTATTAATTATTAGTTATTACTATTATTCTTCCTTGCTTTCTAGGCATCCCACCCTTACTGCCCCACCCCCAACCGTTCTGCTCATCTCAATCCCATTCTCCCAATGAGTCAATTCTGGAATCTCTAGGACACCTTCCCAGACTGATAGAAAGAGTAGCCATAACCTAGTCATAATATATAAAGGATAATTTCTTTGTTTTGTTTTTGTGTTTACATACTTATGATTTCACTGATGCAGGGAACTCCTGAGGAAATTCCCTCTACTAGTGTGGAGCACCAACTGCTCTATACCTTTTACTCTTAGAGAACTGGGATTTGAACCCATGTCTTCTAGGTCCAAACCTAGTGTGCTTTTAACATGGATAAGAGGTAACAGGTTGTCTAGCTTGACTGGAGTGGAGTATATGTGGAGGAGAGTAGTATGAGGAAAGTAACACCCTCTTGTGGAGGGACTTAAATTTCAGGCTAAAGACTTTATAGGCAATAGCGAACATTAAAGGTTTTTGAGCAAAGGAGTGACACCGTAAGATCATAAAGGAGATTAATTATCAGGCAGTTGACTGGAAAGGCGAAAGTGAAAGTGAGATCAGGCAGAAGCTTTGTGTTGGATTTGCTCCTATTGCCTTTCTCCAATGCTTGTTTGCTGCCTGATGGCTCTTGAGGAAACGAGCTCCTCCTTTTCTCTTTCCCCACTTCCGCACTGATCATAATTCTTTTCCTTGCAGGAGAATCGGAGGGCTGAGCGAGCAGAACAGCAGCGCATCCGGAGTGAACGGGAGAAGGAGCGTCAGAACAGGTTGGCGGTGAGTGACCAATTGTCCCACCATCCATGATGTTCCTACTGCCCATCACCACCACCCACCCATTCTGTTGTTGTCTGACCCATAGCAACAACAGGAGGTATACCCCTAATAATACATTGTTTCTGACCAGGCTGTACTGCCCAATACACAAACCCCAATGTCCAAACTCCCTCTAGACTCTAGATAGAAGGAAAATTGGTTGCTCCTGATTCATTAAGGTTTTGGGAAAGGACTGAAGCCTCATATGTCATAGAGCTGAAAAAGATCCTTAGTAATCATAATGACTTACTCAAGGTCACACAGTTGCCTAGTAGCAGAACTGAAACTAGAACCTAGGACTTCTCTACATCAAGCAATATTTCTATTATACCCCCACTAGATATGTCAGTCAACCAGTATTTATTAAACATTTACTATGTGCCAAGCACTGTGCTAGGGATACAAAGAAAGGCAAAAAATAGTTGCTGTCCTTACAAAGCTCACATTCTAATGAAGGAGTCAATATGTCCTAAGTAGGTACATGCAATACATATATACATATATATGTGTATATATATGTGTGCGTGTGTGTGTGTGTGTGCAAGTGCGTATATATCAGGATGTTTGGGTAAAATGATTTAGTTAGGGATTATATTTCACAGGTAAGGGGTGAAAATAGTAGGGTAACATAGCCCTTTCTGACGTGATATATTGGAAAGATTACTGGGACTAGGGTCAGAAGAAAGAGGTTTGAGTCATTACTTGCCATATGACATTGGGCAAGTGGTTTAATTAGAATAAGTGTGACCATTTGTATTGGTGTACAAAAATAAATGTTCAGGAACTCCCCCAGACCAGCTATGGTCTTCTATCAACCATGTACCTTCCACCCCATGACAAATGTTTTCCCCAAGGACACTGGTTTCTTTTCCCTGGATTCTCTATTAACTCTTTATATCCCACTCCATTCATTTTCACCCTACAACAACACAGGAAGAAAAAGCCCGACGTGAGGAGGAAGAGAACAGGAGGAAGGCTGAAGACGAGGCTCGGAAAAAGAAAGCTCTCTCCAATATGATGCACTTTGGTGGTTACATTCAGAAGGTGGGAAGAGCTTGTCATGGAAATAGGGGCCCAGTTCCTGAGTAGGGTATTAGTAATAAGCAAGGATACATCAGTAGCATCCATAAGGAAAGAAATTTCTGTTAGACTAGACAGGATTTAGGTTGAATCCTCAAGAAGAATCTCCTATTTACTGGTTATGAACCTCACCCTTTCAAGACTTCTAGGTTTGAGATATCTCCTAAGCATAGAAATCCCTCTCTCAACCCCAGTGTCCAGCCTTCTGGATTTCTTAGAAGCTGCCTCTAACATCTCTCCCTGTCCAATAGTAGCATGCCAACCCTTCTCCATAGCCCCAAGGATCCCCACCCCCGACACTGGTTGGACGGATAGTAAGAGCTACCTAAAGGTACTGAATAGGACCCCAGCAATAGCACTGCCTCCCCTAAGCTGCCACCCAACATACACTCACTTTTTAATAGGATCTAGTAACATATGCTATAGAGCTAGTTTAGGTGCCCCAGGGATTGGGGCAGGTCTTCATCTCAAGGCCCTATTGGGTTGGAACTTGTCCCAATATTCCAACCCATGTGTATAGGAGGGTGGGAAAGGCGGCTATCTGTTTGCTACAATGCAAAATAAATTGTCTCTCAAATTTCCAAAGTCTACAACCTCTAGGGTTAACTCCATCCTGTTCCCCATGCCCCAAATATATTTATACTCATTCTCTCTGGAAAAGAGAATCCCCAATCCTGTCCCGCAGACACTTATATCACAATAGACAGACAACAGTTAACATTTGCTGCTTTTTCCTTTCCTTCTCTCCCTTTCCTTGTGTTTCTCTTTTTCTGTTTCTCTCCCCGACCCCACTCCCCACATCTCCCTTGGGTCTCTGTCTATATGTCTGTCTTTCTCTCTCTTGGTCTTTCTCTCATGGTTTCCCGGTCTAGCAAGCTCAGGTAGGTATCAACATTTGAAGTCCCATCATAAATCTGGGAAGGTTCCCTGGAAGAGGAAGCAACTCTGCTGAAGGACCACAAAAGGATAATGGCAGACAGGGTTAGGGGTTGATGCTTTAGCTTGTTATTGGATTAAATGACCCCTGAGGACCCTTCCTCCAGATGTAATAGCTTTCTCATCACTAGTTATTCAAGCAGCGACTGGCTGACCACTTGCTAAGGTGCTGTAGAGAAGACCCTTGTTTAGGGACAGGTTGGACTGGGAAACCTCTGAAGCCACTTTAAGTTCTGATATTATGTGATTGAAGGGTTCCAGTGCCAATGGGTTATTAAAAGACAAAGATCCAGAGTCAGAGTGGGGAGGCAAAGAGAGGACAGGAGTAGGGAGAAATCTGAGACAAAGAGGGAAGAGGTTGTAATATCATCACAGATAAAGAACTGGAAGGGTCCTCAGGGGCCATCTAGTTCAGCCACCTCATTTTACAGAAGAAGAAATGGAAGCCCAGAGGAGTTAAATGATTTACCCACATCTCTACAGATGGCAGAGATGGGATCTGAACTCAGGTCCTCTTCAGATCCAATACTCTTTCCACTGTACCATATACCCTCTATTTTTCTCAGGAGAGCCCTCCCTCAGTAGTAACTTTCCAAAAAGTCTAAGCTTCTTCAAGGATTCCAGGTGTCAGCTAAGGCCTGGGGCCCAAGAAGGGAATTGTGAGGGAGGTTTTTCAATCTTTAGACCTTCTCTGGGATAGATATTAGTGGAGGGGCAGGGGACAAGTTTCTCCCTTCCCTAAGATCCTCTTTGGTCTCCCTTCTCCTGCACTCTAGACAGAGCGAAAGACTGGGAAAAGGCAGACAGAAAGGGAGAAGAAAAAGAAGATCTTGGCAGAGAGGAGGAAGGTGTTGGCTATTGACCATCTGAACGAAGATCAGCTGAGGTGAGAGGGATGGTGACCTGGCTTGAAGGGGAAGTCCAAGGCTGAGCAGATTTGGCTGGGGAGGCACAGTTCTCAACAAATACCACTAGGGGGCAGCAGCATCCCACACATGGCCCTTGGGCCTGAAAGTGGACAAAAGTATAATATGTGGAATGCCCAATTTGAGGTTCATTTTGGGGTCCAATGACCCCTTGAAGTCAAGGTGCTGACCCTTGGTGACAGCGAAGGTGAGTTGAGTGAAGGAGACGGGTGTCCTCATGAGCTGAAAAATTCTATAGGCTCCTACCTCTTCAAGGAACCACTGGTCACCATCATTCGCTTATGTCAGGTGCCTCCTCCTGGGAGCCTTCTTTATATTACCCTGTCTCACTCCTAGAGATCCCTAAGAGATATTTTAGAGTTAGCTGAAACCTGGGAGCAATGGAAGCCATGAGATTCTTAGATTATTTAATGAGCACCCCTTTGGGCCTTATACCCAGAGGGTTGGCTCAGCCTTCTACAATCTTCTAGGAAGCATTGGCCCATTGACCCCCTCGGTGAGCAGTGGATCTTTAATATGGACGGGAGAAAATCCCAGTGTCTCTAGGGCTGGAAGGAGTGGTTGGGGTACCTGAGCTCAAGATTGCTGTTGGGCTTAGGGTTATGGTGAGAATCTCCTGAGTGGCCTGGAACTTTGGTAATGAGTCTCCAGGAATGGGCTTAGTGGCTCCATTGCTCTGATTCCCTCCTACGTCTCCTGCCTCCTACTTTCCTCTGTCACAGGGAGAAGGCTAAAGATCTATGGCAAACGATCTACAATCTGGAGGCAGAGAAGTTTGACCTGCAGGAGAGGTTCAAGCAACAGAAATATGAAGTAAGAGAATCTCATTCCTCCCTGTTCTTCTTATCTCTTCTGCTGAGCTGACTGATCCCCTGAGTTTCCAACATGCCTCACTCCCTCTAGTTGTTCCACAATACCTCTCTGCTTGGTGACCCCTAATTACCCCCAATCTAGTCCTCCTATATCTTCTTGGAAATCCTTTTTCGAAGTCCTTCCAAGGTCCTTCAGTCTCCTGCTCACCCCTTACTATCACTAACAAGAGTGGTATAGTGAAACGAATGCTGACCTGGAAGTCAGGACACTTATATTTGAGTTCCAACTCTACTAGTAGCTGTGTTGACCTTGCTGAATCTCAGTTTTATTATTTGTAAAATTGGGGAAATTATCCTAGTCCTTTCTTACTCCCAGGGTTTTGTAAGGATCAAGTGAGGTCAGGGAATATAAAGGATTTGCAAGCTCTAAAGTACAATATAAATATAAGGTATTAGTGTCATTCTTTTCTTGCCAAACCCTTGATTAACTACTTAATTATTCCC
>NW_020954687.1:2142516-2143497 GCF_900497805.2 Vombatus ursinus
CGGGCTGAAGTTGGGTGATGCCCAGGAAGAATTCAGTAAATGGGGCCACTGCCCTCTTCAACTGGAGCTCACTTGCATTGACAGGCACACGTACACAGACATGTGATTTCAGAACTTCCACCCAGCAGAGAAGACACATTAAGGTAGTGCAGAATGACCAGAAAGCAGGATGCCTCAAATAGGGGGTGAAGTCAAATGTATGTTAAAAATGAAGTGTTGTGAATCACTGCCACTAGTCAATCACCCAAGAACTCGGAGCTTCTTTCTGGCTATGGCTGTGGGAATATATTTCTGACCTCCATAAGCAGTGGGAGCAGCCTAGGCTCAGTTCTTCTACCCCTTGGCCTCAGTTTTCTCCTCTCTAAAATGGAGGAATTGGATTAGTTGACTTCTCAGGTCACTTTCCAGCTCTAACATTCCATGCCAATGTCTTTTCCCTTGGATGCTGGTAAGTGATTTGAATGAACCAGGCTGTTTGCACAGCCTTGTCTATCAACAAATTAACAAGACTCTACTATGTACCAGATAGTGTGCTAGGTGGCTAGGGTACAAAGACAGAAATGGGACAATCTCTTCTCATAAGGAGTTTACATTTTTATCAGAGGAGATATAAGTACAAACGTATACAAAATAAATTCAATCATTTTTTTCCAGGGAAAGCCTCAAGTAGCTTGGAGGATCAGGAAAGGCTTTATGTAGAAGACAGCCCTTGAGATAAACTATGAAGGAAATTAGGGATTCCCAGAAGTGAAAGGGAAGATTAGGCTTAGTGCTTCTGATCTCAAGAAATTTCCCAGACACCTGAATCAGTCTGAGTTCTTGGGGTCAGACAACTCTGGAACCAACTTCTCTTACCACCACCACCCCCAACTCCTACCCTTTCAGAACTTTGTGTTCACACACTTAGAAACTTCCCTATCAAGTAAATTACGAGGGTATAATGGTGTGCTGAACCTGATTGTTAAATTTCCAGTTTGAGCA
>NW_020954687.1:2143535-2143644 GCF_900497805.2 Vombatus ursinus
GCTACCCTTTCAGAACTTTGTGTTCACACACTTAGAAACTTCCCAATTAAGTAAATTACGAGGGTATAATGGTGTGCTGAACCTGATTGTTAAATTTCCAGTTTGAGCA
>NW_020954687.1:2143680-2143905 GCF_900497805.2 Vombatus ursinus
TTTACACTTTGGAAATTGACAAATGCTACAAATCTGGGCTTGATTTATTGTTTTGTTGATGGTCTAGACTTAAGAAAGTGATGGAGAAAATGTTAATAATGCAATTTAAACTTAAAAGTGAGTCCTACATACAATTATTTTTAAATGGAGAGCCGGTTGTTAAGTGTTTACCAGTATACCCCTAATACAGGCTTATCATTAGAACCCTTTTTTTGAGCCTGATGT
>NW_020954687.1:2143943-2161144 GCF_900497805.2 Vombatus ursinus
CATCCTGTAATCCTGGAATGTGAAGATGAAAAAACCAGACACCCTTCCCTGGACTTCATGATGGCCCCAGAATCCCACTTTTTGTATCTGGTTGAAGTCTTACAGTATAACCCAGCACTTAGTGAATGCCCACTGTATGCAGAGTACCGTGTAATATGTATTGAGGAGAAACAAAATTCATTTAAGCTATGGCCCCTGCCCTCAAGAAACTTAAAGTCTAGTAGGGAACTTAGATGCCAACTCAGAGAGCCATAATTCACAATATCACATGATAATTGTATTATATGGTTACAAAACCAAGGGCTATGTGGGTCTAAGGGGAAGGGAGGGGGTGGTATTTCAATAAGGATTTGAAAGAGGGGTAAAAGTTCAATGGGTAAAAGTGAGGAAGGAGGTTCGACTCAGGCCTCTGTGGCTGTGTGACCCAGGGCAAGACATCTAAGTAATGTCTCTAAGCTAATTTTCCTCCCCCATGAAAGTGGGGATAATAATGTGTGTTGTACCTACCTACCTCAGTGGAGTTGTTGTGAATATGAAATCAGGGAATGTATGTAAATACCTCCCCCTCTTCCCTTGGATCTGAGATCACTACACTATGGGGATATGGGCATCCCTTCCAACAAGGCAGTTTGTAGCTGAAACTCTATGGATGTTATTCATGCCCTCTTTTAAGTTTGCCAAAAATGAACCAGCCCATCAGTACATCAGAAATTTTAAAGAACTAATATACATGTGAGCTATTGTCATCATTGGGATCATTTCAGCCATTATTTATTATTTTGCTGAACCAGTAGTGCCAGGGGGTGGAAAAAGAAAGACTAAATAAAATAGTTCCTAACTTCAAGGAGCTTCCATTCCATTGGGGGTAGGGGAGTGGGTAATTACCAGATGTATACAAAGTTAATTGTTGTCCTAGGCTCTATGACCCTGGACAAGTCACTTAACCCTTTACATCTTCAGGTAACTCTCTGAGACTGTCTGTGAAGTTCTCCATTGGGGGAGGCAGTTCCCACTTCAAAGAACTCATAGATGCTTCCTGAGCTTCAGAACAGACAAAACAGAAATTTTGAGGCAGGATAGTGAAGGCCATATCTGTGGTCCAGAGAATTGTTTAGGTTGGTGAAGTATAAGGTGTGTTTGGGCAAGTGGTAATATCAGATTAGGTCCAAAAAGCAGGGTAGCGCCAAATTGGAGATGGCCTTGAATGCCAGGCAGAGGAAGCTGAACTTTAGTTAGGAGACAATACAAGACAATGAAGATATAGGACATTCGGGCTCACCTTGTTGCCTATTTTTTCTTCCATTGGGCCAAGCTCTGTCCTATTCGTGGGCTTTCCTGGTCCTGTGGCTCTGCCCTTTGGGCTCAGGCTCTGCTCACCCAAGCCTGTTTCTCTTGCAGATTAACGTTCTTCGAAACAGGATCAATGATAACCAGAAGGTGTAAGTGTCCACTGCTCTCCCTCCCAACCCTCCTACTTAATCTGCTCTATATGATCCCTTTGTCTCTTCCTCTTGGTCTACACTCTTCTCTATTTGCTCCTCCTCTACAAAGCTCTTCCTGGTTCTTCTCCCTTTCCCTCTTTCACCCTCAGTGTAGCCTCTCTAACCTTTATTCCCCCTTCCTTAGGACCAATCACCCTCTTCTGCCTGCTCCCCAGCGCCATATTTGATCAAACTTACTCAAGCTCATTCTATGTCTGAGTATTGCTTTCTTCCTTGCAGCTCCAAGACCCGAGGAAAGGCCAAAGTTACTGGTCGGTGGAAATAGAAGAGGGTCAGGGTACTGCCTTGACATGGAGGTTATGAAGGCCCTCAGAGCCCCAGGCTTCTTCATTGATGAATCTGCTAGATGTTTCTCTACTCCTCTGTGGTGTCACAGCCCCACTTTGTCCCCAGTTCCTTTGGTCCACTCTGGAGACCAGAGAGAGCTTTGAACTTGGATGCACAGAGCTAGCCCAAGTGGGTGGCTATTTCCCCTTTCCCCAGATACACACGTACACACACACACACACACACACACACACACACACACACACACACTGCCTGTAATAAAAGTCAACACACACTAAACAGCATCCTTGTCACTTCTACTGTTTCATGAAGAGAGAAATTGAATGTAAAAACCCATTCCCTACAATTCTCACCCAAAAGTCAAGTCAATGTAGAACCTCAAATTCAATTCAATCAGTAAATGTTTGAAAGCTACTATTTACAAAGTAGCATGGTGTCATGGATAGGAAGCTGTCTTTAGAGTAAGGAAGAGCTGAGTTCAAGTCCTGCCTCTAACTCATACGAACTCTGGGACCCTGGACAGGTCACATTTTACTGCCCCCAAGCAGGTTCTAAAATTATAAATTGCAGAGCAACTGCTGATCTGCTGATCTGCGGGATTTCCTTATCAGGCATTTCCCTGTACTGATGAAATCACAGGTGTGGATTTAAAAAAAAAATGCAAGGCTCAGCACTATACCAGGTCCAGGGGTGACAAAGATGGAGAATGACAGAGTCTCTGCCCTCAAGGAACTTGCAATCTTATAGAGGGTCATCAAAAAGATATGTACACGAATATGATTCAGGGTAGAATGTGAAAGGACCTAATTAAGAAGAGTTTAGACAGAGTGCTCTGAACAAATTTCAGAGGCAAAGATCCCAGTTAGGGAGTGGGAATTCAGTTGGGAAGATCAAGAAGGACAAGGTATGTGAATTGAGTCTTGAAGGCAGAGGAGGATTTCAACAGGGAGAGATGTGGAGGTTGTACGTGGGGGATGATTTTCAGAGAGGCCACTATGATAGTCCAGGTAAGAGGTAATGAAATAGGGCCTGGTGGCAACTATAGTGGAAAGACTGGAATCACCAGATGTTGTAGAGACAACATCCACAGAGCTAGCAGCTGATTGGATATCAGGTCCAAGGGGGACGGAAGAGTGAAAGGTTTCACCAAGATCTTAAACCTGCATAACTGTGAGAATGGTGGTGCCCATTGACAGAAATAGGGAGGATACTGGGGAGGTAAGAGAGGCTTAGGAAAGAATCAATCAAAAAGCATTTATTAAGCATTTTTTAAAGTACCATGTACCTGGCAATTCTTCTGGTCTCTGGTGACACAAAGACAAAAACAAAACACTTTCTGCTCTCAAGGAGTTTGTATTCTATAAGGGGAGACAATGTGAACACATGTAAGTAGTCACTAAACATATATGAAGTGAATCCAAGATAATATTGGGGCATGAATTTTGTTTTGGAACTGATCTACTGAGCTTGAGGTCCTGGAGGCACATTCAAGGGGAAATGTTTAGTGGGCAGGTAGCATATAGGGATGACACTTAGGAATCAAGTCTAGAAAAATACATTTTTAGCCTCTGTAGACCTTTTACCTCCCCTTCTTTGCTCCCTTCCTGCCTCTCTACCTTTCCTCCTCCCTCCATTCCTTCTCTCCCTTCCTTTCCTCCCTTCCTTCTCTCCTTTCCTTCCCTTCCTTCCCTTCTTCCCTTCTTTCCCTCCCTCCCTTCCCTCCTTTCCTCCCTTCTCTTCCTCTCTTCTTTCCTTCCCTCCCTTCCTTTTCTTCCCTCCTTTTCTCTTTCCCTTCTTTTCCTTCTTTCTTTTCCTCCTTTCTTTTCCTCCATCCATCCCTCCCTTCCTTCTTTCTTTCCTTCCTTCCTTCCTTCTCTCCCTCGCTCCCTCCTTCCTTCTCTACCACCCTTTATCCCATACACACAACCAACACAGGGCTTCAGGGAAAATGAAGTATGTTTTCTCCAGCCAGAAAGGTGATCTAACCTGATATTCTTCCCACCCAGGGCAGGAAAACTAAGGAATAACAAATTCAGCTGCAGGGGATTATGATTTTAGTCTCTAGTGAGTCACTAGGGGAAGCAAACACTATGGAAGGGGGTTGTAAATTGGGGACTGTGGATTTTCTCAGCAGTGAGTCATGAGAAGGGAACAATGGAGGCCTGCCTTAGTATCAGTCTTTGTTTTCATTCCTGTCCAAGGGCTCACTGAGTCAGGAATCTCTGGGTAAGCTGGGAGAGGAGGGGAGGGGAGGGAAAGAAGAGTTAAGTTTACCAGACAACCTTCCAACTCCTGTCTGCAGAAAGTTCTCTGGGCTTTCTCATTTGCCCTCCATTCCCTCCTCCTATAACTCAGCCAGGAGCCCTGGAATCTTTGGGCTGAAGATTATGGCTGAGTAGACGCTAATAGATCAGGTTCTTAGGGTCAATGGGGTTGATGGAGGGAGAAGTCCAGTAAGGAGGGGAAGAGAAGGAGGCAGAAGGATGATTGTGCTGGGAGCTTAGGAGGGAAATAGCAGGTTTGGATGGGGGAGGAAAGCTGTCTACCAGTTTCCATTACTATCTAACCTTGGTGTTGAAACAGAAAGGGGTTTGAGAAATTATCTTATCCTACCCTCTCATTTTATAGATGAGGGAACTGAGACCCAAAGTAGGGGAATGACTTTTTCAAAGGCAAGCAGCTGGTTAATAGAACCAAGGTTAAACTCTAGACCTCCTGATTCCACTGCATCTTGCTGCAAACAACGATGTAGTAGTGGTGGTGGTCAAGGTGGGGGTGGGGAAGGATTGGCACTTGCCTATTTTCTGCTCAAAATATGTCTTACTCAACAGGATCCTGAGGGTGATTGATGAGGGGAAGGCAGTGGATGGTTCACCATGCCTGTGTTGACACTCTCTCTTCCCATCAGGTGGTGCTACCTGACCCACTGTAGGGCAAGAGCTTCATGCTCTTCCCAGCCCCCACCTTGGGCAGATTTTCCAGAGCCCAGCCCCAAGCAGCTCCTGGCATTGTCTCTGTATTCACCTGTCAGCTATCCCGTGCATCACCCTGGCCCTTCCCCAGCCCTGCCCTAGCCTGGGAGGGAGCTGAGTCAGCTCAAAGTGCCTTCTTCCCAGGGTGGGCAGCTTCTTTGCTTCCTCCCTTCATCCCCTTCTCAGCTCTGGTTGGAGATCTTGAGCAGTTGTAGCCTTCCCTTCACGCTGTGTAAATTGGGGGGGGGGGAGAAGAAAGTGAGGAAGCCTAGTAGACAGATTAGAAAGGCCAAGAGTAACACTTAACTTCCCCTCCAGCCTCTTGTGCCTTACTTTTCAGACTGATAAACTGAAGTAATCAAATTTAATTAAGTCACCTTCCCACAGTAGCAAAGGCTGAGATTCTATCTCCTCGTATTCCCCCCCACCTCCCCACCCCCGCCCCAGAGGTTAACCCATCCATGCCCCTGTCTCTAATAGATGAGCAGCTGCCCTCCTCTTTAAGGTATCCAGGGAGACTCTGCAACATCCTTCACTTTCTTATTCTAGGGTTTCAAAGCCCTTCCTCTGCCTTTCACCTCTGTAAATAGGATCCTACTTATTCTGTTACCTTCTGATTTCATCACCTCTTTGGTGCTTAGCCTCCAGTCCACTGATCAAGGCAGACAGAGGAATATTTTGAGCTCCCTAGCCATGGTGCCCAGGAAAACCCCATTTTACTTTGTCTTCAGGGTTCGTGGGGGAATTCCTGGCCCTGGCTCGGTAGGCCATGCACCTGATAGGAGCATCAAGGGTTAAGTTGGGCGTCTCCCCATCAGTTTACTCAGGCCCCTGCCTGTACAGGAACATTTGGAGATAACTGAGTCTGGGGAGGCAGGTCTCATCCCATCCCATTTACTAACACAGCTTCCAGCAGCAGAGAGAGAACCAGTGTGAAATTTTGTTTGTAGTGGGGAGGGAGAGCCTGTGGGGATGTGGGGGGGGGGGGGGGTGGGGGAAAGGGGGGGGACCTGAGACAGGGGAAGCAGTGGGGCCATCCATAGATAGGCTGGATTCCCATCCTCCTATTCCTCCCCCAGGATCCAGTGAAATGGCAAACAAAGCCAGTTTAGGTCTGAAGGGAGCATCCAGGTAGGCTGGCTAGATGCCTAGGTTGGCAAGCTGCAATCCCATTGCCCCCTGCACAATATCTCTGGCGAAAGAAAGGAAGATAAGGAGGTGTGCTTGTAGTTCTCTGTAAAGATAAACACACAAAGAAATTCCCAGACACATGCACACATATACCCAAACTGAGACACCCAGAGCTGTCTCATAATGTTCACATGAGTATAGCACCTCATACATTACAAAGTGCTTTTCTCAGCACAACCAAGTGAAGTACATGATAATAATTATAATGACTGAAATGTACATAATGTTTTGAGGCTTTCTGAGCATCTCCCTCATAATTCAAGCAAGGTAGTGAATGCTATTGTTAATTTCTTTTTTACAGAGGGGGAAACTGAGGTTGAGGGAAGTTCCATGACTTGTCCATAGTACAGTTGTTAAGCAGAGAGCTGAGATTTAGGGTAATGGGAGTATAGATCTAGAGCCAGAAGGTATGTTCGAGGTCATCTAGGCCAAACCCCTCATTTTTAGAAATGGGAAAAACTGAGGCTCAAAAAAGATTGAGTGATTTGCCCTAGGTCACAAGGAGGTAAGTATCAGAGATAGAATTTGAACCTAGGTCTTCTTCACCGTAACATCATCATCACCATCATCATCATCATCATCAATATCATCACCACCACCGCACCACCATATTTATGCAGCTCCTACTATGTGCCAGACACTTTCTTCCATTCAAGCCAGACTGTAGTTAAAGTTATTTTCTTGGCAGACCTGTGATCTTATTACCATAGGGAGTTTCTGGTGTGGAAACTCCTGACACCAATATAGAACCGCAGCAACGCCTTTGCAATTTCGAGTTTTAGAGAATTTCCTGGGCGCACTGAGAGAGGTTAGATGACTTGCCCAGGGTCACACAGCTAGGGTGCAGCAGGGACAGGACTTGTTCCCAAATCTTCCTGTCTCTAGGACTAGCCATCTGTCCCCAAGAGTGAGTTGTCTTTCAGATGTCTATAGAGTGAATTTAAAGTTTACATCTCATCTGATCCTTACAGGTAGGTACCCCTGGTATTATCATCCCCATTTTATAGATGAGAAGACTGAAGTTCATATAGGTTAAGTGACCCCTCAAGATCACACAGCTAAGAAGTATTTGAGGTGGAAAGAAACCAGTTGTCTTCTGACTTGAAGCCCAACATTTTTTTCCAGTATATTAGACTCTTATTATCTCCATTTTGCAGCTGTTAAGACTGACCTTCAGAGAAGTTAGGTGGCTTGACTCATGTTCACAAAGCCAATAACTGTTAGAAGAAGGGCTTGAGCCCAAGTCTCTCGATTGCAAGTCAAGTGCTCTTTTTACTTCATTATTTCCATTTTAGTGGTGAGGAAATTGAGGACTAGAATGAAGTGACTTAACCACAGTCACATAGCTAGTTAAGTGGAACTCAGGTCTTTCTACGCCAAATTCAGTAGACTCAGCTATGTACAATCTCTTGTTACAAAGGTTCGGCACATGCTCAATGAGGTGTGTCTAGAAAACATACTAGAATACAAATTATCTTGTCTATGCACATATTCCCCCCCATATGTACGTATACGGAAGAAGAAGATTGTAGTAGATAAAACTTTGGACTTGGAGTCGAGAAGACCCAGGTTCAAATCCTGTCATCGACATTTACTAGACCCTGGGCAAGTGACTTAACCCTCTAGACTGATTTCCTTATTTGTAAAATGATGGGATTGGGTTAGATGACCTCTAAGATCCCTTTCAATCCTAAATCTATGATTCTACTACATTTATGTCCTCACTCCTCCACTTTCCCTATTCTTTCCCAGCTCTGCCTTTTTGTCTGTCCCATGGCCCCAGTAGGCAGTGTCTTAGACAGGATCTAGCCTACTCCCACATCTGCCTACTCTGTATGTTGGGGTATCCCAGGTAGTGGGGACTCTGCCTGCCAGGCTCTTCTGGCCACTATATGGGAGACAGTGACACTCTCCCTAATCTGGCCATTGGCATAATGGACATAGAGAATGTCTAGAAGACAAAGACCTAACCCTAAGCCTGCAATGGGTAGAAGAAACCCAAATATGAGACTCTTTGTGCATAATCGCTGCCCTCCAGAAGGCTGAGTTAAAAAACCTACCAAAGGCTAATGTTTTGGGGGGATTTTTTTAACAGCAATTTTTTTTTCTGGGAGCTTCTCCTCCCCTTTCCTGCATTTGATCTGCCTAGGGCAAAAGTACCCAGCGATTACAGTCCCTCACTCTTTCCCTCTTCTTGCAGTTTTGTTTTGGGAAGAAGATATAAAAAGGCCTTCAGGCACTCAGAGAAGGCCCTCCCTGGGAGAACTAGGCACGTCTGTATATGTGTGGGCCATGTCTATGTGTACGGTATGCGTATTGGGTGTGTTTGCTATTTGGGGGGCCAAGGGAGCTGTTCAGACTGGTTCTAAGGTTGACTACTGAATTAATCAATCAGCATTTATTAAATGCCTACTATGTGCCAGGCACTGTTCTATGTAGTGAGTATCTAGCTGCCAGGTATAACCTTGGGCAAATCACTCAACCCCACTGAGTCTACTAATCTCCCCCTTGAAAAGCAACTCTTCCCTTTGGATCCCTGCCAGCCCTGTCATGAGGAAGAATGATTATGGATAGTAAGAAAAGGCCATAACTAAAAACAGAGTAATCATCATTATAATTGTTGCATTGGAGACAAAAGAAAACTCCTTTTCCCTTTTCATATTCCACATGTTACTAATATGCTTTTCCTTCTTTCCACTGCCACCCTAGCCCCCATCACATGCCTATTTCTCTATATTTTTATTTTTTTTTTCGCTTGTGTGTATATGGTATCACTCCCAGTTGAGTAAAAGCTCCTTGAAGTCAGAAGTTTTATTTTTGTCTTTGCATCCCTTTCACCTTGTCCATGGCCAGAACCTATGATTTCCTTAGCATAAAGACATTTCAGCAAGACAGTTTCCCCTTCCCAATGGGGATTAGTAATTGTTATGTAATTTACAGCCCTAGGGACTTAAAAGATGTTTGCGGATTAAATAAATGAATTCCCACTATTCTCTAACACATATTCATATACATACATCATTCAAACACCCTTAAGTGTCTGAAAAATACATACCTCCTCTAAGCAAGCTGACCAAATTACTGGAGGTGCCAGGTTTTTTCAGCAGACTAGACTAAGATAGGATCCCTAAATCACCTGGTAAGTGAGTATCAGATAAGATAAGGTATATGGAAAGGGCTGTAAAAATGTCCCCTATTGAGAACTGGAAAATGGTGTGACAGAATTTTTAGGTTTAGACCAACATTCTCTACTCAATGATATAATGAGCTCAAAATGCATATGTGATTTGAATATTAAGAGTCATATCATTTTTTTAAAATTAGAAGAGAACTGGAACAAGAACCTTTCACAGTTACAGTGAGGAGATAAGTTCTTAATCAAACCTGGGACAGAGGTGATCATAAAAAATAAAAGATAATATGGGATAGTGGAAGTTGAAAAGTGTTCACACAAACAAAATTAGCCATTAGCATGAGGGGAAACAGTCAATTTAGCAAAAAAATCTTTGAGGTAAATATCTTTAATAAGGGTATGATAGTCAAGACATATAGAACTAAGAAATACCTAAGATGAAAACATACTTCTCAATCAACAGATGGTCAAAAGGATGTGAACAAAAAGTTTTCAAAAAAAGAATTGCAAATTATCAATGAAAGAATGATCCAAATAACTGATAATAAGAAAAATGCAAATCAAAACAGCTTTGAGGTTTCACCTTATACACATCACTTTCAAAAAAGTGACCAAAAATAGGAATAGTCATAGTTGGAGAGGTCTAGGAAAGATGACGCACTAATGCTTTGTTGAAGGAACTGTGATTTGGCGAAATCATTCTGGGAAACAATTTTAAATTATATTACAAAAGTAACCAAAATGACTATATCCTTTGACCTAGAAATCTCACTGCTAGTTATATATCCCGAGAAGGCCAATAATAAAAAAAAAAAGTTCCCATTTATCCCATTATATTTATAGTAGCCCTTCTTTTTTTAAATTTTTATTTTTTTTTATATGAGGCAATTGGGGTTCAATGACTTGCCTAGAGTCACACAGTTATTGAGTGTTATGTGTCTGAGGCTGGATTTGAAGTCAGGTCTTCCTGACTCTAGGGCCACTCTTTCCACTCTACCACCTAGCTGCCCTCTATAGTAGCACTTCTTATAGTAGCAAAGAATGGCATGTTATTGTTCTATAAGAAACAATGACTACGATGATTAACAGAAAAGCATAAGAAGATGTCATATTTGGAGGCATGTACTGACAGATACAGGCAGCTAGGTGGTGCAATGGATAGCTTGCTGGGCCTAAAGCCAGGAACACTCATCTTCCTGAGTTCAAATTCAACCTCAGATACTAATTAACTGTAAGACACTGGGCAAGTCAATGAACCCTGTTTGTCTCAGTTTCCTCATTAGTAAAATGAGCTGGTGAAGGAAATGGCAAACCACTCCAGTATCACTGCCAAGAAAACTCCAAATGGGGTCACAAAGAGTCAGACACAACTGAAAAATGACTAAACAACAAAATAATATTATCTTAACTCTTAGAATTTAGTCTTTGGGGACACCTTGTATAACAATAGACAATGGAGGTGGTGCTGTGGATAGCACACCGGATTTGGAATCAGGAAGACAAGAGTTCCTGATGTCTGTTTCAGACATTTACTAGTTGTGTGACTGTAGGCAAGTCATTTACGCTCTGTTTGCCTCACTTTCCTCAACTGTAAAATGGGGATAATAATAACACCAACTCAAACGGTCGTTGTGGGGCTCAAATAAGATAATATGTAAAGCCTGTTGTAAACCTTAAAGCATCACATAATGGTAACTATTGTTACTATTATTATTACTATTCTATGACACTTGTATCTATCTCTTGGCTTCCTTTAAGCTCCAACTAAAATCCCACCTCCCACAGGAAGCCTTCCCCAGCCCCTCTTAATTCCAATGCTTTCTCTCTGTTAATTATTTCATATTTGTGTATATTTGTTTTCATATTGTCTCCCCTGTTAGATTGAAAGCTCTCAGAGGGTAGAGACTATCTCATGACTTTTTTTTGTATCTCCAGGACATAGTAGGCACTTAATAAATGTTTATTGAATTGATTTTACAGGGTTATGCTGGGGGAAACTCTTTGGACACTTTAAAGAACTATAGAAATGAGTACGAGGATGGCACATTGGAAAGTGTGTGGAATTTGGAGTCCTACCACCTGGGTTTGAATTCCAGCTCTACTATTTGTCATCTGGGTGACAGTGGTTTGCACTTTAATTCAGTTCCATCAGCTGTAAAATGAAAGAGTTGGGTTAAATTACCTTTGAGGTTCCTTACGGCTCTAAATCTTTGAGCTTATGAGTTATGAAGGATTGTGGGTATTTAAATTACCTGTAATTTGAGGACTCAAAAAAAAAAACCAAACCCTCAAACGTATCTGCAAAGTACATAGGCCCAGAGGTAATTTCCACCCCAAACCCTTGCATTCAACCTTAGCCACAAAGCTGCACCCCCAGCACATCTCTGGTTCCAAAGCATTTTCCCCATAAAGCTAAGGATGGAAGTAGAACAGTACCAGCTTAAGTAAGGCAAGGCGGGACCTGGGCTGGGGCCCGTATTTTAGGAGAGCAGCAGGGCAGGGCCTGGGGAGATCCTGAGATTCTTCTCGGCTGCCGCAGGGCAGCATTTGTGCTGGCTGAGCAGAATGACAAGGCAGGATCAGCAGCCCCACCCAGCCCACACCCTGCTGTTTCCCAGAAGGAACAGAGTGTGCAGCAGATGGGTTAAAGGGACTGGCCCATTGAAGAGGGTGTGGGGAGGGAGAGAAGGACTGAAAAAAGGAGGTATGCACATTCACACTCAGGCACAGATGGTGGGTCCTTGCCTCCAGCTAACACTCAGATCTTGGCTAGGCCTTCTACTATCTGGCGCCACTCAATAGCTCCAGATATATCTCACGCTTCTCCACTATACCCGGTCTATGTTCCAGCTGAATTGGATTCTTTGTCTCCCCTTGCATCCTTCTTTTAAGATCCAGTTTCCTTCTTCTGTTCCTGTTCTTCCCTGTATGTAGAATATCCACTCATCTTTCTACCCATCCTTGAAAGTTGAACTGAAATACGATCTCCTCCAGGAAGATTCTCCTGACACCACCAATGAATTTCTCCCTCTGGCCCCACGCAGAGCACTTTGCTCCTTTATTTATTCATCATGTATTATTTAGTATTATTGGTACATCTGTCAAATCCCTCCCCTTCCCTCCCACTAGCATTTTTAGAGAGCTTTAAGGTTTGCAAAGTACTTTACAAATATTATCTCATTTGATCCTCACCTTGGGAGGTAGGTGCTATTGTAATCTCCACTTTACAGATATGGAAATTGAGACAGAAGGAGGCTAGGTCACATAGCTAACTAAGGTTGAAGGTTGGATTTGAATTCAGGCCTTCCTGACTCCCTGTCCAATGCTGGATCCAATAGGCCACCTAGTTGCTGAGACTGTAAGCTCCATGAGGACAGGGACTGAATTCTATCTAAACTTTCTCCCAGTGTCCAATACTTTGAACATAGTAAGCCTTCAATAAATGCTTGATTAATTTGTGAAAGAGATCCAGCTCACCTCTCTCTCTTCCAAATCACTCACAATAAGAAAATCTTAGGAAGACCTCTCATATTAAAAAGTGCCACTTACTTGTGCCCTGGTACGGTTGTGGGCATCAGGAATTATTCAGAGAAATAGAGCATCCATGATCACGGGTGTAGAAAAACTGTAGTATTTTCCATATTTTCCACATTGACTTACTAAATTAAACATAATAATAATCTCATATACAAATTATTGACATATATTTATAAAATATATATTATATTTTATATGTATATATTTATAAAATTCATTTAGTCCTTCCCCTTTGTCCTTGGTCCTTACTTGGTCCTCCTAAAAACCCTATAAAGAAAGCCAGGCAGTAAGCATAATCTCCATTTTAGAGATGAAGAAACTGAGGGTTAGAAAGTTTAAATGATCTGACTTCTTAATTAATGATCATTTCTCTTATACTACACTGGCCTCTTTGTTAGCAACAGAAAAAAATTATATTGTAGTGATAATTATTTTAAAGCAATACCTTCTGAATCTTTGCATATATTCAAGTAATGTCTATGTAGTCAAGAGTGCACAATGTGGGAGAAAGAGTCCTGCAGCATGAATCAGGATGTACAGGTTTGGGTCCCTACTCTACCTCTGACTTAGTTAGGTGACGTGGTAAGAATCCTCTGAATGTTGAGCCTCACTGTCTTCATCTGGAAGAGGAAGGGGTTCAATTAGATCAGCAGTTCTCAAATTCTTTGTTCTCAGGGTCCCTTTATATGCTAAAAATTATCAAAGACCCCCTCAAAGAGCTTTTGTTTATGTGGGTTATGTCAATTGGTTAGTTGGTTTATGTGGGTTATGCCACTTGGTCAATTGGTCTATGTGAGTTATGTCACTTTGGATGATTTGCCATATTAGAAATTAAAATATTGTGGTATTATTTTAAAAGTGGTTTTGACCTTGAAAATGCCCTGAAAGATTCCCAGGGACTCCTAGAGGTCACTGGACCACACTTTTAGAACCACTGGCCCCTAGATAACCTCTGAATTCACTTTTAGCTGGACATTCTACCAATCATTTTCTGTGACTAGTGTGCTCTTTGGCCTTCACCATAATGAGATTCATCAGATGATTTATGTGCTATTTTTTTTTTGCTCATTTTCATTTTTGGAAAGGTTTGCCCACTAGAGCAAATGTTTGAGCAAATTAGTGTGAGATGGCTCTTGGGAGCAGTTCCAGCATTAGGGAAGGTGGCTTGGACATGATTGTCTAACTGATTGAATGCATTCGGGATTTAGTCATTTAAACATATTGTTGAGTTGTTTCCAACTCTTCATGACTCCATTTGGAATGGTTCTCCCTTTCCTTCTCCAGCTCATTTTACAGAGAAGGAAACTGAGACTAACAAGGTTAAGTGACTTGCCCAAGGTCACACAGCTAATAAGTGTCTGAGGCTGGATTTGAACTCAGGAAGATGAGTCTTCCTGATTCCAGTCCTGGTGCTGTAACTGCACCACCTAGCTGCCCTTCTAAACAAGTTAGTTTTTCCAATTCAGCCAAAAACACATTTGATTTTTGATTAGATAGTGGTTTATATATGACCAAGGTATTCAAGAGGCTTAAGTCTACTGCCCTTTTTTGTCTATGGGAAAACATAGTTCTGAGGCTAGCTCATGATGTGCCACCTTTAATCACTCTAAGAGGAGGTAGTTTTCTTTCCTGGGTTATCTGTGGTCAACCAATTAGAGATAGAACAATGCTAATGGAATCAAAGGGGCCCAGTCTTATACTTCCCCGTGACTGCAGTCGGACTTCCTAACTTCATCTCATTTACTCACAGACTGAAGCTGCTGTTAAGAGGGCATGGCCCAAGTGAGGGAGGCACCAGGCTCATAGCTGATCCCTTCTCTTTACCACCTTCAGTACCCATCCTTTATCCGACACATCTTCACCCACTCTCTCCATAATCTGGAACTGATCTGATCCCACTGCTTCTACCACTTGTGAGAGAATAGACCCAGGCAAAAAGGGACCAACAATCTCCCTTCTGCTACTCCTTGTGAGGGGATAGACTCCAGTAGGAAGGAACCAATACCCACAGCCCTCCCTGTCTCTTCGCTTCCTGAGCACCCTCATTCTTTCTGCTCAAGTTGTCCTGACTCTCTCAAAGCTCTGAATCTTCTTTGTTCCAGGTCAACCCTTCACTAAAGGGGCACACTGATCACCCTCTGTGTTCTGATATAGACAGGGAAAAATCTCTTTTTTCTTCATTTTAGTCAAGTCAGTCTTTGACTAGATGTTAGTTAGTTGGTTAATTATTTGGTTGGTTGGTTAAAATTAGGATCATAAATCCATACTCTGAGTGCATTCATTCCTGGTATTTGGGATTCTCTCCTGTCCTTAGTTTCTTAGTTAATACTCATTTTGGAAAAATTCCTTACTTGTTTTGACCTTGGAGAGGATTTTTTCCACCCATGTTATGATAGAGAGGATATTCAAATGAGGATGGTAGAGGAAATCTTTTTTTTAGTAGGAGTGAGAAAAGGGGAATTCCAGTGGCCCCAGTTTCAGAGCCTGAGAGAACAGGTGAATGTGGGACTGGGAGAGGTAGAACATAAGAGGGACAGCTGTGGATTCTTTCCTGACTTAACCTATCCCCTCATAATGAATCCACTCATAGGGGATTCCCCTCACAGCAGATCCCAAGGGGGATCAGAAAACATGCCACTTGTTAAACAGTCTGAACCCTTCCCTTTGCTGAAGAAGCAGCTCTAAGACTGTAGCATCATCTCATACAAGTTTCTTGACATTTCATTTTGGAAACACTTAGCACAGTGCCTGGCACATAGTAGGTGCTTAATAAATGCTTGTTGATTGATCAAAGGACAACGCTTGTTTTGGGATCCAGAATGATGAACATAAAGAAAAAGAATCTCATATCCTCAAGATGCTAATAAGGATGCCTAGCTACTAACTTCAGCAAGGCATCCCTACCCAATTAGGAACTCTACTTCAACAAGAGCTCCTTGGGCAAAACCTAGTGCCTGTGACAGAGCTATAACTAGCATGGGAAGGTGGGGCTGTGCTCTAGGGTACAGATATCTGGAGGAAGCGGTGGGAGGTAGGGCTCACTTGCATTCCCTCAGAAACCTGAACCTTCGAAATTGTACCAATGGTCAACCTATATTCTGCACCACCACCTCTCACTGTCCCCTTCCCCCACTGTTTTTGTTTTAGGTAAAATAAGTCCTGGTTATGGCTCTGGCCTGGGCAAGGGCATGGAAAAACCATATTAGACTAAGTTCAGTATAAGTGATCTGAAAGAAAACTCAGTGACCTCTAAGACATTTAATTTGGAAATGCAGACCTCCAGAGAGCACTGTCAGCTCAGTAATTCTACATAAAGTTGTCAATTAAATAAGCAGTTATTAAGCACCTACTATATGATAGGCACTTGTGCTAAGCACTGATGAGGAAAAAGGTAATACTGGATCCCGCTCTCATGAGGGAGACAAAATAAAAAAATACATATGCACAAACAATACATATACAGGATAAACTGGAGATTGAATTAAGGAGGGTCGGGAAAGGGTTCTTGCAGAAAATGGGATTTTTGATGAGACTTGAAAAAAGCCAGGAAGGTCAGAAGATGGAGGTGAGGAGGGAGAGAATTCCAGACATGGGGGACAACCAGTGAAAATGCCCAGAAAGAGGAGATGGACTGTCTTGTCAGAGGAACAGCAAAGGTGCCGATGTCACTGGATCACCAAGTACGTAGAGTAAGGAGTAAGAAGACTGGAAAGCTAGAAGGATTTCAGCTTATGATAGGGTTTTAAAACCAAACAGTGAATTTTGGATTTGATCCTCGTGGTAATATTAACAATAATTCTGGTGTTTGCTGAATAGGTGACATGGTCTAATCTACGCCTTCAGAGGATAAACAGCATTTTCTCTAGGAATCTATACAAAATATTCCCCTTAGAGAATTCTTGTTCTATAGACAATAGAAACTTGTTCTATAGACAATGAAAACATAATATTCTCCTTAGAGAATTCTTCTTGTTCTATAGGCCATGGAAACTTGGGAATTCAAGGAGTTTCCCAAGTATTGCAAGATAGGGAAAGGCAAGCTAATAGCCAATTATTTTCAGCTGTATGAGCAATGCCTGACTTTGGGGAGGCAGAGAATGCAAAATCAGCATGGATGATAGTATCATAGAATGACACATTTAGAGCTGGAAGGAAGTTTGAGCCAACAAGCCCGATCCTCTCATTTTACAGATCCCTAAAGAATGAAATCAGGTGTGTTTGGGGGATTCATCAGAAATCTCATTTCCTGGGAAATAGAAAAGGAGCTATTTCAGAGCAGCAGGTCTGGGCCTGACATTTTGGTTGATGTGAAAAGAAAAAGAGGCATAGTGGAAAAAGCAGTTTGGCCTTAGATACCTCGGCAGAAGCCCCATCCTTATCAACCACAGATCTGACCTTCTCTGCCCCCTCACCTGTAAAATGTAGCGACTGGGCTAGAACAGAGGCTCTTAACCTTTTGGCATTCTAGTAACTTATGTACCCCTTCTCAGAATTATTTTTTTATACATGAAAAGTAAATTGATGACCAGTAGGTGGATTGAGCACGGGGCCTGGAGTCAGGAGGATCTGAGTTCAAAT
>NW_020954687.1:2161193-2161292 GCF_900497805.2 Vombatus ursinus
TCTGCCTCAGACACTTACAAGCTATGTGACCCTGGGCACGTTATTTAACCCTGTTTGCCTCAGTTTCCTCATCTGTAAAATGAGCTGGAGAAGGAAATG
>NW_020954687.1:2161395-2161476 GCF_900497805.2 Vombatus ursinus
TTGCTAAGGAAACCCCAAATGGGTCATGAAGAGTTGGACACAACTGAAATGAATCAACAACAACAAACAGTAAGGGAAATT
>NW_020954687.1:2161520-2165739 GCF_900497805.2 Vombatus ursinus
GAAGGAAATGCTATTTTTCATTTAGAAGTTAGTGAAAATAAAGATGTAATTGTTTTACCCAACCAAGTTCAACGACCCTTTCAATCTATCCAGAGATCCCTTTGGGGGTCCTTGGATCCCAAAGCCTTAGACTTGACCTTTCTGAAGGTCCCTCGTGGTTCAAAAGGTCCCTTACTCTGCGAGGAGAACAGGCTGAAGGTAGAGGCTTCCCGTCCTGGTTTCTGAAATCTGGAGATGAGACAATGTAGCCTGGGGTGGGGAACCTTCAGCCTCGAGGCCATACCTGGCCCTCTAGGTCCTCGAGTGTGGCCCGTTGACTGAATCCAAACTTCACAGAACAAATTCTTTGATTAAGGCCACAGGTTCCCCACTCCTGATTGTAGCCTAAACTACTCAATCCTGCAGATGACTCTATGTCCAACCTGAGGAGAGACCCCTAGTAATGAGAGATGTGATTACCATAAGAATTAAATTCTGAGTCTTAGATTCTGGGATCCTCTTTCTCAAGGGGAATTTGGGATCAGGGAATAGTGGCCGGAGTGGGTGGGGTAGAAGAGAGGAGGGAGAAGGGGTAAAACACATTCCTTTGCCTTTCTATGTGTTCAATTGTTTCCTCTTTTCCCTGTCTCTCCCTATCTCTGTTTCTTCCTTCTCCCAGGTTGCCCCTCCCCACCCAGGCACGTCTTCTATTTTTTTTTCCCCTGGAAGTTTCAGTATTCCTTTCCCTCCTGTGCCCCTGGCATTGGGGCTGTGCCCTCTTGCGACTCCTCCTTCTTTCCTTCCTTCTCTCTCCCCGTGAAGGAGCCTTTGCCTGGCCAGTCATGGGAAGATGGCCCTGGGACTCTGACTCAGCCTTTCACCCACCCTTCTTTTCCCCTCCCTCTCCCTAGGACTCCTCTCCCAGAGACCAGCTGAGTAGCGAAGTCCTTAATGGCTCTGGAAGGATGGCTGAAATCTCCTTTGAGTGAGACAGACGCTGAGCCTCAAGTCTCCACACCACTTCTTTTCGTGGATTAGAGCTTACCTAGGGGTGTGGTCTAGGGCCTTTACCAGCATCACTTTTAACCCATTTCATTTCAGCACTGTTAGTTGTGCCTTTTGTCATCTGCTTGCCATCACCCTCTTGCCCCCGGCTTCTGACTTTCTTTGGACTTCCTCCTCATTTTCCTGCCAGCTCCAAGTATAAACTTTGGGCTTCTGGGCCCCCACATCTTTCAAACTGTTCTGCTTTCCCTGATTCTTCCCTCCTCTTTCTACTCCCCTCATTTGTATACATAGCAAAGTACTGGACTCAGAGTCCAAAAGACCTGGATTCAAATTCTGCTCAGAACACTTTCTTGGTGTGTGACCCTGGGAAGGTCAATTTGATGTCTCTGAGCCTCAGTTTCCTTATCTGTAAAATGAAAGGGTTGTATTTGATGATCTCTAGGGGCCCTTCCAGCACAGAAACTATGATCTGATGACCCCTCTACCCCTTTAATCTTCTCCTATTCTTAATTCTCTATTTTCTCATACACTCTCTCTTCTATTCTATATCTTCTTTTCAGACAATTCTTACCAGAAAGATGACCTAGATCAACTAGGACATTCCAACCTGGATCACCCTTACCCACCCACTCACCCACAACCTCTTAAAAAATGTGGAACATCATGATCTATCAGGCCATTTGCGATGCATCAGATTCACAAGGGTGGGGCTGAGGACCAGGACCAATGGGGTTACCATCACGCGATCATCCTTAAATGGAAATGGAATTACACACGTCAAGGAATCAGAAGCCCAGCTTTGGAATGGTCTGTGGGCACCCAAACTTTTCAAGCATGATTAGGTAGAGACTAGACCTGTGATTTTATTCTTATAGGGTACTCCCAAGTGAGGAAATTCCTTCTACAGGTGTAGGTTAGATCTACGCCTTTTCTGTTGCATCTTTTCCAAATCTTGAAGAGTTGGCTAGAGGACTGAGAGAATGAGTCACCTGCTCAGGGTCACATGGCCAGCGGGTATCACAGGTAGAACTTGAATGAGGCTGCTTCTGGCTATAAGAGCAGCTGTCTAACAACCATGTATGGTGCCTCTTTCCAGCCTGAAGACCTCTTTTTAAAAACATTCATTTACTTTTAGTTTTCAACTTTCGCTTTTATAAAATTTTTGAGTTCCAAATTTTTTTCTCCCTCCCTCCCCTCTGCACTCCCCAAGAAGGCATGCAATCTGATATAGGCTAGACATGTACAATCATATTAAACATACTTCCACATTAGTTGTGTTGTGAAAGAAGGATCAGAACAAAAAGGAAGAACCACAATAAAGAGAGACAATGGCATGCTTCAATCTACACTCAGACTCCATCAGTTCTTTCTGTGGATGTGGATGGCATTTTCCATCATGGGTCTTTTGGAATTGTCTCAGATCATTGCATTACTGAGAAGAGCTGAATCTGCCAAAGCTGGTCATTGCATAACGTTGCTGTTACTGTGTACGATGTTCTCCTGGTTCTGCTCACTTCACTCAGTATGAGTTCGTGTAAGTCTTTCCAGATCTTCCTGAAATCCACCTGCTCATCATTTCTTAAGGAATAATAGTATTCCATTACATCCATATACCACAACATGTTCAGCCATTCCCTTCAATTTCCAGTTCTTGGCTACCACAAAAAGAGCTGCTATAAATATTTTTATACATGTGGGTCCTTCTGAAGACTTCTTTTTAATGTCAAATGAATTCCATGAATCCTTCTCAACTTTATTGATTATAGCTATGCTATTGGCTTCCATTGATTAAAAAAATCACAGGAATCTACTATAAATTCAGTAATACTTTTAGAATTAATTTGTATTTTATTAATCACAAGAGCATCTATATACATGTGAAAAGTAGGAAGACGTGTGAAACATCATTTTATTCACAATATCCAGAAATAATTTTTTTTTCTTATTAGGAAGAAATGAAGCATCGGTAACAACAACAATAATAGTTAGTGTTTTAAAGTTTTAAGCATTTTGCGTGTTATTTTATTTGATCCTCACAATACCCTGGGATCTAGGTCCTCATTTTACAGATAGGAAAACTGAAGCAGACAGAGGTTAAATGACTTGCCCAGGGTCACAAAGCTAGCAAATGTCTGAGATTAAATTCAAATTCAGGTCTTCCTGATTCCAAGTCCAGTGCTCTATGCACTGGAAACAAACCCCATTATCCCTGGTGCATCTTTTGTTGGAGTGAAGTAAAGATTAAAACATCAATATTTGGTACATATATCGATTGGAGACCCTTTGCAGCAACTACTCCAAGGCAGCAACTCTGGTCTGTGAACTGGAATTTGGGAGCCACTGGCCAACTCTGTCTGCCTAAAGGTTGGAAGAAAACCCAGAAATGTCCAGCTAGGTGCTTCACAACTTCAAAATGCCCTATGGGATAGCCATCTCCCTTGAGTCATGGGAATGGGCACACCTATTGGTATAGCCATACCCCTCAAGTCATGGCTCATCTGGCTTGTCACCATATGCCAGTAGGACCTTTGCCTTGGATTCAGGCCTCTTCTGACCCCACAGGGTGGAAGTCAGTTCCTTTCATACTTTTCATAATTTCTTTCTGTTACCACTGCCAATTCCTAGAAAACTCTTTTTATCTAAGGTTCTCTCATTGTCTACTGAGCTCTTTGCAATCACAAGATTTAAGCTTAAAGAAGAGTGTGTCTGACCGTCTCATTTTACAGATAAGGAAACTGAGGCACAGAAAGGTTAAGTTCGCACCAAGCAAACAACAGAGCTTGGATTTGAATCCAGATCTTCTGATTTTAGCTCCAGAGCCCTTTCCTCAGTACCACAATACCTTTTCTGACTCATCAGATTATGTATTTAGAGTTAGAAGGGAACTTAGAGACCAGCAAGTTGAATCCCCTCATTTTACAGATGAGGAAACTGAGGTGCAGAGAGGCTACATGTTCACAAAAGCTAGTAAGTGCCTGAGATATGGTGTGAAACTAGAACTTCCTACTTTGAATCCAGTGCCCTATTCACTATGGCATAATGCTGCTTCACTCATGACTCCTGTGCTCACTTGCCAAGATGAGTAAAGTAAGCCCAAAGTTAATAGAAAGAAGTTGGATTTACATTCATTGTGGACAGCTAGGTGGTGCAATACACAAGGTGATCAACTTGGAGTCAGGAAGACCTGAGTTCAAATGTGACCTCAGATACTAGCTGTGTGACCCTGGGCAAG
>NW_020954687.1:2165805-2170269 GCF_900497805.2 Vombatus ursinus
AGTGAGGCAGGTGAACATAAGTCCAGGACCTCGATGTCCGGACTGATGTAATACTATAGTAGTGAGTTTGGAGGGCAAGAACCAGAGCCATCCTGGATCTGTGGACAGGCTACTTGCACCTTGTTGTCTTCTGCAGAATGGGCTGGTTTGGTCTTTTAGCTTTAAATGTCCATTTGTTCCCCCAATGTGCCAACTTGGCTCTGATGCCAGAGTCTCCTGAAAGAAGGGCTGGACCTTTCCCATGGGACTGGTAGGTTTCAAGCTCCTCAGAGGGAGGGCAGGGCAGATGTGGACAGGCAGTAAAACTATTATAAAAGAAGGTGTGATCCCCACGGGAGGGAAAGAGAAGACTTCTACCTATCTGACAATCTGTCTCGGTTTATAGAGGGAAATGTTTTTGCCTAGCTCATCCTGGAGTGTGAGGGGAGGTGACTAGTGATGTTTTCCAAGACAAACCCTGACCAAGCCTTTTGCTGACACTATCGTTAGAGACAGGATAGAACCGGCAAGGCCAGTTCTGATGGCCTGACTCACTCTCCTCTTCTATAGCTAGCTCCCCACCTCTCTGCCCACCCCCACCAGCTAAGTGTGGTTTGGGGAGGTTTAGCAAGGATGGGTGTGAGAATCTGGTGCAGGAATGCTGGAATGTGGGCCTCTGCCTGTTGGAACTAGGGTGTGCAGAGTTCAGGGTGCACATGGATGTGGGCACATGTTTGAGATCTGCACATTCAAAGCAAAGCTAGGCTAGGCAAGGCAACAGAAATTTATCAAGAGCTCATCACTATGCTAAGTGCTGTTGGTGAAAATAATAGCAAAAGAAAGATAGCTCCTGCCCTCAAGGAGTTTACATTCTAATGGGAGAAGACAACCCAGAAATAGGGCTGGAGGAAAGAAGGTCCTCAAGAAGTTTATATTTTAAGAGTGAAAGACAACACACCAAAGCAAGGTGGGATATGGTACGGTGTCAAAGTCCGGAAAGTCAGAAACAGAGCCAGGAAGGGAATGAAGGCTGGCTAGCCTGGGCTTATCTCCAAGATGGTGGCCCCAGGAGGTATTCACCAATGGGAAAAGGAGGTCTGCATGGCTGATGAATGTTCCATGGTGAGGAAGCCCCAAGCTTTAAGGGATGTTTCAGACGTAACTGAGGCATGATGGGAAAGTCCTGAAAGTCAGAAGCAGAGTTGGGAGGAGGGGGGCCCCCAGATCATGGGAGAAGACAAGTATTGAGGTCCTGGGGTTCTGTTCACCTGTTTCACTGTGAATGTTAACTTTAGGTAAATAGAGTATAAGTGGGCAAGCAGATTATACAATCATCAGAGTAATAATAATAAACCACACACATATTGTTTTAAGGTTTCCAAAGGGTTTTCTCAAAGCAACTCTATGAGTAGGTGGTACAAATATTTTTATCCCCATTTTATACTTGAGGAAACTGAGGCTCAGAGACATTAGATGACTTTCACAGGGTCACACACTAGTATCAGAGGCAGAATTCAGGCCTAAGGCCCTTACAGAGGTCAAAGTCCAATGATTTCACTGATGAGGAAACTAACACCTGGTTGCACAATCAATTGAAGAGGCAGGACAAGAAATGAGGTGTTCAAATTCTCATTCTTTTCATAGCTTCTGGGTCTCTTCCCTGGCTGACAAAGAAATACCTGGGGATTGAATACTTTCAAAAATTGCCACCCTACCTCCCCAACCCCTACACACATGTACACACATTCCTGTTTCCAGTTACCAAGATGCTCCACTCATCTCCTTGTATGGGATCAAGGCCCATTGAGGACAGTTGTAGTTGAGTATAACAGCAGGGCTCTCACAGTGCTTTGGTTGTCCAATGGAAGAGAGAAGAGGAGAGAAGAGGAGAGGAGAGGAGGGAAAGGAAAGGAAGAGAAGAGAAGAGAAGAGAAAAAGAAAAGTTTATTGAAATATATTGATTGATTACTTAACACAGTGACTAGCAGTCAGTCAACAAACATTTATTAAGCATCTACTTTGTGCCAGGCACTGTGCTAAGCACTAGGGATTAAAAAACAAAAAGACGGTCCCGGCTCTCAAAGAGCTCACAGTCTAATGGGGGAGAAGATATGAAAACAGTTATATACAAAGAAGACATATTGGATAAATTCATTATAGCAAGGGCTTAATAAATATTTTTTTCTTTTCTTTCTTTCTTCCTTTCTTTCTTTTCTTTCTTCCCATCCATCTATCTGTCTATCTATCTATTGTCTATCAATTACCAAGGAGGGGGAATCATCCCTTGCTGCTCAACCTGCAGGTGATGAGCCTCTCTGATTTTAGCTGGGCTGACCCTCAGACAACAGCCATACAGCCCCTCCTGCGCCTGTAGTCAAAGCCTTTTCAGCTTGGGAGGTACTTTTGGGAACCATTCACACAGCCTTTGGGAACTCAGCTGGCCTCTACCCCATGACTGATGATGGAGGAAAAATAATCATAGTGATCGCTGCATTTACATGGTGGCTCACAGCTCATAGGAGTTTTACATACATTATCCCAGAAGGATGAGGTCTTGCCTAGCACATTGATGATGCCAGCAGAAGGGCTGAACTCAACTACCCAGAAACATTCTTCTCAAAGCCAAAACAAACATACAAACAAACTTGGTTTGGCTCAGGCTGGTTTTAAAATTAAGACTGTCTTCCTGGAGCAGTGAAGGTGAAAGAGAGAAGACCTAGAAGTAAGCAAGTTAGGAAATAGGGGGAAGCCCTCTTGGGCTGAGAGATTTCTTTCAGAGATCTCTTCACACAGTTGTCCAGCCGGGTCCCTCACTGGCTGTGTGATGTTACACAAGTCCTTTCTGCTTTCTGGGCTTCACTTTCCTAAGAGAAAGACAGCGAGTCTCCTAGGACTGATGAGAAATAGTAAAACCTAACCACAGCCATGGGTTTGAAAAAACAAGCTGGCATGTGAGCGCAACTCCCTGGAAAGACCGAATCATGGTTTCTTCAGAAACCTTCAAGACCAGAGCTGTCTTCATCTACCTTTGCTCACAGTTTCCCTCTCTCCTCCAGGGAGCTCTTGCGTCTCTCCATCAAGATAAACTCTGCTTCATAATAACTAGACACAAACAGCACCCACAACTCCCCATTGAGTCAGTGCCACTTGGCAGATCTGCCCAGTGCTCCCTGCCCGCTGGGCATGAGGGCTAAGAATGGCACTTTGTGCAGGGCTTCTGAGTTCCTTTATTCTACGCAGCTTGAGAGCTGGGACCCAGACGCTCTCTCATCACTCTCGCTCAAGTAAGGGATGACAGGAACGGAATGACCATTCTAGACTCCTGAGAAAAAGAAATTTCCAGTTCTAAAAACTTCCGGCCATATTATGTATCCTCTACCTGCGGGCAAGTTCCATCTTTTATCATCTTGAATACTGGATGGTCAATTACTCTCTTCCAGGACTCCAGGGAAGGCAGATCATGGTGGCTTTTCTAGCCATTTATGCCAGGGCCTAGAAACCGCCAGAGTCAGAAAGTTCTCTCTCCAGACGAAGATTTGCTGCATTTCAGTCTGGGGATGGTAAGCTTTTTGAGGGTTAAGGACCCACCACAATTATCTAGTAATAATAATAATAACTAGAATTCATATGGTATTTTAAAGTTTGTAACGTGATCTCCTTTGATCCTCACAACAGGCCTGGGAAGTAAGCGTTATTAGTATGCCCCTTTTTCAAATGAGGTAACTGAGGCTGAGAGAGATTAAGTTACTTAGGATCACGTGGCTAGTTAGGGTTTGAGGCAGGATTCCAACTCAGAGCTTCTATCCCACTTTCTATCCATTACACTACCAGATGCCTCCTAGCACCTGGCATACTGCCCTCCACATAATAGGCATACAATAAATGTTTGTTGAATTGTCCTTAGGAGAATTCACTTATTTATATACAAAGATAGTCAAGACAAAGACCCTGTTCTCAAAGAGTTTATAATTTGAAGAGGGAGCAGGAATGAAATGAGAAAAGTACATAAATGTAACCTATTTATCCTTTGGACCTGATGTGATGGATCTGGGAAAAATTTCAAGGCTTTCACATTTCTTTTCAGGGAATTTTGAACTTTAGTATCAGACTCATTTTCTTCTCTTCACAAGGGAACTCCTCAAAAGTAAACAAGACATTAACATAAAGAAGGTTTTATTTATACAAGAAGAGAAAACAAATTTCTACCTAAGCACATAGACAGTTAAGAAACTCCCCCTCTTCCTAACATACTTCCAATTTAGAGTACTGCCTTGTGTGATTCAGCGTCACTAAAGGGCCCACCTTCCCACCTTCCCACCCTTAGATGATAAGAGTCTTTAGACTTTTGGAGTCTGCCTGACTCACAGGATCAGCAAAAAACAAAGTTCATGAGTTTGCTTCTCTACCTGATGACTCAGTATTTCATGGCTTCTTCTTCTTCTTCTTCTTCTTCTTCTTCTTCTTCTTCTTCTTCTTCTTCTTCTT
>NW_020954687.1:2170279-2176342 GCF_900497805.2 Vombatus ursinus
TGTCTACCACTCATTTTCTCTCACTTTCTTCCCCCTTTCTGCTCTTACTCCACCCTACATTGCTTTCCCTAGGCTTTGCTTCTCTTACCCCTTTCCCTTGTCAAGGCTCTCTTTCTACAAGGGGCCATGTTGATGCTACAACTTTGATGACAAGTCTCTCTTGGAGGCCTTGGGAATCTTGACAACCTCATTGTTATCTGGTCCTGGTTCCCTTCTTCATCTCAGTTAGCCACCAGCCCCCCTAGGTCCACACAATGTTACTCCTCATCCATGTGTGCTGCCCACAGAAAAGTGGTCCCTTCTGTACAGAAAATGCTCTCCTCTTTTGTATGTCCCAGGAAATCTCTCACATGTAATGGAGGAGAAGCTTATTAACTGTTTTGGGCCAGTCAGAGTGCCTATTTATGTCTCTGTTAGTCTGGGAAAGTTTCTTAGAGGAGGGTATATTGGGGTTGGAGAAGGAAGACGTGAGAAAATTTTCAAGAGTACCTTATTTAAATAAAATCTATCTATTCGACTTTAAGAGGTAACATGACATAGGGGAGAGAAAGTCATTCTCAAAGTCAGGAAAACTTGGGTTCAAGTCCTTCCTCTGACACATATTAGCCATGTGACATTATATGCTAATCATTCAACCTGTCAGTTCCTTCAGCAACTCTCTAAGTTGCAGAGGAGTTTATTTGTTTTGGAAAAGATATGTTTTCCTCATCAGAAGTTCTCTACATTAATAAAATCACATGTCTGGTTTAAAAAAAATGGTCCTAACCTCTCTCCTAACCTCTAGTTCCACATATAACTGCCACCTGGATGTATCCAGCATGAATGTCCCATTGGACTCTTAGACTCAATATTTCCAAGAAGGAATTAATTTTCTTCCTTCTCTTAACCTGCCTCTCATTCAAATGTCCTGGTTTCTGTTGCGAACACCCCACCATTCTTTTGGTCATCCATATTGGCAACTTTGGAATCATCCTTAACTCTTCTCTCTTATTTTTTGTATTTGTGTCTTATTTTTTGCATTCATGTGTCTAGAATAGTGCCTGGCACAGTATAGTACTTAATAAATGCTGATTGGTTGATTGAACTCATTCTACACCCGCAACATTCTTTCCCATCATTCTCCTCTATACCCAGAAGACCACACCTCTAGTTCAGGTCCTTATATCATCTCACCCAAATGACCACAACAGCCTCTTACTTGGTCTCTTTGCTTCCAGTCATTCTTCTTTCCCAACTGCTGCCAAAATAATCTCCCTAAGCTTGGGTCTGACCATGTTATCCCCAGCTCAAAAAGACTTCAGTGGTGCCCCATTATCTCTGTGATAAAACACAAGCTCTTTAGCCTGGTATTTCAAATCTTCTACAATCTGAATCCTATCTGCTTTTTACAGTATTCTCCTTCATGACCTCTACCTTCTGGCCATAAGATACTTCTAGCTGTTCTCCTAACTTAGCATTTGATCCCTCATCTTGGTGCCTTTGTACAAGCTGTCCCCAATGCTATGAATGCTTTTCTCTTCTTACTCTACCTTTTAGAATTTTTAACTTCCTTCAACTCTTAGCTCATAACTTCCCATAGTGAACCTTTCCTGAATCTCCCCACTGTTAGTAACCTCTCCCTCCTTTTGTTTACTTATCTACATATCTTGTGTCTCTTCAATAGAATATAAGCTCTTTGAGAACAAAAGAGTAATGATGCATTACATTTTTAACTTTTCAAAGTACTTTCACATGCTTTAAGTCGATTGCTTTTTAAAACAACTCTCTGAAGTAAGAAGAGAAGATATGGTTATTCCCATTTTATGAATTAGGAAACTAAGACACAGAGAAATTAAATGACATGGGCAGGGATGCTTCATATTTAGTCTTTGTAACCCCAGTAACTAGTATAATGGCTTGTACCAGGAGGTGCTTATGAGTTGAACTGAAGTGAAAAGTAGGGTAGAAAAAACTCAGAGAGAAGGCATTCCAGCCTTAAAGCTCTTCCAGGCAAACAGTTTAGGGGAAAAAGCAGGATGTGATGATGGGCACTGAGTTCCTGGGCTCAGAAGCTGAGGGCAGGTAGACAACAGCCATGTTTACCCTATGCCTAATGACCTGGAGAACTGGAAACCCAATAAACAGCTAGAGATGGCTTTTAGTTATGTATTTATCCTCTACCAGACCATTTTCTTCACTGAGTTTTTGTTTCACGGAATACAGGTGAGAATCTTGGTTTCCCAGGACATATAGCTATACACAAAGACTAGAAGATACCATACTAACCAGCCTAGAGAACAGCACTTCACTGTTATGTCAACCTAATCTAAGAGTTGGCATTTCATTGACTAGAGAGTCAGATATTTGGACATATGCAATAAATAACAAAGTGGTTTTGTTCAATTAACTTACTGACCATGAGACTCTTTTTATGATTGACTAAAGATGAGCAAATTTTGTAAGCATATGAGTACTGTAAGTAAGCATGTTATCCTTCATATACTAAGATGATGTTACTGACCCACCATCAATTATTAGGGAATGTGCTTTGAGTTGTTTCTCAAGAAGGCGTGATGGACTGGATTGAGTCATTCATGCTCTCATCTGGATCAACAGTATGCATTTGAAAAGTGTCTGGCTATCACTGGGGTTTAGCCCATAGCTGTAGAAGACTTTTTCTTTGGGTATAAAGCTATCAGATCCATATGGGGGTGACTTTGGCTTCATTAGGACCATAACCTAAGGCAACCAGATACAGACATGATAAATTTACAGTAAAATTGTCGATTATCTGTCACCTCATCATCCAGAATTCTAAGTGGATTCTTTCCATGCAGTAAAACTATAACTGGTGCTTATTATGATGTCCCAAAGTCCTTCAGAATTCAAAGACACCGAATGATAAAAATCAGTGTACTTTTAGTGTAAAGTGTATTTTATTATAATTCTTTGAAATCAGTAATCTTTGTATGAGCCACTCCTCAATTGATAAGCATTTATTTTGTTTCCAGTTCTATGCTAAATTTAAAAAGCATAAAAAGTGTAATTATTTTTGTTCACATTTGTTCTTTACTTATTTCTTTGGACTATCTTCATGATATTCAACATATTGGGATGAAAGTTATGCCTAGTTTCATGGTTTGCGGAATATAGTTCCAAATTGCTTTCCAGAATGGTTACTGTTTTGATTACTTCTGTGTACCTAATCTTTTCTACTGATCAACTTTGCCATATTGAGATGTTAAAGTGTTAGGCCCTTTTCTTTTCTACATCCCCTTCTCCCCCCCTTCCCCCACATTCTTTTACTTGGAGTTCCTAATCTTTTGCTTTTCAAGATGAATTTTGTTATTATTTTTTTCTAATTGTAGAAAAATATTCCTCTGGTGGTTTGATTGGTATGCCACTTTATCAGTAAAATAATTTAGGTTCTATTGTCATTTTTATTATATAGGCATGGACCAACTATGAGAAATTAATATCTTTATATTATTTAAGTCTGTCTTTATTACTGTAAATGAGATCTTCAGCTATTATGGTTTTGCTATTTTTTTCTTAAATCAATTAACTTTTACTTTAAATGCTTAAATGACATGCCATGCAGTGCATTTAAATTATTGAAATTATTTCATGATTTATGGTGTCTTTAAATATAACATAGTTCCCTGCTTATCTTTTTTAACCATGTTCATTTTACTGCTGCCTTATTTAAGATCATGATTGCTACCCTTAATTTTTACAATTTAACAAAGGCATAACAAGGCATAACAAATCATACTTCAACCCTTAAGTTTAATTCTGTGCAAATCTTTGTTTCATGGGTATTTCTTATATTATATATATTATGTATATAATAGATATTTATAATACATTATATGTAACACATTCTATTTATATAACCAATAAATTTATAAATTATAAATATATCATAAATATATAATATATGCAAACATAAATACATTATACATAATTAATAAATATAATTTATATATTATATGTAATTATAATGCATTGTTAGCTCTACTTTCTAATCTATTATGCTACTCGCCATCATTTTATAGGTGAATTCTTCCCATTTATGTTACCAGCCATGGTGGTTAATTATATAATATTATATATAATATCCATAGTATTTTCATACTTTCCCCTCTTTTTGCTCCTTGTCACTCTCTTTGCAAAAGAGGAAGAGAGTGGAAAAAAAAATAGAAGGAATCTGATTGGAAAAAAAAAACAACACCTAGCAATACGGTATTTGAGCAGTCTCGATCTATTCTTCAGCACTTCTTCTCTTCCCTAAGCCTAGACCCTGTTTCCTGGATCTTATTCTTTCTTTCTCTTTTTAAAATTTCCCCCTTGGTGATTGATCCTCCAAAACTGTTTGTTTTGTTGATGACTATTCCCTCTCCAACTCTGCACTCTTTCTTAAATCCTACTCTCCCCAAACCTTGTTCTTCTATTTTCTTGTTGAGTTTAATGTATTTCTGCATCAAACTCTGTGTATGCATATGTGTTTGAATGTTTTGTGTTAATGTGTGTGTGTTCAACTCTCCTTTATCTGATACAGATTAATTACATTCATGAGATGTTTCTTTTTCTATATTTTATACTCTTCCTCATGTGAACCCCAATTTTACAAAATAATGTCTTCTCTATTGTTCTTTTTTCCTAGTGTATTCCTTCCCTCTCCCTTTTCCTTCTTCCCTTTAAACCAACAAAACAGAACAAATCTCACCCAGTCACTATTTGTTTGTTACTTAACTATATCTGTGACCTTTGAAAACAGTGGGATTCTGAAGAAATCCTTACCTCTTCTCCCTCTATTGGACCATATCACTTTATCAGTTTCCTCATCTGCAATGACAGGATTGAACCATATGGCCTTTACAATTCCCTCTTGCTTTAGATTTATGATGTTATGAATCTTATTCTTGCCAATTTTATAGTGATAGAGAGCTCCTGGAATGATGGAAGAGGGAAGAGTCCTTTCTAGGAGAGTCCAAGCCTCAGGGCTGACTAAAGGTCATGCAAAAGGAGGAGCAATCCACTGCTTTTTCCAAAGAGTTTCCTTGTTTACTGTCACCTTGGCTCCTCTTAGAGATAGGGATTGAATCTGTTATTTCACTGGTATAAGGAAACTCCTGGATGAGAAAATTGTCTCTATTAGTGCAGATTGTTACCTTTTCTACAATCTAGAGTCTTAAAGAAGGGTCCTTCTTAAGACTAAGAAATCTCTGAAATCCCCCCAGGGAAGTTCTCATTTGGGGAATAGACTCAGATTAGACATTAAGAGGCTTTAATCCAGTCAGGTTGGGGAAAGGTCTTATGCCATGGTAGTCCATGTAAAGATAGTCTGCTGCCTTTGTGCCTGGGTATAGGGTTTTTTAAGTAAGGTAGTATAAGGTAGGATGTCCTCTTAGAACCAATGTACTCACTATGCCAGTTTTCCTGCCTCAGCTTCTACTTGCTACACTTCTAAAGTCCTGAGAGCATTTGCCTTTCCATTCCTCTCTTTCCCAGTCAATTGCCCAACTTTCCTCTCCCATTACCGACAAGAAACTCTTTCCTTTGCCCCATATAAACTGAAATAGTTAAAGATTTAGATGACTGATCTCAACCTAGGCTTCAATAAGTGAGGGATAAGATTCAGAGTCAGATGGCTGAGATTGGAGGGTAATGGGAGTGTGGAACACTAGGAGAGTAGAGTAGAAAACTGTCCATCTCAGACTCTAACCAGAGGGCATAGAATAAATGCAATAGAGATAGCTCTATAAGCTATCTCTGACTAGAACTCAATACTGCATCATTCATATGTTCACTCAGTCAATACTTATTAAGCCATGTGGAATTTTGTGCTTTTTCATGCTTAATCAAGTCTTGTGATGATGGTTTGATAATGGTGACGATGATGCTGAAGATGGTGATGATGATGGCAATGGTGATGATGATGGATGTTACTGGTGACCATGATGATGATGATAATTCTACAGAGCACAAATGAAGATAGTGATGGTGATGTCAAGGATAATAATATTGTTAATGGTGTTGGTGATGTTAATGACAGATGATACCGATGATGATGATGGTGGT
>NW_020954687.1:2176375-2189385 GCF_900497805.2 Vombatus ursinus
GACAGTGGAATTAAAAATTGTGCTAATTTGCTGTCCTGGAAGTTCAATTTCATTAGTCAGGGCCTTATTTTGAGTATTGTGACCTAACTTACCATCCAGGTACTGATGATGTATTAATTTCTACCCATGAAAGGAAAGTTAAATGATGAATGAAGCCAGTAATAATATTGTTGTTATTGTTATTTTATTGTTACTTATTATATGAGACTGCAAGTATAATACCTAGCAGGGGGACACTTCTCTCATAAGCAGAAGAAACATTTGTATTAAATATAGTTTGTTGTAATCCTTTTCATTTGCATGTTGAGTTAATAGTTTTGTTTGAAGCATAGCCTCTTGTGGCCTGGTAAATTTGCTTGTCAAAAATTTAGCAGATTTTTTTTCTTTTCTTCTTTTACAAAATGTTTTCCCCTGTCCTATCTGCCAAAGATAATATAATAAGTTCTATCAAGATCATTCTCAGGTTACTTACTAGTATCTGAACAGAGCAGATTGCCATTCTGAAATAATTGCCTTCCCCCAATGTCACTAATTATTTATTATCCTGGAATCATTTAGGAGAACCTGCTTCCCCTGCTCCACACTCCCCCATTCCTAGACAATATCTGAGTCTGCTAAGAGTCAAAGACAAATCCTGAGTGTGGAAAAGACCATTTACAAGCTAGGTATATGTAGCCTGGGCAATTAGCACTCTTAAATCTTCAAGAACATGCAAAGAGTCAGGACTTTAATTATAAATAGAGCCTTTTCTTTATATAAACAAGACTAGTCCACAAAATTAAATGTGCTGAACAGTCATCTTTGGATCCTTTCTGGGATAGTGAGCATGGAAAATTTTGGTGGAGTTACAAAAACTCTGCCTTCCTTGAGGAACATGCTCCTTGATTTAGAAGTACCTGCTGAGAGAACTTCAGTAGCTTTCAGGTTCCCTTCTCTGACTATTCACCTGAGCTCTCCTGAATTTGTATCCATCAATAAACCCTACTGACTGCATGTGAATTGTGTGTTGGCTTTTGCTTTCACTTATTACTGGTATCACCAGTAACATTTACCACCTAGTTATTTAGTGATTGTTTACTGCTAAATATTGGGCAATGGGCAGAGAGCCCAGTCACCTCTACAATTCTTGGAAACATGACCTGCCCCTAAAATAGATACTGTAGAACTGATAATTATGACGAGTGATAATGTTGATAGTGATACTGAATATGATGATAATGGTGGTGGTGGTGATAGTGAAGGGGTGATACAGATGCTAGTAGCAATGGTTTTAAAATAAAAATGATGATACCATATAGTAGGGGCTAACCTTTCTTACGCCATGAAGCCCTTTGGCAGGGTAATGAAGTTTATGGACCACTTCTCAAAATAATGCTTTCAAATACATAAAATAAGATACATAGGATTACAAAGGAAACTGATTATATTGAAATAAAGTTATCAAAATATATATTTTAAAAGTCAAATTCATGGACTCCACATTAAGAACGCCTGCTATAGAGCATTTGTCTGCAAAGCAAGGACCAGGGTCCTTTGTGGGGTTGTGCAATGATGCCAAAAGATATGTGATCAATCTACCAAGGATGGAAAGATAAATCAAATCCCACCCTTCCTAATATGGCCAGTTAACTGTGGAGGCTGTCTTTATACAACTATACTTGTCTTTCATCCATTATCCTCCAACATTTCCCCACTCTGCCTTCTTTTACTCTTATGCAAATTCCCAATCTTCCTCTTCTACCTCTGTGTCAGCCCCTGAGGGGAATTATAGCCTAATTACTACCCCAGCATCTACTGCAACAGTTGCAATAAACATTCAGTAAATATATAGATTTTAAGCTTTAGTAGCTCAAAAATGGGCAGCTAGGTGGTGCAGTGGGTAGAGCACTGGACTTGGACTCATCTTTGTGAGTTAAAACTTGTTCTCAGACACTTACTAGCAATGGGCAAGTTCCTTAACCTTGTTTGCCTCAGTTTCTTTTCCATGCAATGAGCTGGAGAAGGAAATGAACCACTCCAGTATCTTTGTCAAAACCATACCAAAACAAAACAAAAACAAAAAACAAAAAACAAATGGGGTCACAAAGAGTTGGAAACAACTGAATAACATGCTAAAAACAGCTTAAAACTGGACTCAGAATTTGGGGATACCCTGTATATTATATTGAATGATGGTAATTATTAGTGTATGAACCCAAGAGGGGGAAAAGAACCCTTCAGAAACCATAAGGGAACCTTTTGAACCACTGAGTGGGACTCTTAGTTCCACTTCAAGTCCCTGTTGCCCAGTTTAATATTTCTTGAGGTCAGCGGAAAGAAAAGATAGAACAAGAGTCAAGTAAGCTTGTAGGGTTTCAAGAAGATGAGGAGTGATGGGGAAGTTGGGTTCACTCATTCTACATGGAAATGTCCTTCCACATCACAGGCTTTAGATTCTGGTTCCATTTATCCAACAAAACATTTATTAAGCACCTACTATTTATAAAATACAAATTAGAAATGTGTACAAAAGAGACATTCGTATAAAGTATTATGAGAGGTCTGGGGAAGTGCTCGTTATCTGGCAAAAATGCCTCTTGAGCCCCACCTGTCAATGGCTGTTTATGACCACTAATCATCTATCCTTGTCTACTTTTCCCTTCTGTCCTCATTGACAATCAAATCAACATTCCCTTTGCTATTGTGAAGGGCATGCCAATCTGCTGCCCCATGGCTTCCCGTGATTTGGAGCTGCCTAGGTCTTCTTTCTCAACCCCAACTCATTGCTCAGACACATCCGTATCTGCCGCATCCCTGTGGTGTCCTTATCTCATTCTTCCCCATCCTTCCATTTTGCTAACAGGAATCCCTCACTCAGTAATAAATGAACTGCCATTCCTGTTAGACCTATAGCCTTCCTTCAGAAATTATTTGTACATATTTTGCATTTACTTATATGTGTACCTGTTGTCTTTCCCTTTAGAATGTAAGCTCCTTGAGGGCACAGTCTGTTCCATCTTTGTTTTTGCATCCCTACCATAGGGCCTGGCACATGTTGTTCTTTAGTTGTTTCAGTCATGTACAACTCTTCATGACCTCATCTGAGGTTTTCTTGGAAAGAATAGTGGAGTGTTTACCATTTCCTCCTCCAGCTTATTTTGCAGATGAGGAAACTGAGACAGATAGGGTTAATTTGCCCAGAGTCATACAGCTAGTAAGTATCTAAGGCCAAATTTGAATTCAGGAAAATGAGTCTTCCTGACCCCAGGCCTGGCACTCTATCCAGTAGACTATCACATAGTAGATGATTAATAAATGAATTTTAACTATATTTCATTTGAATAAAAATATTGGAGAAAAAGGAGAAGACACACAATGTAATTTTAAGTCTACTTTGAGAAAACAATCTAGATAAGTATGAAAAGCTGGGAGCAATGCAGTTCCTTTCCAATGATGTATTACTATTTATTATGCAGAATTCCTAAACATCAGTGTTGGAAGGAATCTTAGCATAGTCTAACCCATACCTGAATAAGAATCTCTCCCTACATTCTCTTCCCCTTCCCCTACATACAAATAATATGCCTGACAAGTGGCTTTCTAGCTTCTGTTTGAAAATCTAGTGAGAGGGACACCTCAACTCATGAGGCAACTCATTTAACTTCTGTAGAGTTCTAATTCTTAAGGAGTTTTTCTTTAGCTCACATCTCTTTTCAACATCCTTGTTCTTCTCTTGGTAATCAAGCAGCACTAGTCTTGATTACTCTTCCATAGGACAATCCTCTAGATACTTCAAAAGAGCTATTAATTCTTCTTAATTCTTTAATTAATTCTTTGTGCTTCTTAAGTTTTCTCTTTAGTTCCTACAACCAATGTTTTTACATGGCATGATCTCCAGCATCTTTACTATCCTGGTCACTTTTCTCTGGATGTTCTTCATTTATCAGTGTTTTTCCCATCATATTATGCCCAAAACTGAACACAGTGCTCCAGCTGTGGTTTGACCAAGAAAGAGTACATTGAGATTATCACCTCCCTCGTTCTGGACATCAATGCCTCTCGATGCAGCCAAAAATTGAACTAGTATTTTTGACTACCACTTCATACCCTTGATCCTCTGATCTATTAGTTCATAAATCCTATCAAAAAAAGAAATAAGGTAGGATTGGCATGAACCATTGTTGATGAAGTCATGCTGGCTTGTTGTGACCGCTGCTTCCTTTTCTAGACATTCATCAACCATCCTTTTAATTATGTTGCAGAATTTTGCCAGCAACCCAAGTCGAGTCCTCTGGTCTATAATTTGCTAACTAGATATGAAATTTCTTTTAAAAAATATAAAATTAGTGACTATCAACAAAAACATTCAAATGCACAAAATTTTAAAAATGAGCAAAACTGCAATTATATTATTATTTATAATTTGTCTAAAGTATAGCTATATTAACTTTAACAAAAATAACAACAAAAATATCCTATTCATTCCTTGTTTACTTCAAATCTTTGTCTTCAGTGTGTTTTTCTAGTTATATTGCTATTTTTATTTTTCTGGTTATTTTCTAATTACATTGCTGTTTTTATTTTTGTTTATTTATCTGCTATAATTGTAATCAGGGTGAAAAATATTCTGATTCTGCTTTAATTTGTATTGCTTCATATATCTTCCCAGAATTTCTTTGTGTTTTTCATAACTGTTATTTCTTATGGCATAATAATGTTCTATTACATTTATATGCCATAATGTATTCAGCCACAACCCAATCAATCACAGGACATACTTCCAATTGTTTTTGTTTGGGGGTTGTTGTTTTTTTGTCATTTTACAGCAATTATGCATATTTTTAAAAGAAGCGTCCTTTTACTCTTGCCAATAATATCTTTAGGTTATAGTTCTAGCAGTGAGATTACTATGTCAAAGCCTATGAACAGTTGTATAGCTGTGGATGCACATTGCTGTATAACTTTCCAAAAAGTTTACACTTATTTACAAGCTCTACCAAGTGTTATAGTGTGTCTGTTTCTTCACAATCTCATCAACACTGATTTTTTTCCTTTTAAACTATTTTTGCTAATTTAATGCATAAAAGAGGTATCTATGGAGTTGTATTGCTTTTCATTGTTCTGATTGACATTGCAATTTGTAACACAAAACATAGCTTTGAGATCCTTCAAAATTTGGATCCTCTTGGCAGCTGCTTTTTTCCAATTATATTAATCCCCCTTCACTGGAAATACAGGGGCCAAATTATGGAGGCCCTTCAATGCTGAATTTAGACTAAATTCTGTAGTAGTCATAACTAAATCTCCTTGTTGCTCATCAAAAAAAAAATCTCATTATCTGATCTGCGACATTTTCACTGTCTGGCCCCCACACTTGGAATCCTCTCACTCCTTTCATCTTCATCTCTTTTTCCTGGGCTTCGTTCAAGTCCCTGCTAAAATCTCACTTTTTACAAGAAGCCTTTCCTGATTCCTCCTTAATCATAGTGCCCTTCCTTTGAGACAATTTCCAATTTGTCCTGTACATATTTTGTATGTGCATAATTGTTTGCATGTCATCTCCCCAACACATCGTGAGTTCCTTGAAAGTAGTGGCTGTCCTTTGCCTTTCTTTGCACCCCCATCATGGTGCCTGGCTGTGATTAGTAGATTAATTTTTAATTATATTAAAATTAAATCTAGTTAAAACAATTTATTGATCATGTAAGTGATAAATAAATGTTTATTGACTGACTAGAAATTCTTCTGCCAGGGTGGGGTGGGGGTGGGAGATAGGCAAGTTGGTAATAGTGGTACAGAAGACAGTTCCATAGAGAGGTAAATTATTTCCAGGAAGGAGGTAGCTTATCACTCAGAAAGGTATCCCATCAGAGTTGAGGTGGGGAGAGATAAGACCTAGAATGAGGGGTACCATGGTGACAACACCTTGGGGCTTGGAGATGGGAGTTAGGACATACTATAGGTAGGGATCCTGAAGATGGGCCCAAGTGAGAGATCAAAGTAGTACTAAATGATGCTGGCAGAGAATTACAAATCACGAGGAACATGGTCTTCATAAAGTGTGGAAAGGAGACCTCTGACATACTATGGGGGAGAAGCATCCTATCCCTCTGCCTCCATCCCCAAGACATAATCCCAGTAGTGCCACCCTAGTTAAAGCTGTGTTCTCTAGGCAGTGAGGAGATACTAAAACGTTTGAGCCAGGAAATAGTATGATCAGAGCTATGCTTTTGAAAGATTAACAATAGTAGTATGAAAAATGAGGAAGGCGAGGAGTCCAGAGACAGAGAACAATTAGGCAGCTATTTAAACAGTTCCTGTGAGGGATAATAAGGGCTTAGCCTAAGGTCATCTTTGTGGGAATGGAAAGCAACTGATCCATTTATTCATGCATTCAACAAACAAAGCACATAGCAGGTACCTTGCTAGGCCCTGTGGAGTATAGAAAAAGAAATAATATATATCCCTGCCCTCATAAGTAGGACAGACATAAGAGCCAAGATTCATTGAATATTAGGGCCCTGGGGACCCCTTCTCCACTCTGGTTGGAGACAGTGGAGGGTGGAGAGAGGAGAGCTCTTCCCAGATCCTCAATTTAAGGAAGGTGCCTAGGGCAACTATTTCTTCATTTCTCACCTGGCTGCACTCTTCTGGACTTCATCATGCACCCCTCCCCCACTGGGTATTGTACTCTCCTCCCCCACGTCCTTTTAAATTTCTTTTTAATATGTTGTATTCCCCCATTAGACTGTGAGCTCCGTGAGGACAGGGATTGTCTTTTGCCTTTCTTTGTATCCCCAGCACTTAGCACGGTGCCTGACACACATAATAGGCACTTAACAAATGTTTGTTGTTTGTCCTTCATTCTCAAAGAGGACCATGACATCAGGGAGGTGATGCCATGATGTGCAAGTGAATTGGATTGCTTACTGACTGACTGACTGACTGACTGACTGACCATCTGACTGACTGACTGATCATCTGACTGACTGACTGACTGACTGACTGATGAGACCTTAGAATCATTCAACCCAACCCACTACTCATTTTACAAATGAGGAAACCAAAGCCCAGAGAGGTTACAGAGACTTGCCCAAGGTCACCCAGCTAGAGGCAGATTGGGTCTAGAACCTAGATCTCCCAATTCCCTGTGTTTTCTACTCCACAATGATGCTTCTTTGTGCCTCTTATAGAAAGGAATTATGGTCCAAGTTTGGTGACTAATTGAAGCATGAGATCTAGGGAGAAGGAAGAATTAAAGACTGATCTGGAGGCCTGGAGCCTGAGAGACTTCATATACCTGTGCAGGGCTTTACTTCCAGGACCTGACTCCTTCACACCTCACTCTTTCCTTCACATCAGTTAGAAATCCAACATTTCCTCCTTTTCCCTTCTTGGGTCCATGTAGTACACCAATGGAATACAAACCCTTCCCATACTCTGCCCTAAAGGAACCTGAGTTTGCATCAGTCAAAAATTTCCTGCCATCCAATTGGCCATCAAGAAGCCATATTCCTATTAATGCTAATATGACTTCTCCTGAAGACATGAGGGCTTGACTTCACTGTATACATCACTTAGCATACACAGTCTGTAATCATTCTCTGTGTGCCTTGCCTTCTCAACCAGACTGTAAGCTTCCTAAGGTCACAGACCACGCCTTGTGCATCTATTAAATTTTACCATTCTTTTCCATTCGTCTTGGGATTGGATTCCCATGGATTTCCCATTCTCTGTCTTGGTACAGGGAGTGAAGATTTAGTATTTGCTGCAAACTCATGGTTCCTTAGGTAAGTTGAAGGGCAGGAGAAAAATGATCCAAAGGAATGGATAGGAGAGCCTAATTGCCTCTCCGACTCTTGGAAATAGCCCCGTGAATCTAAAACAGATGCTGTAGAGTTAAGGTGGGTAAAGCCACTGCAGATTTCATGGATTCTTTCAAACACCTGTATGTTCCAAGATATTTCCAGTGATAGATTGACTACAGGTCAGCACAGGTAAAACTGTGAAAGTGAACTTTGTTTCCAGTGCCCCTTTACTGACATCCTACCTCCCATTCAAATCCAGAGCCTTCCATTCCTTTGGGCAGGGTTTGCCCTGTCTACCAGTGCCTACCTACCTACTAGTGGCTGGTAAGTGGTAACCTTGAGCAGAATGTGACCATAGGCCCTTTGTTGTTTCTTCTCAAATTTATCCCCCTCCAAATAATTCACCTCTCCAAAAAGAAGTTGAAAGAAACTCCAGCAGTTTATTGATTTCCTATTTTTTTAAAAAAAAAGCAAATACATAGAGCGCCATACAGGGAAACCACAAGGTCCTAACACAAGAAATTCACATGGTTTAGTTTGAGGATAGGGTATTGCCACAGCCAGCTGTGTCCAGGAGCAGGAGAACAAAAGCTGCCTCAAAATTTTCCACAGAACATCCAGAGACACCTCAGGTCACCTATATCCCTTCTTCATCTCACGACACACAACTAAAGTAGGAAGTGTGTTGCTAGCCTATCAAGTCTTTAAGGGGAAAATGGAAGTGTACACAATCCCTCTGCTTCCCCAGTGGGAACCCCAAGCTTGGAATCAGTCCTCCATGCAGGTACAATTTAAATTCCCAAGGACTGTCAAGGTGAAAGTCAGGCAGAAGGTATAGAAGTAGGGAAGGAGAAGTTAGCGAAGGTCTCCATCCAAGAGCTTGTCTCAAAAAAAGAGCAATGCCAAGCAGGTCTTGTTTAATGAGAATGTTGTAGATATGGTGATAATTTCACCACAAAATGCCAAAAAAAAAAGACCCAGAATGGAAGGGCTAGGTACCTTCCTTCTCAGAAAGCAATTCTGGGAACCCCTGGATTCATATAATTTAGAATTGGACTATTCCTGCCATTTGCTTCCCCAGTCTATTCCTCTACACCTACTATTTTAGAGAAGAGGAAAGTAAATCCCATAGAAGGAAAGTGAGCTGCCCACTATGAACCCTAACCCCTTTCCCAAGCATGTCCTCAACCAAAGCAGCAGCCATCACACAGAGAGGCCTCCTCCGGCTGGCATTTTTTTTCTTTTCCCCACCTTAGAGGACAAGAAAAATAACTCAGGAGAACTATCTTGACCTTGACCTATTAATAGTTGACTCAGGATGGCCAACAACATACCACGGGGAAAGATATAGGGCCCCCTGAGGAGAAGCTATCTCTTTTCCGTATTACACTAGGCACTATTAAACAGGACAAAGGGAGGGGGAGCCAGGAACCAGACCTCTACTCAGGGAGAGGTGGTTACTATCTTTCCCAGGGCAGTGATGATAAAAGGGGAATTCCAAGAATACAGCCAGGGGATGGATGTTTGCCTTAGGTTTACTTAAAATTATTGCCATATTTCTCAATCTCTGCATCTGTGTTTTTAGGGTGTGTGTGTGTGTTTTATCTCATCACACTGGGGAGTTTCCTGAGGGCAGGAACAATGTCTTTGCTTTCCTCTAGATCTTCCACCACTGCCCAGCACAAGGTTTTGCATTGTTCAAGCATTCTTCAATGCTTGGAAGAGGTGTCATCTTGAAACCTATGTCAAATCCAGTCTAGTAAGATCAGATTTTCAAGAATTGCACCAGGAAGGAAGGGGGGCAGGAGGGTGGTACTCAAAGAAGATCTTTCTTGCTAGCAGGCAGAACTGACCTGCAGGTTAGTAGGTGATTGCTAAAAGCTACCAACCCAATGTGAAAATTCAATGTCAAATTACATTGGAGAAGTCTCTGATTTTATCCTTCCTCACCCTTTCCCCAATTATCTCTTCAATTTAAAATGAATGATTGTTATGATCATCTCAAATATTCAATACACAGGGACCAGTGTCTGGCCCTGGCTGCTTGGGGAGGAATATGGATAGTTAAGGCTATATAGAAGGTCTCAGAGAAGGGGAAAGTGGAGGGACAACTTAGCTTTTCTTAATAAAAGATTGGAGCCATGAGGGAGGTTTTAATATCTAATACCAAGAATACTGTAGCACAAGGCAAATATCAGGGAAGTAGAAACATGAGCTAAGGAAGGTTTTCTGAATTCCATCATTGGCTCTATCTTACAGTATATGCACACATAGAATGGTTTTCTGCTTGAGGCTCTGGATGGGTCACTCAGCCGCCTAATATCTGAAATGCATGTGAGTTTGGTGACTTGGCTTTTGATCAAATGAGATAACATTTGTAAAGTGCTTAGCACAGTGCCTGGCACATAGTAGGTGCCATAGAAATGCTTTGTCCCTTTCCCTTTTCCTTCTCTTCCTATTCCTGATGGGCCTGCCTAATCAGAACCATAGTTCTCCAGGCCAGACTGGGAAAGACTGGAGCAGAGGGGAGCTGATGAAATCCCACCTAGTGCTGATCCTTAGGGAGTAATGAATGAGCATCGAGCCTCCCTTTTCCATCTGTCTCATATGACAGAACAAGCCATAACTCATTCAACTAAAGATGGATTGTAGGATCATAGATTTAGAGTTCAAAGAAACCTGTGAGGTCATGTAAATTCAACCCCTTCATTTTACAGATGAGGAAACTGAGGCCCAGAGAAGGTCATGCAACAACTGAGTGGAAAAGCTAGGGTTTGAGCTTAGCTCCTGACTCCAAATCCAGTGCTCTTCCTACTTTACTGCTTTTCAAGTGGACTACAGTCCAACCAAAGGCATTTGTCCACCTGGCAAGGCTATGACATAGAAATATAGGAATACAGAATGGACTTCAGAGTTCTATTTCACTTCTCCTCCCCACCTCCAATTTGAAGCACATACCCAAATGAATGGGAAGCTTCTGCTTGAAGACCAGCAGTGATGGGGAAGCCACTACATGCCAAAGCAGCCCATTCCATTTTTGGATGGGATGCAAGGGCTGGCTGCCAAAGAGAAGTGTTTGGCAAAGGTACCAGAGGCAGCTAGCCATCCTTGGCAGGTGAAGAAGGTGAGCTATCTTTCAGAATTTGTGAGATGCCAGTCTGCATGGAAGCTCAATGCTAACTGGAAGTAAAGGGGTGGATGAAATGGCCTCTAAATGGGGCTGTGGTTCTTTGCTGCCCTGGTTGCATTGTTCCCTTCTTCTAGCGTGCCCAGGCTCCTTTTCTCCTTTCTGGAATCCCATCTCAGGGGGCCTTGGATCTTGGGAGTCAGCAGTGCCCTTCACTTGAAGTCATCACCCCAAACATTCCTATAGCTCGACTTATCTGGATGGCTGCAGCTTCGGTTGAGAGCCATCCCCATCTTCTCCCACCCATTCTATTTGGAAGGCTGCATCCCAGCATGACTGTCAAATCCAGGCTGAAACTGCTGTGGCCTGATTAGCATCTTAGCATTTTTTTGTTTTTTGCTTTTTGGGGACATTGGGGTTAAATGACTTGCCCAGGGTCATACCGCTAGTAAGTGTTATGTGCCTGAGGCCGGATTTGAACTCAGGTCCTCCTGAATCCAGGGCTGGTGCTCTATCCACCATGCCACCTAGCTGCCCTGCCTGATTAGCATCTTGTGTGACCTTTGAGCAGTATTTTCCCCATCTGCATCTTGCAACACATAGATTGAAAACTTCCCAAAGGCAGGGACCATATCCATTGACCTCACTCTCTGTATGACACTCAACCTAGCCCAACCCTATACATATGATGATGGTAATAACTACCTCTCCAGCTCCCATTACCCCCTGCACTGACATCAGACAACCTGAACCAAAACAATCCCCCTTCATGATTGTTGAGAGTCCCACAGCCTGCAGAAACCTGGCCCTTGTAGAACAGAATAGAATAAAACAGAAGAGAACAGAATAATACACAGGGTATGGAGGTGTCAGATATAGATAATTTCAGGAAATAGTTCATTGTCTGGTCTTTCCATGATAAAGGTTGAAGTTAAACTCCCTCCATCCAAAGCATCCTCTTGAGGTGGTGAGTGGCTTCCCTCAGTCATCTGGGACAAAGTCAAGCAATGGACTGCCTGGCCAGACATGGAGCTCTGATCTGGGCCTCCTCCTCCCATGGCTTGCTTCAGAAACCTGCAGATCTGATTATGATGGAGGCAGGGAAAAGTGGAACAAATTTTCTGCCCAATATTAATGCATTTTAGAAGCTAATAGACAGCTAACACAAAAGTATTACATTTTATATCTGTCTATAAGTGAGACAGAGAAGCATCCTTTTCACCATCTTTTACACACAGTAGTAAAAATGGGTACCTATCTTCTCTTTCTGCTCACACTTTCAGGCACACATACATACATACACGAACATGCATGCACACACATACAATCATACATTACATATATATTTATATTTATATATATATACCATCTTTTGAAGAAAGAATTATTGACATCAGATAAAAGCCCCTTTAACTCAGGAAAGCTCCCTCCCACTTCTACCCCATCCCACCCCCCAAATCCCTTGCCTATAACCCCAAGGTGGGAAAAAAAGGTTGTTTAAAAATAACTCCGTTGTCCACAGTTTTCAGATTTTGCTCTCAATGAGTTTTAACTTTTCCAAATACTGCAAAGGGTGGACAGACCAACCCATCTGGCAAGACCTACAGTCTTCTTGGTTGGGTCAATGCATTTCTAGAAGATAAAGAGAAATCCACAAGTAAGTATTTATAAAGTTATAATTCCCTCCCCCTTGCCCCAAACTTGATCTCTTCCCTCCCTGACCATCATAGCACATCCTAATAGTACCATATGTTTGGTTCCTTAGGTTTTTTTCATTTTAGCATACATATTTACTTGATCATTCACACATATCTCCCACCCCCAACACTTTACTATAATCCATATACTCTGTGATCCAGTGACATTTCCTATTCCTCATACAAAACATTCTACTTCCCAACTCTAGTCATTTTCACTGACTGTCTCCCATGCCTGGAAATCTCTCTCCTCATCTCTGCCTCCTGGCTTCCCTAGCTTTCTTCAAGACCCAGCTAAAGTCTAACATTGTACAGGAAGCCTTTACTGATCCCATTAATGTGTTTGACTTGTTTTCTCTCTCTCTCTCTCTCTCTCTCTCTCTCTCTCTCTCTCTCTCT
>NW_020954687.1:2189429-2191635 GCF_900497805.2 Vombatus ursinus
TTTTATCTTTCTCTCTCTTTCTCCATCTTTCTCCCTCCCCCTTTTTCTCTCTCTCTCCTTCCCTTCCTCTCTATCTCTGTTCCTCTTCTCTTTCTCTTTTTTCTCTTTCTCTCCCTTTCTTTTTCTCTCTCTTTTTATCTTTCCCTCTCTCTCTCCCTCTCTCTCTTTCCCCCATTTTCTCTCCCTCTTCTTCTCTTCCTCTTTCTCTGTCTCTGTTCCTCTGTCTCTCTCTTTTCTCTCTCTTTTTCTCTCTTTCCTTTCTTCTCTCTCCCTTACTTTTTCTCTTTCTCTCTCTCCCTCACCCTTTTTCTCTCTCCCTCCTTCCCTTCTCTCTCTGTCTCTGTTCCTTTGTCTCTCTCTTCCTTTCTCTCCTCTGTCCTCTCTCTTCTCCTCTCTCTTTCTCTCCTTTTCTTTTTCTCTTTTTCTTTCCCTTTCTCTCTCCTTCTCCCTCTTTTTTCTCCCTATCCTTCCCTTCCTCTCTCTCTGTCTCTATTTCTCTGGCTCTCTCTGACTTTGTCTCTGTAGCTTTCTGTCTTCACATATGCACACATACACACACACTCTTTCGCTGTTCCATGTGTGTTTCTTTGCTTTCCCAACAAGATACTAAGTAAGCTCCCTGAGGACAGGGCTGTGTGTCTCTATTGTGTAGGGCAATTCTGGGCATATGGTGGACACTCAAAAGGTCTACATGCTGAGCTGAACTTAATTGCATTTTCATCCCTTTCCTTCTTCTCTCTATTGAAGCTAAGCTAAGAGCAAGGAGTGCTTGAAGTCTAACTGAATCCAGAGCGAGCTCCCTTTGGATCCAAGTAGTCCTTGAACACAGTCACTCCCCCTCTGTCTGACAGTTCACATCCTTTCACATCTTCCCATCTCAGCTTGACAGTCACCTCCTCTGGGCAGCCTTTCCTGATCAGCCCCGACTTGACTGGGGGCTCCTTTGCTCTGTATGGCAAGCTGTCCTTCCACTGTCAGTTTCCAAACACTCAATGCCTTCTCTCAAGTAAAGTCTCATTTTGCAAGTGTTCTTAGGTCTTTTTTCCTCTATGGGTCCTATATTCCTTACTGGACTATACATTTTAAAAAATGTAGCCTGTCTTATTTCTTGCATCTTCATCCCTTTCTCCACTTTCTATTCTCAAGTCCCTAACCTCCATGCAAGGCAGTAGGTGCTCAATTCAACCTGTGGGTATGCTGTCAGTCCATCTCAGTGCAGGAGATAGTTGGAGCCCCACATTTAATTTGAACCTGACTTGAGTTTCCCTGCACATACACTGGGCCCTAAAGAAATCTGTGTCAGGAATCCAATAACCTTGGTGACATTAGAGACATGCCATATACTAGAAAAGTGCATAATTGTGCATAAGAGAGTGAGTTGGCAGTGCCAACACTTATGGCATTTGGCATTGCCAGGGATGACTGTCTCTCCTAATTCTTTAACCTGAGGTTAGACAGTTCAAAGCCCCTTGTGGATGGTCCAGCTGGGTTCCACTTCTGGAGGTCAGTGCTGTGCTGTGTGACAGTCAAAAGGGACATTGTGAGACCTTGACTTGACATGGTTATAACACCCTTTCAACTTTGCAGTGTCCTAAAGAAACAAGGGGCATGGCTATAATAGCCTGGGGGAGGGTCCCTCTTACCCTGGGATCAGAGGATTCTCACCTGCAAGTTCAATATATGATGACGTCTTCCTCTTAGAATCGGGAGCTGAAGTTCCTTAGGACATTGGTCCCAGTTAAGGATCCCAGCATATTCCTATCGAAACCTTGCTGTAGGGAGAGAAACATCAATAATGTCAACCATGACGGAACATAAAGAGTGAATGATCAATGACTTTCTACTAGCATGACAAGCTGTCATTCCAGAGGTCTCACTTTTCTTGGGAAGTCTAGTCTTGGTTTTGTACCACACAGCCCACCCTATCTGGTCCCTGGGCCATCAAATGTATCTGAAAAAGCACTATTTAAATGGGAGTTATCACGATGATGTGTGTGAGGACCAATAATCCATTTGTTTTAAGATGATTGACCCTGATTAATGCTATATGTATGTGTATGTGTGTGTACGTATATGTGTGTATATATGTAGAAAGAGAGAGAATTGAGGTTTTAGCATGCATATATGTGCCAGGGATGACTATATATATGTGTGTGTGAGTGTGTGGGGAGAGAGAGAGAGAGAGAGAGAGAGAGAGAGAGAGAGA
>NW_020954687.1:2191645-2195715 GCF_900497805.2 Vombatus ursinus
TTCGCTTTGGGATTACTTCTTATTTCCCCTGAATAGATCTTGTTTGTTCTTATCTATTTGCTTGTTGTCTCCTCCCATTAGACTGTAAGCTCCTTAAGGGCAGGGACTGTCTTACTTTTCTTTGTAACCCCAGTGCTTAGCACAGAGCCTGAAATATAGTAGGAACTTAATAACTGCTTGTTGACTTCACTTTTTTGAACTGTAATTTGAGGTACAATGCTATGTGCCTGCCACTCCTTTAGGAGTTCACACAGACCCTATGTAGCCTCTAAAACATAGAAAAACCAAACACAGGCTTTCCTTAATACATGAAGAGAAGGATCAGTCTTTACTTTTCTCCCATCCAAACCTCCTTACAAAAAAAAAATGCCTTCTAAAACTATCTGATATTTATACAGCACTCTGAGGTTTGCAAAATGCTTCACAAATATTATCTAATTTGATCCTCACAACCTGGGGAGGTAGGTGCTAATATTATCCTCATTTTACAGATGAAGAAACTAAGGCAGCAGTTTAGTGACCTGACCAGGGTCATACAGCAAGTGTCTGAGGTTAGATTTCAACTCAGGACTTCCTAACTCCAGGTTTGGTGCTCTATCTACTTTGCCATGTAGCTGCCTTCTGCTAGTCTATGGTCATTCTTAAATCCCTTGATAAAATCTGATCTAGAATTATTCCCCTTTGGGAATATCCCACAGGAACTGGGGATTGGAATTTTGGGCAGAGGAGTTGAACTGCCATGTCTTCTCTCCTATCATTGATTGGTGTTTTTCTTTGGAAAAAGGCATGAGATCTCCCCATTTAGAGTGCCCTGCTTCCCACTCCTTGAGACTGTCCTGCCCCTCTTCCTGCCCACACCCTCCTCACCCGCTTCGGCACATGTTGACCACATTGTTTATCATGCTGCTGGTGAAGTGCTGCTTTGCCATCTGGGGCAATGAGGTCATCAGGTTCCTCATGGTGTAGCAAGCAGATGACATGATGTCCCCTGAGTTGCTGGTGTTGCCCGTCTGGCTAGAGAGGAGACGAGTCATTTCTGGGAATATCTGGTTCCCTTTAAGAGAAAGGGGTGGGAAGACAGGTTCAGGACCCAGGAAAATCAATAAGTTATAAGATGAGGTCTTTAACTTCAACATTATGGCCCTGGCCTTCCATCATTTAGGGATCAGGAAGCATGGAGCTTCCAGTGGAAAATGCTAACTTGGAGCTCAAAGACTTGTATTTGAATCCTAGCCGTGCCACTTAGGATTCATGTGACCCTGGGCAGGTCATTCAACCTCTGTGGGACTTCATATTCTCATCTACAGAGGTAGAGAGTTGGACCAGAAAGCTTTTAAGAGCCCTTCCAGCTCCCACTGGACTCCATTGGAATCCATCAAACCCCATATCTATCACTAAAGCCCCATTCCATTCCAGCCAGAATCCTTGGCTACTCCATACTTACTTCCTAGTTTGGACTTCCTAGCTTGGACTCACTGCCTTACCCAATATTCTCCTTATCACCACATTCTGAGGACTTTTCCCTTAGTCTTACATTCTCTTTGTCATTTCATTCCATGATACACATGCATAGAAGGTGCTTAATGATTGCTAGAATGAATTTCTGTCCCCAAACATTTGCCTCAACCAATATAGACTTCTGAGATTCCTACCCCAGGGAACTTATGGCTAACTATGCTTATTAGCAGGACTTTTGGAGAGCCATACACTGAAAAGAGATTAGGGAGATGATTCAGGAGGGAAGCCCCATGGAGAACACCTCTTACCCATCACTTTGTGCAGCACAGGATGTCGAGACATGTTACTCAGGAGGGAGGCTCCAGACCTGACCACATCGGAGTTACTTGATTGAAGAAGGCGGGCAATTTGAGGTAAACCTTTTTCCTTCAGCCCAATCAATTGGCTCATGCCACTGGACATCTAGCAAAGAAATGAAGAGCAATCACTTGTCTCCTGGATTCCAGGAAATATAACATTGCTCCTGATTATCTATGTTACTAAGTACTAGAGCACTTCAAAGAGTCACGATTTCATGAGAGTAGATGTTTTCTCCATTCACAAACACAGATTATAATCCCTTAGTTCCTTAGTAAATTATTTTCATGATTTCCTATGACTGAAAACTTTCAGCATCTAGTGGTCAACCTTTTGGATTCTTTGACCTCAGCTAGCTTGGTCCTCCACCAACAGACACATCATCTATCACTAGACTCAAATTCACAACCTTTCCAGTTAGATCTTTTGCTATAATGGTATAGCCTTCAAGAACCTAGGATTACCTCTATACCATAATGAGGTATTCCAAGTGAAATCCATTAGAGTGTAAGCTCCTTGAGGGCAGGAATTTTCTTTTGCCTCTTTTTGTAGCCCAAACACTTAGCACAATGCCAAATACATAGTAGATGCTTAATAAATGTTGATTGATTGATTGAAATCCACAGGGTGACCTCACATGTTGGACGGACCACCAAGGAAGTATAATCCCGCAGACGTTCTGAAGCCTCACAGGCATATCCCAAACATTTTATGTAACAGGAATATCATAGTAGGGGAAAGAATACCAGTCTGAGTGTCAAGAGAGCCAGGTTCTAGTCTCAACTCTGCCCCTGATGAGTTGTGTGACCTTGAATAAGACATTTGTCCAGAACTGAAGATTCTCAGAGTAGGAAGGGACCCCAAAGCCATTTAGTCAAACCATACCAGAACAAGAATTCCATCTACAATATACCAGAGAAGTAGTCTTCCAGCCTTTGCCTAAAGCCCCAGCCTATTGCTTGAAGACCTCTAGAGAGGGTGGTCTACCTCTAAGATGACTTGTTCCACTTTTGGATAGCTGTAATTGTTAGGAATTTTTCCTTACATCAAGTCTAAAAATGTGTCTGGACAGCTTCCCCCCATAGTCCCTACTTCCTCCTTTTGGGGCTAAGTAAACCAAGTCTAATCTCTCATTCATATGACAGCCATTCAAATACTTGAAAGCATCCTTACCTCCCACCCACATCTTCTCTTCTCTAGGCTAAATATCTACACTGCCAATGACCACTCCTCATATAGCATGAACTTGAGGCTTTTCCTATCCTGATTGCCCTCCTTTGTACATTTTCCAACTCTCCCTCTCTCTGCCTTAGTATCCTTATATGTAGAACACAAATGCCTCACCTCTAAGGTTTGCTATGAGAACTAAATGAGATATTGTATAGGAGTCCAGGAAGGATTTCAGGAGAATTCTAACAAAATTGAAAAAAAAAAACAACTAAAGTCTGTACTATATAAATTATTCTCCAAAAAAATTAGAAAAAACACACTATTAAATTTCTTTTAAGAGACCAACATAGTCCTAATACACAAACCAGGGAAGGATAAAGTAAGGAAAGAGAACTAAAGAACAACATTAGTAATGAACATCATTTCAATATTTGGAACAAAATCCTAGCAACAAGATTATAGCAATGTATCTCAAAAATTATTTGTTATGATCAGTTTGGATTTTTACCGGAGATACATTGTTGAACAGTAGAGCTATTGGATAATAAAGAACTTTAAAAAGAATAAGCATGTATCCCAGCATAAAAGATTATTGTTATTTCAAAGCTTCTAAAGGGAGATTAAGCATAGCAAATATTCAGTGAGTACTTGTTGGATTGAACCAGTTTAGGTCATATTAGACTTAGCTCCAGACCCCAGAATGTTTATCCTGTAGAATTATCAAAACAACCCTTGGTACTCATAACACCATTGGTAAGTGGGCAGGCAGCAGATAAAATATAGTAGGAAAGAGTGGATTCTTCTAAACTTTCATAAAATTAAACATACTTAAATCTCAGAAAAGGAACCTTAATTTTCCAGTAGGGAAACTCCATTGAACTGGGCCCCCTTACATAACAAAATTGCCCCCATCCCAGTCTCAGAAGTGTGTATACTGTGACTGAAGGAATCAGAAGAATTTACATTTTAGAAGGGAATGGAAGAGGGAGAAAGAAGAGAGGAAAGTAGGAGTTGAGAGAAAGAGAGAAAGGGAGAGAGCAAACAGAGAGGGAGAGAGGGAGGGAGGGAGGGAGGGAGGGAGAGAG
>NW_020954687.1:2195767-2196198 GCF_900497805.2 Vombatus ursinus
GGAGATGGTGGAGACAGGAAAGTTGGAAGTGGCCATTTCTCTCACCAGTCCTTTGCTAGCAGTGAGGTTCTGCAGGGCACCAGCACAAGCCTCCAGGGTGGCATCTTTCTTGCTCTTGCCCATGAGGTTCAGGTAAGTGCGGATGGCATCAGAATGGTAAAGCCAGTTACTTCCCTTGGGTTTGGTCTCCTCCTCAGGCAAAGGTAGGTCATAATTGTTATTCTAAAGGACAAATGGCAGATCATTAGGAAGACTCAACTAAGGAGCCCTGAACCCAACTTCTGCTTGATCTTTCCAATTGATCTGAGTATATCTCACCCACTTATTCCTGCCCTTATACCTGGTTGGACTAGAGTTAGACTACCATGGTAGGAGAGAGAGAGGGGGAGAGAGAGAGAGAGAGAGAGAGAGAGAGAGAGAGAGAGAGAGAG
>NW_020954687.1:2196218-2204492 GCF_900497805.2 Vombatus ursinus
TGTCCTGGAAGGCAGAGACAGGCCCACTGGGCTGTGTCTTCAAAGTTTAGGAAACTGATATGTCCCTTGGTTTTTCCAATTTCTGCTAAAGTGGAGCAAATCCAAATGAAAGTGGCTAGAATTTGACTCAATGATCCTGACAAGAGTAGGGAAGAGTGGATTCTTTCAAACCTCATAAAATTAAACATACTCATGCATACTCTGACAATAGGCACTGAGATCAATTAGTGTGCTTTGAAAAGCATGGTCTATCACTAGCTGCTTGGCTTAAGTCTTCAGTCCAGGGAACTAAAGGCATAGGCTGCTCTCTGGCCCCAACTCCTGATGATTATTTTACTTCCCAAGGCAGGCACATTAAACTCAGGTCTCCCTTGAGCAGCAGGGCATATAAGCTGGCTCAAGGCCCAGATGCCATAGATAAGTGACTGCCATACTCAGTCCTCATTTGGGAAGACCTTCCCCATTCATATCTCAAATAGTCCTATGTTCCTCCTTCTGACCGGAGTGGTTCTTAACCTGGGATCTATGAACTTGTTTTCTTTTTTAATTTTTAAAAAAGTATTTGGTAATTATATTTCAATGTAATTGGTTTCCTTTATAAGCCTATGCATTTTATTTTATGTATTAAAATATTATTCTGAGAATGGGTCCATAGGCTTCACCAGATTGTTTATGATAACAAAAAAAAAAAAAAGGATGACTCAGGGGAAAACTGGGGCTAGGAAAGAGTGAAATGATGACCTCAAAGCATCCATTGAAATATCTTATTCTCAAAGCAATGCAGAAAAAAACAAAAACAAAAAAATACCTGAAGCAGGTGGGCTGTCAGATGGGCGCTCTCTCCTGGAGCCAAGTAAAGGCTTTAGGATGGAAGTGGGGAAATTGGTTGATTGCAACAAAGTCTGAAATCTTATTCAATGAATTGAGCACTGAGTGCCATCCTTAGCAGTGTGTCCCAGTTGGATCCTGGTGCTTGACCTCCCACTTTCCTATCATCTAAGTCTATCCCTGAGGGTTTGCTCCACTTGACTCTCCTGGACTGCCTGGGGCAGGGAGAAGGGTTCCTCACCATCATCTTTTCATTCCTGTTGCTGAAGCAGCCTGTGGAGGACTTGTCAGTAAAGGTATTGCGGGTGTTATACTCCAGCTGGCTATAACGGGTGGGCACTTCGGCATCCAGTCGGTAAGACAGATTATGCAGGATACACATGCAGTTCTCCACAGACTGAAAGGTAAGCAAGAGTACAGAGGCCTGACTTCCCTGCCCAACCTGGGCAGGCCCCGTGCTTCCACCCAAAGGACTGATCATCCAGATCAAGAGACTCAGAGTAAGAGAATGGCTGCCCAAGGCAGTGCCTAGGAGGGGGGCTAGTGGGTCATCACAACCATTCTCTATCTCTGCACCAGCTCTGGGTAACACTGATAATCTCCATTATCCAAGGATCCAAGGGCCATGTCTTCTGGCTTTGGAATGCATTATAATAGTTCTCATTTGTACAGTACTTTATAGCTTGTAAAATACTTTCCTCAAAAAAACCTGTGAGGCAAATAGCAGATGTGAACACCATTATTTCCATTTTGCAGCTGAGGAAACCAAAATTCAGAAGAGTGAAGAAATTTACCCTGTCACATGGTTAGAAAATTGCAAAGCATAGGCTTATAATATCACAGGGTCATAACTCCAGAGCTGTAAGGAATCATAGAGGCTCTCTAATCCAATTCTCCTTTTTGTATATGAGGAAATCGAGGTTCAGGGAAACTAAGTCACTCGCTCAAAACCACAAAGAGAATATGTATCAAAGGTAGGATTTGAATCCAGATCCTCAAGAACTCATTGCTCATTCCACAGTCAATTGTATTTATTTGTTTAGGGGTGGGGAAAAAATGGCAGGTAGCAGGAGAATGGCAGCAAATTTATCTAATCATGCCTGATCCAGGCTGATGTTAGAATTAGGCTATACTGTTGAGCCTGGGATTATATATTTGAAGGGAATATGTCTCAAAGAGGAGAAATATCGTGTGAAAAACTGAGAGATGGCCATAAATAACCATGGGAATGCCTTTCTTCGTAAAGCTGGATCTTCACTGTCTACTTTGACAGTCTACTTTGGTGGCAGAACTCCTCCAAAAGGAAATCACTCTCTGTGGCTTGTCACTTCTTTTCAGAAATCCAAAAAGGTCAGATCTCATCTTACAAGTGCCAACAGGGCTTCTCCTAACACCTAAGTGACTTCCACAGCCCAGATCCTCTACGTTTTGTTTCCATGTGCCAAAATGCCATTGAGATGGAAAGAACCAATGGAATCCATTAGCCCAGACTTGGCCATCACTTTCTACCAGTCTATAAGTCTACACATTCTCTTGGCCATCACTTTCCACTAGTTTTCAGAACCACACACTGTCTTATCTAAGGGCTTCCGTTAGCCTAGCTCACATTCTTAGAAGGCCCTGAACAAGCTTCATGGTTGACTTGGCTTTTGAGGTGGGAACTGTTCAAATGTAGGCACCAAAGCTAACACTCCCCTTCTTGGGCTCTATGACTTGACTCTGAGGCCAAGTTTGTTGAGAAGAAGAAATCCAACTTCTGGGTATATAGGGAGCTCTGGGAAGGAGGAGGTCAAGACTGGAGTCTAGAAGAACTGGGCTCTTACCTTGTCATCACAGCGACTGGCTGCCACACAGTTCTGGACGTAAGCTATGAGGGAATCAATCAGCCCTGGGTAGTTACGCATAGTCTGGCGTCCAGCATCAGCTGAGCTCAGGTTCCTGGAAGAAAAGAAGAGCATTAAGGAGAGTCATAGAAGGGGAGAGAGTGGAGAAGAGAGGAGGGAATGGAGATGAAATGGAGGAAAGAATTTATTCATTCCGAAGTATTTGTTTAAGTCCCTACTATATGCAAGGTATATGCAAGGTACTGTACTTAGGTTTAGGGTACAAAGACCAAAAAAAAAAAAAAAAGAAATACTTCCCTTGAAGGAGCTTACATTCTATGGAGAGGATACAATGTACACATTGTCAAATATATATATATATATATATACAACACATTCAAAGTAAATATAAAATGATTTTAATCGAGAGAGCCCCACAACTAGGGGGATCAGGAAAGGCCCCATAAGAAATGACACCTTAGCTAAGCCCCAAAAAGAATGGGGAATTCCAAGAGAGAGAGGAGTGAGGAGGAAAACCAGGCAGGGACAGCCTTATGTTTTATCCTAGATACAGATGGAATGTCATGTATAGGCAGAAGTGTGCTGGAGCCAGTTTGTGGCAGCTTTTAAGAACCAATTACTAAATTTTCAGCATGAGCATTTACATGCCTGAGGCCAGCAAATGCTACAAATCAGGGCTTGACTGATTGTTTTGTTGATCACTGAGCCTTAAGAAAATGATGGATAATATGTTAATAACACAGATTAAACTTAAAAGTGTGTCATACATACTTTTGTTTTGAGAATTAATTGTTAAACATTTCCAGCATGTCCTTGGGTACTGGGAACAAAAAGTAGGTCAGTAAGGCTAGAGCATAGAGTGAATGGAGTAAGGGGAGATAGGGCAGGAAAGAGACTGGAATCAGACTGTTAAAAGTTTTAAATACCTAACAGAGGAGTTTGTATTTATTTTATCCTAGAGGCAATAGAGAGTCATTCTTTCATTTATTCATTTAATAAGCATCTATTAAGTGTCTGCTGTGTGCTAGAAGCTTGGAATATAAAGTCAAAAACAAAAATCCCTGCCCTCACAGAGCTTATCTTCTCTTGAGAGGACAATAACACCTACACACATAAGTAAATACAAAGTCATAGATGTTTCTTGAGCAGTAGAGTGACGTGTTCAGATCTGTTCTTTAGGAATATCAGTTTGGCAGCTGTATGGAAGATGGATTGGAGAAGGGAGAGGCTGGAAGCAGGGAGACCAATTAGGAGATCATTGCCATAGTCCAGGCTGAACTATGGTAGTGAATGTAAGAATGAAGAATGGGAGGGGAAAGAGGGTGAGTGGGTAAGAAACCAATGGAGACCAATGGAGGGTGAGAGGGAATGAAGAAAGGAAACAAGGGAATAAAGGAATGAAGGCAGTGTGAGGAATGAGGGGAAAGAGTGTGTTGGAGGAGAGAGAATAGGGAAAAATAGAAGGAGAAGAAAAAGAAAGGATAAAGAAATAGAAAGGAAAGAACAAACAACAGGATGGCTAAATGCTAATGCTGAAAGAGGCTGAGATGTGGCCTCATTTGAACTTTGTCTCAATGCCATCTTCTCTGACACATTTTCTGCCCACTCACTCCTTATGCCCATGATTTTACAACTTTCCCACTATGACTGCTGTGGTTGGCACCTCACACAAGCCCCTGGCAACACATATCGCAATCCCCCCTGCCCCTGCCCCACCGCAAGTAGGGACTCCCTTCAAAGAAGTCTAGAAGCCCCCTGCTTCTCAATGTTTCTTCTGTTGGGGGCACCTTCCTCTAGTGCTGGAGGACACGGATTAAGTGGCGGTTGGCCAGGGACCGGATCCACCTCCCCACCCAATACTTTCAAGCAGGCAAATGTGTTTTCCCAGCTGCCACAATTAGTCAGGTTCCCAAGCAATCTGGGCCCATCTGCCTGAGGTGGGTGGGGCTGCTCTTCTACCCCTCCAGCAACTCCATAAAGGCCTTAATTACATGGCTTTTTCATCTCCAAGCCTCCCTATGCCTCAGCAGGCTATGGGGCAGGTGATCTATTGGAGAGGTTATAAGGAGAAGCAACAAGTTGAAACAAAGAAGTACATGCCAAGAAACTCTCTCTGGACTCCCCAAGAATCCTGCAAGTTCCCTAAGTGGAAATTATTTGGAATTATGTGATGTTACTAAAACTAGGTGGCTCAGTGGATAGAGTGCTGGGCTTGAAGCCAGGAAGACCTCAGTTCAAATCCAACCTCAAACACTTACTAAGCTGTGTGACCCTAGGCAAGTCACTTAATTCTGTTGACCTCAGTTCCCTCATCTGTAAAATGAGTTGGAGAAAGAAAAGGCAAATCGCTCCAGGTTCTTTGCCAAGAAAACCCCAAAGGGGGTCACGAAGAGTCAGACACAACTGAAAAATGACTCAGCGACAACAACAACTAAATGTTCATCTCCTTTGACCCCATTGATCCTTATTACTCTCAGCATATATATTCAAAAAGGTCAAAGACTGAAAGGGCCCAAACATATTAAATTCATAGCAGTTCTTTTTGTAGCACCAAAAAACTGAAAAAAAAATCAAAAACAAACAATACACTAGAAGTAGAGTGGGTGTCTGTGGATTGGAAAATGGCTGAATAAATTGTAGTATATGAATGTAAAGAATCTTATTGCAACATAAGAAGTAATAACTATGAAGAATTCAGAGTAACATGGAAAGACTTGTATAAACTGATACGGATTGAAGGTAGTGAAATCAATAGATCAATACACATAATGAGTATGATGATGCAAATAACAACATCTCTAAAAGGCAGAATGCATATGAAATGCAATGACCAATTTTGGTTCCAGAGAACAGATGATGAGACACATCTCTCTCCTCTCAACAGAGAACTCTTAGTAGAAAAGGAGGGCGACTATGGATGCAGAATGTTGCAAGTAGTGTTAGATGAAGTCTCTGCATTGGTTGATTTTGCTTCAACTGTTTTGATTTATTTTAGAGGAAAGATTCTGTGGAGGAAGAGGCTTCTACAAAGTGACTACGGGAAAAATAAAGGGTAGCCATAAGTCCTTTTTTTTTTTCTTTAAGAAGCGAGTCTGCTAGTGGAAAAGATTAAAATCATTGAACCAAGGTATAGATGTCAAAGGGGGCCTTACCCTTCTCTGAGTACCCCATTGAGTGGCACAATATTTGCTGTTACATAATGATCACACCCAGATTCCAGCACCCAACAGCTCTTGCTGAAACCACCTTCTACCCTAACCACACCCTGCCTGGTTTGGAACTTGGAACACTTTGGGCATAGACATGGTCTTTGTGCCAATCTGTATGATACAATGGCCTAAGGCTGAGAGTGACTCATTAGCCGAAGACTTTGTGTGTGGGAAATTCTCTTCAACTAGCACAGAGAGCGCATTTCGGTGAATAAAAGAGCAAAAAAAAAGGAAAAAGAAGAATTGAATTAGTTAGAACATTAAGACATAGGTACTTGGTTTTTGGCCAAGTGTTGGTTATTTGTGCATGGAAACATACATGTGCATACACATGCTGCACTGTAAGAAATGATGAATCTGGAATGTAATGAACATGGAACATAGGTACTAAATGATGAATATAAATGAACACGTAAGACATGTAAGAAACTAATATAAATGAATATATAAGAAAGGATGCATATGGAATGGGGTGAACATGTAACCTATTACTAAATGATGACTATAGATGAACATGCAACACATATAAGAAATAATGAATATAAATGAACATATTATATGTAAGAAATGATGAGTATGAAGAATTCAGAATAGTGTCAGAAGATTCCATGAATTGATGCTGAGGGAAATTATCAGAATACAAACACACACACACACACATTTTTCTTATGAGGGGTTGTGTATGAATAATGACTTCAACAACATAAATGGAAGGAATAAAAACAAAATTAAATCAGAGACTACTTGTAGTGACCAAAGTTGGCTCCAAAGAAGAGCTAAGACATTGCAGCTTCTCCCTTTTCTGCAGAACTCGGGGACTCTGTAGACATGTGTATTCTATATACTGTCAGGCAAAGATTATGTGCTGGTTAATTTTGTTAAACTGTTTTTCCCTTCTTTCTTTTTTTTTTTAGGTGATGTAAAAACAGATGATACCAATAAAAATAAATTTATAAAAATAAAATAGTCCTTTGATTTCTCTGTCCCAGGCAGGATCTGGGATGAGAAGGACCCCACTGACTGAGGTGTCAAAACTGGGTTGTACTATGTTGTGCCAAGCACAGGTAGAGGGGAAGAGCCGAATTCTCTCACCTCAAACAGCCAGTGGCATTGAAGAAAACTTCCGGGTCCACTGTTTCCCTGGACATGTTGCTATTGCCATCACACCAGCCAGAGAAGGGGATGATAACCCGATCAGTCAAAACAGGGAGGGCTTCATTAATGAGTTCTTGCTTCAGCTCATCAGTGGAAGACAGGTTCCAGAGCAGTCCTGAAGAAAGAAGGGTCTCATTTTAGCCACAGCCCCTTGGGGCCAAACTTCAAGGAGAATTCATCAGTCTGTCTTCCTGCCTATCCCTAGCCTTTTCTAGAATACACTCTCGACAACATACCCGACAAGTGGTCATCTAACCTTTGCTTTAAAACTTCCGGTGATGAGGAGCTCACTACTTCACAAAATGTCCCATTCTACTTTCAGATCATTCTAACTGTAAGAAAAGTTCTCATCTAAACACATTAACTCTCAGCTGTTCCCAGTTAAATGAACAGATCACTTCCCAAGGAACTTATTGTCTCATTGGCCCTTGGGCATACACCTTCCCTTACTAACTAGACTACAAGTTCATGGAGAATATAATTTTTATTTTAGGCTTCTTTATCTTATACAGCATGGGAAGAAGTGCTGCTCAGTAGATAGAGTTTGGGGCTTTGAGTCAAGAAGCCTGGGTTCAAATTCAGCCATGTATTAGCTACATGACCAGGAGCATGTCACAACCTCTCAGAGCTTCCTTTTCCTCATCTGTAAAATGGGTATAAGAATTTCCTTTCAGAATTGTTGTGAGGAAAGCACTCTGCAAACTTTAATATAAATGTAAGTTAGAGTTAGCGCAGGGCTGAGCACATAGCAGGAACTCAAAAGATATGTTGACTGAGTGATTATTTGTACCACATATTTCGGCACTTAATTATATCCAATCTGTTACTGTTCTTTAATTATTTCCTGTCTGTAAGATTGGTGTCCAGCTGGATTTCAAGTGCCTCAGAGGCAGAGGCACTTTTTTTTTATTACTGTTGTCATTAAGTAATATTAATAGTGAAATAAAATAATGTGATTAATAACATAATAATGGCTCTTAGTGTTTGTTTACACTTTTAAGGTTTGCCAAGTGCTACAGCAAGCCTGAGAGGCTCAATTTTTACCTGCCCCCCCAAATAATGCAAGTGTTATTTTCCTTATTTTACAAATGAGGAAACTGAGGCACATGGTATCCCCAGCAAATTCTGTGAATGTAATAGGATTCTGGTAATATTTATTGAATTAAATTTCTCCCATCAGACATACTTTTTCTTTCTCTCTTTTTTTTTTTTTTTTTTTTTTTTTTTTTTTTTTTTTT
>NW_020954687.1:2204564-2211776 GCF_900497805.2 Vombatus ursinus
TATTGCACCACCTAGCTGCCCCCCCAGACATACTTTTTCACCATCTGCCTAACTCTGCCCCCTCTTTTGTTCGGGTAGCCCCCATACATCTAAAATAAGTTCCTTGCTTCCACAACCCAATCTATGGCTTTACATCTTGGCAATAAGACCTAAGCTGAGTGTGTCCCATCAACCACTAATCCAAACTCAAGTGAAGCAGATATTGAGACTAAATCTATTTCTTTTTAATTTCTATTCATTGCTCCTCATTTTGCCTCTGGGGCCAACTCTAATTTCTTTTCCATATCACAGTCTCTCAATTCATGTCTCTCCGAAGTCTTTTTTTCTCCAAGTTAAGCATCCTCAGTGCCTTCAACATATCTTTATGCTGTGTAATTTTGAGGTCCTTCACCATCAAGCATGCCTTCTCCAGATGGATGCTCTCCATCTTAACTAACGCCTTTTTAAAATGTGGTGTCCTAAACCGAACATAAAACTACGTGTCGTCTGAGCACGTATAGTGCAACTAACCTTCTTTCTGGAAGCTGAACCTCTCTCAGGGCATCCCAAGATCTCACTAGCTTTCTGGGTTGTGGTAACACACTGTTGTTTCATATCAAGCTTGCAGTCCACTAAAAACTCCTTTTCATATTAGCTGCTGTCTAGTCTCCCCTCTCCTATATCATATTTATGAGCAATTTTTTTGGAATCCATGTGTAAGACTTGGGTGCCACATTATACTAGTTACTCACTATGCCTTACCCTCTCACTCTTTATATTCTAAAATGCATTTGCCTTTGATGTGCATACAATACCAATATTAAAGCTGATCCATCTCTACGTGCTCGCCTCCCCTAAGGTCTTATGTTGTCAGCTCCTAGAAGGTAGATAATATATCTATGTATATATTACATGTATATACCTGCTCTATGGGCAGATAGGTGGCACAATGGATAGAGCACTGAACTTGGAGTCAGGAAGCCCTGAGTTCAAATCTGGCCTCAGACACTTAGTAGCTATGCACCCCGGGCAAGTCACTAGACCCCGTTTGCCTCAGTTTTCTCATCTGGAAAATAAACTGGAGAACAAAATGGCAAACCACTCCAGTATCTTTGCCAAGAAAACCCTAAGTGGGATCATGAAGAGTCAGACATGACTGAAAAATGACTAAAAACTTGCTCTATACCACACCCAATATGGCACCATATGTAATTAGGCACTTAAGAAAAGTTTTGATGATGATGAGAACACTACCATTGTGTATCTCTAGGGTAACTTCAACAGTTCCATTTGTTGGGGGGGGGTTACATTCTTATTTGTCATGCCCAACAATAAGCTCATATTTACTTTTTGGGGAATTCAAAGAATAGTTCCCAAATGTTTATACCTTCTCCAAAAAAAGTAAGTCCACTTTGCTAAGATAACTGTCAGATGTGGCACCCAGTCAACTTATTTCCCCTTCCCCTGAAATACCCACTGGCCTCTGACATCTTTGATCATATTTGATTCCCAGGCTTGGATCATGGTTAGAGTGGAAAAAATATGAACCAGTTCCTGGAAAAACTGGTAAATTACTTAATCTCTCGTGGCTTTAGATTCTTCCTCTGAGAACACTGGACTAAGTGATCTAGAAGGCCCCTTTAGCTCTAGAATTCTGTGGCTCTCATATGTCTGAGCCCCAGATTCCTTTGGCTTTGTTCTCTTGCTGCCTCACAGTACTCCCCAAACTAATGACACAGGGCCCCCCAAGAGATGGAGACTGTGGCCTCCATCCACACTAGTCACTTACCCTGCGTGACCCTACAAACTAATCCTTAGTTTCCCAAGAGGTTTCCTGTCCCCTTATCTCTGTTCCCTCAGCTTTTCATGGGAGGCAGAAGGGAGAAGCGAAGTTAGAGACTGGAAAGGCAGAGAGGGAAGAGAGAGAGGTTGGGGAAGGGAGAAGAAGTCACCAGTGAGCTGCTTCTGGATCTCAGTGCTCCCAGTCCTCCTCAGGAGGTTCACAGCCTCTGGAATCCCGTTCTGTCTCCTGGTCTCAAGCTTGTTAGTGGAACTTCTGAAGACCAGGTTGCGGAGGGCTCCAGCTGCAGCTTGCTGCACATTTTGATTGGGGCTCCGGAGGATAGCCACCAGTTTGCATATTCCTCCCAACTGGTATACCTAGAGTAGCAGGGAAGCAATGGACATGAATAGTCAGAAATTCATCGCAAGGCTAGATTTAGCACAACTAGGGAGCTAGGTGGCACAGGGGACAGAGTACTAAACCAGGCTACATAAATGCTAACTATTAGAACATCCCATCCTTTTTACAGTTGGGGAAATTAAAGTACAAGGGAACAGACTCTATGAATCCCCCCCCACCATGAACCACAGGACATTTCCTCCCTTCTTTGTGTTCTAGATCAAGGCCACCACACCCAGCTCTCCCCCTCTCCCCCAAACCCATCTCACCTAATAGGATTCAAAGTAGATTTTTTTTTTCAGGCCAAAGAAGCCACTTGAGTACTGAATTCTTTAAATTAATTTTCCACATAACTCCCAAAGCTGTCCGTGTATAGCCTTTAGAGAGCAGCCCTCAACTTGGTCTCACTAGGAACTTCCTTATTTGATGATCCCAAGGTTAGAGAGGGGGGGCTCTTACTTCTCACTACTACCAAGAGAAATGGCATCCACCCTGCTTTTTCAAGTGGCTTGTATAGAGTTGAGTATAAGGACTAGAAAGGGCATGTGGGTAAGGGGGGCAGGAGGACAGGGGCTGTTTATTTAGAATTGTCTAAGAGATTCCCTAGATTCATAACTGGTACCAAAAGGCCTCTTCCATGACTGTGTCTATAGTGGTTACTAGAGAAACAACTTAGATACACATCGAAAGTACAACATCCTTACAAAAATGAGAATTTTTGCTTTAGCTATGGAAACTGACAAAACCATTTAGCTTGGAAAAGTCCCAGAATCCACTTCATCCATTCAACAAGCGCAGTACCAGGCACTGTGCTAAGTGTTAAGGATAAAAGAATAAAAATTAAACAATCCCTCTCTGTCCTCAAGAAATTCATATGCAACTATAGGAAAAGAATGTACAGAAAGAAAAATAAATGCAAAATATATAAAAAGTATAACCTGTGGTTTAGAGTTCCCAAGACTACAGCCTTCCAAGGACCTGAGTTTGATTCTATGGGACTGTTCCCTAAAGGGTCCGTTTCTTTCTAGGTTATTGCCACTACATGGAATTACTCAAAGAAAACTTTCCAATATAACTTCAGGATAGCTCATGTCTCAGTTTCCCCAAATGTGGGAAAGAGATTCTCCAGCTCCCATATTGAAGGTAGTAAATGCAAATCAGGAATGGACAGCCTTTATTTCATTGGGCAGTTTGTACATGAAAAGTCCTTAAGGATTTAGAGGGATTTATTTGATTGTCTAAACTGGCCCAGGAAAGTACAAATATTCAACAAAGGGTATGAACATACTAGTGACACCTGTATCATCTCAGATCAATTTCCAAAGGTTCTGAAATATGCCCAGGTATCTGGTATAAATTCTCTAGGTAAAAGAATATAATTTTTAAAAATGTATTTTAAAATACTTGTAATTTCAAAACAAACTATGGAATTATGATGAAGTGGAAAGAATGCAGGATGGGTTCAAATTCTACCTTTGCTTCTTCCTGCCCACCTGTGTGATCTTGGGCACAATTTCCCCCTCTGGACACATGTATGTGTGCTTAAGTGGGACTGGATGACCAATATCTAAGGTCTAAATTTAGGTTTAGGTTCTAAATTCCACAGTCTTGGCTTTTACGACTCCTAATGCAAGGCAAGTATGATTCTTCAGCCGTCCAAATAGGATCAATTCAGAAATCAGACCAATTGTTGCCGTTAAAATAAACAATTACATATTTCCTCCTTCATAGTGAGGTGACAGGCTTGAGGTTTAGAATGTTACCTAAACTATCAGATCTGATTTCCATCAGTCTTATTTAATACTTGCCCTCATTTCAAGGACGAATACAATATGAGAGGGGAGGTATGTCAGGAATGAATGTTCAAAATGAATAAAAAACACAGATATAAAACATGTATGAATATATAATACACATATGTACCTATATACATATGTGTCTAGTTTGTAAAAAAAAATGTTGGCAGATGATTTCAAATGGAAATCAATCCAAAAGCAGCAATGAGGTACAGTAGAAACAACAGTGGCTCTGAAACCAGAGAACATGGGTTCAAGTACTATCTCTGACTATCTGTGTGTCTTTGGACAAGTGCTTTAATGGCCCTGTATCTCATTTTCCCCATCCATAAAAATGAGGGGCCTGGGTTTGATGGTGTCTTTGGATTCTTCCAGCTCTACATTCACCATCAATCCCAATGTTGTGTTAATTTCACGCAAGTGTCTATTAATTTCAGAAGATCTGCACAAAGTGGTCAAAGTTGGGCAGATACAGGTATTGAGGTTTCTGTGGCCTCCTTCCCACTTTAGATAGTCAGCACCATGCGCAGGTCCTAAATCTACAGGCTCTTAAAGCTCTTATTTTATTCTTTAAAGAAATCAAAATAGGGGCATCTAGGTGGCTTAGTAGATAGTGTACCAGACTTGGAGTCAGGAGGGCCTGAGTTCAAACCTGGCCTCAGACCAGACACTTCACACTTACTAGTTATGTGACCCTGGGCAAGTCACTTAACCCCAATTGCCTAAAAAAGAAAAAAAAAACTATACAGAAAAAGAAATTAGTCTCTTATATAATACAAAGTACTAGCAATTTAAAATGGAAAGTGTTGCTTCTCAATGGATTACTTAACCCTGATTGCCTCACCAAAAAGCTAAAAAAAATAATCAAAATAAAGAAAAACAAATATAGAATTTGGGTTCAAATTTCTTGGAAGAGAAATCCCCTGATTTCTGAATCAATGAGAATTTTTTAATGTAATATGAATCTCTGAATTACCTGTGCACCTGTCTAAAGCAGCATGATGGAGTGGGAAGAGTATTGAATGGGGAGTGTAGTGGACAGCTCTATCATTACCTATCTGTGTGACCTTGGACAAGTCATCAATGCAATTACAAAACATTAGGTCTCAAAGAGACAGAAGAGGTCCTCTAATCCAACCCCTGCATTTTACCTATGAAGAAAACAAGCCTAGAGACAGGTTAAGTGGCTTGCCTAAAAGACACAATTAGTAAGTAGCAGAGTTGAGGTTTGAACCCCCAATTTCAAAGTCTTCTGGCTCCACATCCAGCCCTCTTTTCCACTCTACGGTACTTCCTTTTTATCACTAGCTGTCATTAAGCTTGGTAGTATTAAGTTATAATAATAGCTAGTAATAATAATTACCACTTATATAGTGCTTAAAGGTTTACAAAATGCTTTACATATGGTATCTCATTTGATTAGGGTTATGGACAACCAATTAACCAAAAGTGGAAAGTTAAGTCAGGCTAGTTGGAATGATGGGGAGTTGGTAAGTGGTGGTTGGGGGGAGGGGAGGAGGCAGAAAAAAGGAATGGAAAGGGGAGAAGTTTCAGTGTTGATGATCATGCAGTCAAGACTTATTTATGGGCCATACCAAGCACACCGACCTACTCCAGCGGGCTGGGCAGGATGAGGAAGAACCAGCAGAGAGAAAGCCTCTACTCAACTTTAAACATAGGACCAGACCAACATCTAGGTCTTGCTTGTGCAGATTCAAGGGAAAATATACAGTTGGTTACCTGTTGCTTGGCAGATTCATCCTGGAAACAGGTGTGCTGGATGTAATAGGCCCCAATAGCTTGATACTTCTCATCCTGAGAGCTCAGGAACTGCACAGCCTTGGGGATAGTCAAGCCACTGCACTCTATGTCTTCACTGCAGATCCTGAGCAAGAGAAGCAGCAGAGCATGGGTTACCCTGGGCTAGCATAGGACATCCTGCCTCAGGTGCTCCAGGCCCTTGAGGCCAGCTCTGATAGTTTCCAAAACCTCATCACTACTCTAAAGAATTAAGATGGAGGCAGCTAGAGCTGCTAAACCAGCATTTACACCTTTTGTTTGTTCAGTGGCTTCAGTCAAGTCTGACTCTTCATGACTCCATTTGGGTTTTTGGCGTTTTTTTTTGGCAAAGATATTAGAATGGTTTGCCACTTCCTTCTCCAGCTTATTTTACAGTTGAGGAAACTGAGGCAAGCAGGGTTAAGTGACTTACCCGGGGTCACATAGCCAGATTTGAACTCAAGAAGATGCGTCTTCCTGATTCCAGGACAATGGCTTTATTCACTAGCTGTCCCTTCCCCATGGAAACAGTTCCTCTAATATGAACCTATCTATTTATCTATATCTATATCTATGTGGGAATGGACCCATTGCCTGGAATGTCTCCACCCAGGAAAACATAGCCGATCCACCCTCTTCCAGGAAAGGATGACATTAATTCAGAGTTGGTAACATAATGGTTGTAATGAGACTGAGATTTTGGCTTTGTTCTCCCTATGCACAAGCTAGCTTCCATTCAATTTAATAAACATTTGTTAAGCACCTCCTACATTCAAGGTCCTGAGCTAGGCTAGAGACACAAAGATAAACATGGCCTCGTGGAGCTTCATTCCTTACCACAAATCACACCCCGGATTCCAATCAGGCATCTGAAACATAGGTACCACTAGTCGTGAAGTGACCAGCGGAAAGTGGATGGAGGTGGACCCATCAGTCACCAAGCACATCAAGTCTTCATTGTTCAAGTCCCTCCTTCTCTCCCATTCCCCAGTCTGCCCTAGAGTTCCACCCTTATTATCCTGTGTGTGAACTGATGCCTCCTAATTAATCTTTGCCCATTGTTTTTCCTCAGTCCTATCAATCTGGCACTTTGCTTCATCAAATCACTGCCTGCCCAACTAAACCATCCTCAATAGCTCTCTAATGCCTATAGCAAAAAAAGTCCAGATTCCTAACCTGGTTTCCAATGCCCTCCACAATCTGACTCTAACCTAGCTTTCTTCTCTTATCCCCAATTATTCCACTACACCAACCCCCCACTCCAGCTAAATTGGTGTCCTCATGTTTCCCAAATACTCCCTATGCATTCCCACCTCCCCTTAGTGAATTCTATTTCTATTGGATTAGGTACTTTTTCCCTTTGCCATCTGAATCCCATCATTCTTTAGGTCCTACCCTACTGAAAGTCTATTAAGAAACTCAAATCTTCACTTTTTTTTTTTTTTTTTTTTTTTTTTTTTTTTTTTTTTTTTTTTT
>NW_020954687.1:2211785-2212177 GCF_900497805.2 Vombatus ursinus
TCAAAGCCTGGGGTTGCCATTTTGTAGTCACCAAAGGAGAATACAACAATGAAGAGGTATCTATCTCCCCATTATTTTCTCCCCCAAATCATTCTGAAATCTTGCTGTTACATTCTAGCACTGGAACAGAGAGGCTGGGGCAGTGGATTAAAGTTAAATAATGGCTGGGCCTAGAGTCAGGAAGACCTGAGTTCAAATCCAGCCTCAGGCATTTCTAACTGTGTGACCCTGAGTAAATCACCTCTGTCTACCTCAATTTCCTCACTGCAAAATGGAAATAATAATAATGATAATAGCACCTACCCCTCCCTAGGATTGTTGTAAGGATAAAATGAAATAATATGTATAAAATGCTTTGTATATCTTAAAGTACTTGTTGTTCAGTTATGTCC
>NW_020954687.1:2212212-2213357 GCF_900497805.2 Vombatus ursinus
AAATCTTCATGAACCCAAGGGCCATAGCATGCCAATACTGTCCATGGGATTGTCTTGGCAAAGATACTGTGGTGGTTTGCCATTTCCTTCTCCAGTGGATTGAGGCAAACAGAGATAAAATGACTTGTCCAGGGTCACATAGCTAATAAGTATCTGGGACTGAATTTGAATTCAGGTCTTTCAGACTCCAGGTTCACTGCTCTATCCACTGAGCCACCTAGTTGCCTCCATATACGTATATATCTATAGACATATAAATATCTATATATACTTGTAGACATATAGATATAAATATATATTTATATAGATATGTACATGTATATAAGTATACATCTATATAAATGCTAGCTATTATTATCACTGTGTCTGGGACACAGTAAGTGCCTAATAAATGTTTGCTAATTGATCAACTGACTTTCTGGATATTGAGAGTGCTAGCTGCACTATGTAGTGATATGCTGATAGTGGGAATAGTGGATGAGCTCAGAGGAATTGAGACCAAATAAACAATCAACAGCTGTCTATTAAACCCCTGCCATGTTCAAGGCCTTGTGCTAGGTGCTGAGGTCATGTATACAATGAATGAAACAACTGCTGTTCAAAAAGACTTCAGTGAGATCCCAACCTGGGTCAGAGAGGTGCACCCTCCATTGCCCCGTCTTTCCTAAACAAATCCTGACTCCAGTCTCTCCATCCCTCTCCACCTTCTCAGGATGGGTGCATGTTTGCCTGCCTCACTGCCCTTATTGTCTCCATCCCTTTGTGTGTGTTTTCCCCCACAGTCTCCACAAAAACATGTTCTTTTCAAAACTTCAGGGGATCCTCAATCCCATTAATCTGTGTTCCCTTCATTCAGTTGGTGCAAAACATTAAAAACTGTGAAATCCAGCTGTCTTCAACACCTTCTCTAGTTAACAGCATTTGAAAGTTTGACTTTTCACTTGCTGGGTCTTGTTCTATTTGCTGTGCCTATGTCCTATGTCTGAGTCCTGGGTGAGTGTTCTCTGTCCTGTCTCTGTCTGTCTGTCTCTCCACCTGTCTCTCTCTGTGTCTCTGTGTGTGTGTCTCTGTCTCTCTGTCTCTGTCTCTCTCTGTCTCTCTGTCTCTATCTCTGCCTCTGTCTCTCTTTCTCTTTCTCTTTCTCT
>NW_020954687.1:2213388-2213464 GCF_900497805.2 Vombatus ursinus
TTCTCTCTCTTTCTATCTCTCTCTCTCATCAGATTGGATGCTCCCTGAGGCCAGGACCTGTGTCTCCTTCATCAGA
>NW_020954687.1:2213501-2214681 GCF_900497805.2 Vombatus ursinus
TTGAGAGTTTCTAAGGTCTGACACTATATTGCCAACATCAAACTGAGAATTCATGAGGTGCATAGAATATGCACCTCCAAGAGACTGGGATCTCCCTGAGGGCAGGCGTCTCCCCCATCAGACCAAGAGTTCCCTCCATCAGACTGGGAGCTCCCAGGACAGTATGCCTTCTGCTCCTCGGACTAGCCCCACCCAGTGCCCAGTATAAAACGCTGCATGCTGAAAGAGCTCGGGACATCTGAATGTGTGTGAACCAGCTAACTAACGGCTGAGACCCCAGCACTTACTTGGAGCTGGCCCTTGAGTGGCCGAAGGAGAGGTCCTTATTGCAGGAGATAGGTGGAACGTAGACAGGATCCTGCTTGGATGTGCAGGAAGGAGGGTGCCCTGGGCACTTCTTCACAGGCTTCTGGCCGCTGCAGGTGCTGTAAAAGCTATAGCGATTCTGGGTGGTTTTGTAGTTCTTGGTGCTTGCGGAGCCCTTGCGCAGAGTCCCCCGGGGGTCGCAGTACAGGTCTGGCTCACTCCGACTGGCCTTGATGTTCTGCATGAAGCAGATGTCACTGCCAGGGCCAATGGTGTTACAGTTGCCTCGGTTGTACTGACGGTTCCAGTTCTCCATCTGACTGTAGGAGCTGAAGCGTCTATTATCTGTGTCTCTCTTGAGGGTCCCATTGTAGATCTGATCAAGGAAAGGGAGGAAAACCAGCAGGTTCAATTCCCGTTGCCCAAAGACACTCAGAATCAAACTCTGAAGTGTACTCAGCTCTTCATGTCCCACAGGCATGCTAACCTAAACCATGGTCTGCAGAGATCATCTACCAGAAAAAGTCAATCAGTCAATAAACATTTATTAAACACCTATTATGTACCAGACACTGTGCTAAATGCTGCAATAAGAATAGGTCACTGGGAAAATAGAATGAGTCTGGTAGGAACATAGAGAGATTTAGAGATCATTGCATTTCAGAGACAAGAAAACAAGCCCAGAGGGTCACAAAGCTGATAAATGGCAAAATCAGGATGAATTCAGTACCTCCAAATCCAGTTCCCTCTCCACCCAGTTTCTTCACATATTAAATAAAAGGGTTGGAATAGATCAGGGGTGGGGAACCTGAAGCCTTGAGGTCACATGTGGCCCTCTAGGTCCTCAAGTGCAGCCCTTTGACTGTCTTCAGTC
>NW_020954687.1:2214752-2229668 GCF_900497805.2 Vombatus ursinus
AGGACCTAGAGGGCCACATGTGACCTTGAGGCTGCAGGTTCCCCACCCCTGGATTAGATGATCTCTAAGGACCCTCCAAATCTTAGAGTTCTTATGGCTAATACCAATCTAGCTTCCCTTAATATCCATCAAGCATTTAAACGACCTCCCCTTAGAATAATAATAGTTTCCATTCCTGGAGCACTTTAAGGTTTACAAAGCACTTTTACTATAGTAAACCTATAATTCAGTTAGTGTATATATTACCTTTCCCACTTTACCAGTATGGTATCTATCTGGGGCCTGGGGAAGTAATCTGGGGATTTACCCAGAGTCACAGAGCTAATTTAGGGTTGAAGATGAGATTCAAATCTGGGTCTCCTACTCCTCCCTGCTTGAGGAATAGAAGCCTACTTCATACCATCCTGAACCAAACAGAATTAGGAAAATAAAATTGTTACAAAATGATCTTATGATAGATGACAAGGTGGAACAAAAAAGTATTTGGGGATTATCCATGTTTCTGCATCCCCATCATTAGAACTGACAATCAAAGGTTGTCATGGGTGACATTGCTATAGAGTTTAAAGGTTTGCAAAGTGCTTTACTTTTCATTTCATCTTCCTACCAACTCTATGAGGTAAGTAATACAAATTATAGATATCCTCATTTTACAAGGAAGACACAGATTCAAGACAGGTGAGGTGACTTTCCCAAAGCAGATAGCAATGAGAAAAGAAGGGATTGATCACTTCACTGGGTCAAAAAGTGGCCCATGCAACCTCATGTTACCCAGGAGGCATTTACCTTGTCAATGGGGAAGTTCAGGCTCTTCCTGATTGTTGAGATTAGATGCCACCTACCTAGTGGTGCCTACTAGTCTTAATAGCCTGCCTGAGAGTCCACAGAATTTTAAACATAAAAAAAAATAGCATGATAGTGATTTGGCCCAGGACTTTTCCGTGAATCTCATAAAAGATGATGAAGCTATAGACAAGCCCAAAGTGCTTCATTTCCCCTCTTCAATATGTCTGCGTCATCCTTCTAAAAGCAATCCTAGCCAGCCTCTCCTTAGTGAGAGCTCCCTCCATTCACGTCTGGCTCCTCCAGGTGAGACAGTCTTTCCCTTTCCTTGCCACAAATTATTTATAAACAGAAATGTTGGGTTGCAATGGTAATTAGAAAACATCCTACTTATCCTTATTAAAAGTCATTTCATCCTCCTTCAAAAGAAAAAAAAGAAAAAAGATGAGGAAAAGATGAATAATCATATAACAATAGTAGCAACCACCGACATTCATAAAGCACTTTACAGTTTACAGAGCACTTTGCAGATACAACTGTCATGGTAACCCTTCTACAAATAGCTTTTTTGTAGATGAGGCAACTGAGGCCAGAAAAGTAAAGCGATGAGGCATCAGAGTGGGACTTTAATGGGGGAAAAAATGTGGCTAATAATAACAGCAACTCACTGATGTTATACTTCATAAGGTTTACAAAAGTGTTTACTCACATGACACTTACTAGCTGCGTGACCCTGGGCAAGTCACTTAACCCTGATTGCCTCAACATAAAGCAAAAAAAAAAATTGTTTACAAAGCATTCCCCCCACAACAACCCCATGAAGTAGGAGGTGGAAGAATTTTTACTTTCAGTAGGGGAGACAGATACCAATTAGATAATGGAAAATGATCCCCCACCCAGGATTTAGGATGAGCCAGTGACCAATGTACAAGAACAGATAGGAACCAGGCACAGCCCTGCCCAGTCTTCTTGAGTGGCAGAGGAGGGGTCCCTGAGGGCCTGTGTTCCCCTTTCCCTAGCTGTTCTAGTATCTTCTATAATGAAAATAAGAACCCCAATAGTGCCATGGCCAAACTGCCTCAGAGCAGACCAGGCTTTTAGGCTTCCAGTGGATTTGGGGGAGGGGCAATCAGGGTTAAGTGACTTATCCAGGGTCACACAGCTAGTAAGTGTCTGAGGTTGGATTTGAACTCTAGTCCTCCTGACTCTAGGGCCAGTGCTCTATCCATTGTACCACCTAGCTGCTCCTGATTTTGAATATTTAAAAATAAAAATTTTTAATTTTTCCTTGTTCCTCTTATTAACAAAAGTTGTTCCTCAGTGCTCCATCTGGGAGTGGGGTGGGGGATGCGTTTATTTCCTCTGTCTCCAATAAGAAGGCAAAGTCCTTGGAGGGAAGGATGTCTCCTCTTATACCATGGACTCTGATCCTCAGTATAAGCCTCAGCCCATGGTTCAATTCCACAAATATTAACTGATCCTCTATTACATGCCTAGGCAATACAAAAGCTGTATGAGACAATGGCCATGCTCAAGGATCTTTCCTCATTGTGGTGAGGTCCCAGGATGCATCAGCACTCTTCCATCCTCACATTGGCCTTCCAAGAGAGAAAATTTACCCAGCCTCTAAGACAACTGTGCTGGGTCCTGGTCAAGCTGAGTCAAAACATAGTCATTAATATTCATTATTTGAACTGTACATGAAAACCTTTGGTCTTGAAATTAAGGCTCCTCCCTTCACCTTCTACCCTGTCTCCTAAACTCAAAGATTTGATTCCTGATCGATAAATCCAGGATTTACTCTTCCATGGGTGTTGCTTTCCTCCTCCCACTTAGAGACATGGTTTCTCCCAATCCTCTCTACCAGATTATTTTCCTTCTCAGACATTAAAATGTAAGCTCCTTGCCTTTTGTGTATTCCCAGAGCCTAGGAGCATGCCTGGTGCGCAGTATGTATTTAATAAATGTGTCTTGATTGATTTGGAAATGAGAAGAGAAACACAATGGAAGGCTAGTGACCCAAAGCTCAAATTCATGGATGTGTTAGGATAAACCAAATGGAATAAACAATCTGTAAGTTGGGTCCTGAGTTCAAGAATTCCTCAGTGAAGCAAGAAAACCAGCAGCCAGTAAACCACTACCACCACTACCTCCAACTCCATTCAGTTGCCAAAACTAGTTGATCCCATCTCTCCAATATCTCCCCTCTTCTCCATTTATGTACCTCTCCTGCTCAGTTAATTGCTTCAAGATCTTCTCTGGAAAATAAAAATGATAAATGTCTCTTAATTACTCTACCTGATTCCAGTATTGCCTCCTCTCCAATCTATGGCTAACCGGATAATCTTCCTAAGGTATAGGTCTGACCTCTGCTCTAAAATTCTCCCTATTGCTTCTAAGATTTAGAACAAAAAACAAAAACAGACACCCCTCCTCAGCCTAGCATTTAAAGCCCTTTACAATCTGATCCCAGGCTATTTTTCTAGATTAATTTCATATTTTCCTCCCTCCCTGAACTCTGTGTTCCAACCAAACTGACCTAATTCTATTCCTCAAGTTAAGCATTCCATCTGCCATTTCTGGGTCTTTACTGTCTCCCACACCTGAAATATACTACCTTTTCTTTGGCTCTTAGAATCACCAGCTTCCTCCAAGTTTAGCTCAGGGATCACTTCCAATGGGAAACCTTTCCTGATCCCTCTTACTCATCAGTGTTCTCTCTCCCTTCAAATTATCTTGCAATTGTTTGTCTATTTACATGTTGCATTCCCTAGTGAAACATTAGCTCCATGCGGACAGGGACTGTTTGTCATTGTATTCCCAACACCTGCCATGGTAGGTGCTTAATAAGTGTTTGTTGATTGGGTTGATTTGAGCAGATTCATCATGGCAGAATCAATCCATCCAAGGTGATTTCAGTGAGTCCTACTTACATTGATTCCCAAAGTCTAACAAGGATGTAGCAGAGAATGGTCCTCTCAAGACCCCTTCCTTTGGTGAAGCCTATGGAAATCAGACCCACCAAATTGCTGTTATCCCCATTACTATTACCCACCCCAACCCTGGCATCTGGCAGGAACAGATGGGTTTTGCTATCAGAGCCCTGGAGAGATTTATGATGATTCTGATGAGAAAGCTAAGGTGGATAGCTGAGGAAAAAAGGTAATAGTGAGACAGGGTGTCCCTTCAGAAAGAGCAGGAAGCTGGCTACCAATGTGGGCTCACTGCCCTTGAAAATGGAGAATATAAGAGTTAGAGTGCTGGAGTGTGGATTATGGCTCTGATATTCTGCCCCTTCCTATTTAGAAGATATACATCTTTACTTAAAGGATATGGAAGGTTGCAAGGCAGATCCTTGGGGAGACCTCCCAAGGGAAGATAGCTTAGTCATTGGACTGGCCACCCTGAAGGACACTCACTGATGGAGGCTAACCATAGCCTCTCCTTGTTTGGGCATCTTGGCTGCAATGAGGTGGGCTTGTAGGGGGTGTGAATGAGGCAATTCAAGCGTTCCTCGCTTTTAATGACACAGATGACAGCTGTGGGAAGCTTGGTATGAGAAATAATCCCGTCATCTTAGAGAACAAAGGACAATGAGACACTGAACAGATTCCATTTTAACACCCAGGAGCCAAGTTCCACAAGGAGGAGCCCTACAAAGCTGGCGGCTTTGGGAACCCAGCTGTCCACCACTTTTTTCCCATGAGCTTTCAAGGCTTCTCTGGATCAGATCTGCTCCGACTTGCTCTCAGACTGAAGCATCAAAATCCTGCCTGAGAAAATTTCTCCACACCGGTGTTGACTTAGAATTCACCTTCTCGAAGATGAGCCGGGGCCAAGTGCGGCAGCCCAGAACTCGCCCTCCCACCCAGCGTATGTGCCAGGGTTAGGTAATCACCAGGTAATTCTCCCTTCCAGACCAACTCACCTGTGGCTCTCTCATTCATCCTCTTCCCCTTTGATCTCCTGTGGGAGAGTCTTATCTCTAGCTATCTGCGTAGAGAAACACGAGACCGAAGCTGTGGCTTCAACTCCCAGGCATCAGCAGCCTGGAGGGTTGGATGATGGGTTCCAAAACCAGAAGCTGAATCCAAAATTCAGAAGCCACAAACTGTTAGCCTTACTTGTAATTGATGGTCTCATCTCTCTCTTTGTCGTGTAGTAGAATGCATGCTGACTCTAGAATCAGAGGATCTAGGTTCCAATCCTTCCTCTGAAATATATTATCTGTCTGATCTTGGGCAAGTCACTTAACTTCCTTAGTCCTCAGTTTCCTCATCTGTAAAATGAGAGAGTTGCACTAGTTGACCTCGAATGTCCTTCCCAGCTCTAAAGCTTTCAGGCACAGGGCTGCATCCAGGGTTGAATATACCCAGGCAGTGTCCAGTTTTCTTTCCCAGTCTGGGTCTACACAACCTGTCACCATCATGTCACTAAAGATGATAAAGGAGAAGAAACAAAAGCCAGAGAAGCAAAGATCAGGGCCTGGGGATTTCCAGAATGTTTGGACATTGAGTGGAAGTGTGATATAGTCTGCTGGAAGGGATCCAGGGCCATGGCCATCTGAAGTCTTGGCTTCTAGCCCAAGATTTGCCACTAACTGTAATCCTTTGTAAGCCACTTCACTCATCTATGCCTCAGTTTCCTCTTCTATGAAATGAGAGGACTGGACCAGCTCTAGCATTCTAGGATTCTAAGTGACTGCTCTGCAAATGGTAAGCAAAAAAATATACAATTTGTCCTCTTCCAGGCCTGTGAGAGTCATACCAGCCAGCAGCCACACCCTCCTTCTCCATTCCTCTCCTGGGAGCAGGTGGCTGGAAGGAAAGCCAACAACTCCTGCACTGGGTATTAAAAGCTTTTAATGAAAATGCAATAGGGAATTCCATTGTTTTCAGTCAGTGGCACCTGGGGAAAATCATCTCTGACAACCCTCTGAGAACTCCATGTGCTCATCCTCTCTGAGCAAGCCTCTCATTCCAATTTTGGTCTTCTGAGTGATAAGAGAAGTAGCTAAACACCCTTCTAGGTCACAGCATGTGTGGACTACATACAAGGAATCTGGACAATTAGAATATAAACTCCTTGAGATTTGGGATTGCCTTCTTAATAAATGCTTGCTAATTGATTAGGCACTATTCTGATGGCCTATAAGACAGAGGACCTGGGTGATTAGGGATAGAAAAGTAGACAGCCAGCTGTGAAGCCACACTTACACCCAACACAGCCATGACCCCTAGTGACATAGATGATGTCACCAATTCCCAAGAAGGCAAGCTGAGCTGCTTGGAACATCATGAGCACTGGTATCTAAAGCCCTTTGAGGGTAGGGACCATTTTGGTTTTTTGTTTCCCTAGCATATTGTGCAGTGCTTTATACATAGTAGCTGTTTAATGATCACTGTTGGAGTTATATTGAGCCATGGGAAGTGGCCGTCCATCCCTGAGAACAGAAGTTGACCAATTTTGTTCAGGCCGTATATTGGCATAAAAATCATAAATGTAAGAAGAAAAATTTTCCTTTTCTTTAACCTCATGTCCATCAATGCTCAAGCCTGGAGGGACCCAGGAGATCTGTTCAGACAGGCCCAGTGCTCATATAGAGACGTGATGAATCTTAGGTTCACAACCAAGGCTGAGAGGTTTTTACCCAGGCCTTGCCTAGCTCAGACAGCTATCTAATCCATCTGAAATCTGTGATAATTGCCACATTCAACTTTCCCAGCTTTCTTCTCAAAGGCTGTAATGATAGTGGCATCTTGGAAATCTAAGGATTTCCACTTCCTCAGAGCTCAATATTTGGAGAAAAGGCCCATGTGGGTCGGGGTGAAGACAGCATCTTCTCATGCTGCCTTAATCTCAAACCAATGGGCCTCTCTGGAAGGTTTTTTAGCTTCCCTGTGTATTGTCTTCCCCTGTTAGACTGGAAGCTCCTCAAGAACCAGGATTAGCTTTTTTTTTCTTATTTTTGTCCCCAGAGTTTAAAACAATGACTAGCACATAGTAGGTGCTTAATAAATGTGTATTGACTATATCTGTGACTATGACCCTGAGATCAGATCAGCAGTATCCTAAGAGGTACATAGTGGTATGACATGTTTGCTTTTGAGAGAGGCAACTAGATGGTGCAGCGGATAAAGAGTTCCAGGTCTAAAGTCAAGAAGACCTGAGTTTGAATCTCACTAGGCAAGTCACTCAACTTCTATCTGCCTCAGTTTCCTCAACTGTAAAATGAGGATAACAATAGCACCTATTTCTCAGGGTTGTTGTAAGGATCAAATCAGATAATATTTGTAAAACCTGGCACATAGTAGGCATGTCATAAATGGTTGTTTCCCTTCTTCTCTGTGAGGCTGGCAGACAGGATATGATGTCATTGTCATGCCATGCTGGGGGCTATATGAAGCATGTGAATGTATAACAGTCCCAGCTATCTCCACTTCCCTGAAAGGAATAAATACGGGGTAGTTATGTAGGATGTGATAGTAAAGACAACGGCAGTGTCTGCTTTTTATAACTGCAGCCCCCAGGAGATGAACCAGGCTAACTGGTTTGACTGAAAGCTTATGATTGGAACGGTCCTCAGAGTAACTCTGTCCTTTTGTGGGCAAACGTGGCCTAAGAATCTGGAGATGGGGATCATGGGAAAAGGAAGATTGTTTTCAGGCTCCATTAGAGCTGAACAATCTTAACTTGCCTCTCCAGAACTCTTCTCTCTCTCTCCTCATTCCTCACACACATATATTCATTCTTTATGGAGTTTTTTAGATAGTATTTTGTTTTGACACCTAATGGCTTCTCAGACAGCTTTACCAATATTCCTCTCAACAACACTGATCAGCAGGATGGGATCCCCAACCGTGAGGTCCTTCTGGCCCTGATGTCCATTGTCACGAATTTCCTTAGGTAGGGGTATCTACAGAGACTGGACAAAGAGGAACAGGAGGCTTGGGCAGCTATCCCACAGGGAGTTGAAATAAGAGGAAACTGTGAGGAAGGGGGAAGAAGAAACAGAAGGTAGAACTTCAAGCAAAATGGCACCACCAAAAATAAAAGCCATAATTATATTCAACGAAAAAGACAATAGCAACTTGTCCCAGGATCATTTCTGCAAATAGAGTCTGTGTTGCATAAGTGAACACGTTGTATTCATTTGTTAGATAGCTTTGTATTGTGTTGTTTCTTATTTGTCTCTGTATAGACACGACAGAATGACTGAGCTGAATGACTGAACAGCAGGAAACTACTGATATAGAAACTCCTTCTACTGATGCAAATCCTCTTAGAGCCTCAGAGGATTTCTGTGGGCACCGAAAGGCTAAGTAACTTTCCCAAGGTCACACAGCTAATATATGTCAGAGGCAGAACATGGACTCCTTGACTCCAAACCCCGATGGACCTCTAGCCCCGCCACCATGCTACCTTTGAGGCAGATCCTACTAGTTTTGTTATTCCCATTAAACTGAGGAGCATGCTGAGGCTCTGAGAAGATGTAAACTTGCCCGAGGTCATTTAGCTAGCACATATCAGATTCAGGATTTGAACACAGGCCTTCCCATGTCCAAAGTCCAATAGTCTACCCCTTATTCTTCTTTTCCATTGTGGATCCTTCTGCATAGTCATGAAACCACAGTAACTCTGAACAGCCTTTAGGATCCAGAGACATAGGGGCTCTTGTGAGTAAAGACTTCTGCCCATGCCTGAGCCCTGGACAGGCTGAAGCTCAGAAAACAGTAGCTCAAGCTGGAAATCAAAAGCTAGCGTATGTCAGTGTTCAACATTCATCTGGGAAAAAGACCTGTTGGCTAGGTCTTGGTTTTCCAGTCCCACTCCCACACACAGATATCGATCATTCTCTATAGCGTCACTTTTGAATACAAAAGACAACAAAAAAACACACACCCGTCTGGTTCTCATATATGCTCACGTGACACAGCAGCCTCCAGGAAAGCCAAGGATCAGGACATCCTAGTAGTGGCATGGTGAGCTTAACCAGAGAATTGCACTTTGTTGGGAATAAAGCTAGGCTATTCAGAGAGGGTGCAGTTCTAGCTGGAGGTGCAATGGTTTGGAGGACCCTTGAGGGAGCCCAATGCTATGTTCATGGACATGTGTTTATTCAACCCAGAGTTATCAGAGCAGTCTTCAAGGAGGCATGGAGTCCAGCATGGCTAAGCTTGGTGCCTTTCTGAGTCACTCCTTAACACAGAGCTCTCCTTCAGCTATCCCTTTTGTCCTTCTCTTAGCTCTAGCCTTCTACTTATCTGTTTTCCTAGTTCCTCGTGGCCATCTGATTCTATCCCTGTAAACATATGCCTTCTTTACTCTCTCTCCCCCCACCCCCACCCCAGTTTCTTCTAGGAGTGGAAAGATGAACCAGAGTGGCTCATGATGCATTTTGCTTTACAAAGCCACTCTCCTCAAAATAGTAGTATCTCAGTCCAATTTTTACTAATAAGGAAAATGGAACCAATAACGGTTAAGTGATTTGCCCATAATGACATAGCTAGTGTCTGAGACAGAATTTGAACCTTCCTGACCCACATTCTTCAGACTTCCCATTCTTTCTCCTCACCATTCATTAACCATTCGTACTCCTAACTCCATCACTGCTCATGGTGTTCATCAATCCTGACGAATACCTTCTCATTCCCCTCTGCTCATCCAATCTCACAGTTCATCCTTTTCCTCCAGGAAGCTTCTCCTGGCTAACCCTAAGAACCTTACTGATCATTCCCTTCTCAGAATCCCTACAAACGGAGTCTGTATTGCATAAATAAAAACTCAGTGGTAAACAGCCTTGTATTGTTCTCTGTTTCATGCAGGTACACCCCATCTTCCCAATTAGATTCTAAACTCCCCATAGGCAAAGACACTTTTCCCACATCTCTTATAGTGCCTAATACAGTGCTGATGCTCCATAATACTTGTTAGCTTGACTTGTCTTGAAAACATGTGTGTCGTGGGCAGATGCTTTGTGTGGACTGTAGGCAGAACTTGGGGTCTCCCAGTCTCAGTGGCATAGGTGGCTCCAACACAAATTTGGTGCACTGATGGAAATAGGGGTGGCCCTGTTGACTTGGCAAGTTTACAAGGATATTATCAACTGACTCTTGAAACAGATCAGATCCTTTCCTCCCATCTGCAATGAACCAGATACTCCTCTCTCCTTTGCCCTCTGACCCATCCAATTGGAATTATTTAAGTAAAACATGCCCCTGTGTTGGCCAACACTTCAGGGGCTCTTGGCCATTTTCCACCCCAGGTCTCTGGTTACACAATGAGCAGCAGCCTATTTGCCTATTGGCAGATCCAGATGAAAAGAATGTGTGTGTGTTTGAGTGTGTGTGTATGCCCCAGTGATTAGCCCATTTGAAAAGAAGCTTTTGCTAGCAAGGTGTGGCCTGCTAAACAGGCTACCAGCAGGACACACCCTGCTCTTCCCTACAGAGTCACACACCTCAGCAAAGCACTCAACATGGATATTTTCAGGAACCTAAGTCTTCCAAAGTGCAGGCATACACATACGCTGTCTATTCCACAGAAGTTAAGTGTGCGATTCATAAACCTTTCTCACAAGATTCTCTCAACACTCTCCTTTTCCCCCAAAGATAAAAGAAAAGGCACAGAATTAGTTGTACCTTGAAGACTGAGGTGGTTTCTATCTCAATGACTCCACCCCCTACACCTTCCCTTCAAGGTTTCTAGCACAGGCATATACTGTATCAACTCCAGCTCTATCCAGTTCAGTTATTTTTCGGTCATGTCTGACTCTTTGTGACCCCATTTGGGGTTTTCTTGGCAAAGATACTAAGTGGCTTACCATTTCCTTCTCCAGCTCATTTTATAGATGAGGAAGCTGAGGCAAATAGGGTTAAGTGACTTGCCCAGGGTCACACAGCTAGTAAGTGTCTGAGGCCAGATTTGAATTCAGGAAGATGAATCTTCCTGATTCCAAGCCCAGCACTCTAACTACTGCACCACCTTGCTACCCTAATTGTCTAGATTGGATGGCATCTGAGGTTGCTTCTCAGTATAAGGCTCACAGAATCACATTTAGAAGCAATCTCAGATACCATCCAATCTAACCCATACCTTGAATTTACTTACTCAGCTCATATCATCTCCACCTATAGTCAATCAATCAACAAATGTTTATTAAGCACTTACCATGTGCTGAACACTGCACTAAGTGTTGAGGACATAACAGGGGAAAAAAAATGCCTGCCCTCAAAGGGTTTGTGCTCTGTCTTTGTACACCCAGTGCCTGGTATATAGGAGCACCTTAATATGTAGCTTGTTGACAGGTTGATGGATACCTGCACAAGAATCCACTCAATAACACATAAATAAATGATCATCCTAACGATATTGCTTCAACATCCAGATAGATGATTCTCATTCTCTCCTTTAGGGTCAAATAAACAATCATAGTTGGCATTTATATAGTGGCTTTAAGGTCTGCAAAGCATTTTACATGTTATTCTCTCATTCAATCCCCATATAACAATCCTGGGAAGTATGTGCTATTTTTTTCTCCTCCTCATTTTGCCAATGAGGAAACTGAGGCAGACAGAAGTTAAGTGACTTACCCAGGGTCACCCAGCTACTAAGTATCTGAGTATTTGAATATTTGAACTCAAGTCTCCTTGTCTCCAGGTCCCGTGCTCCATCCACTGTACCACCTGGGGCAAGGTATTTTCGCTAGGCTAAACATCCCCAGTTACTTCTACTGGTCCTTATACAGTATGATCACAAGGACTTTCATCAATGTGGCTGCCCCTCTCTGGACACTCTCCAGCTTTTCTACATCATTTCTAAAATGTGACACTAAGAAACTGAACACATCTTTTTTGGTGAGGTCTCACAGAAGCAGAGTGCAAGGGGCTATCACCATTTTTGTCCAGCCTAAGATCCCATTTTTTTTGACTGCCAAATAATGGTGACTCACATTGAGCTTGACGTCCACTAAAACCCCCATTTCTTTTTCAGATTTAAAAAAATGGTTAATGAGACTGATTGTGTTTCCCAATAATATTATTAACACCCCCTTGTGCAGCTGTGAAACTCTACCATAATCCCATTCATCAAATGTCTATTTCTATAAGATTGCTCCTATGGCGATAACTACCTCTTTCATTGCTTTGTGTAACTTTTCTCCGTATAATTAATAGCACGAGGTGGGCTATAACTTTACAAGGCTTGGCACACAGTAGATACTCAATAAAGGCTGGCTGATTGCTGCCTAAGCCCAACCTTTTCTCCTACTCCTCTTTATTAGGATTTCAGACAGAGGAGGTAGGGGGAGGAGGGGCAGGTAGATAATGTCTAACCAGCTCCTTCTCTGCACTGATTCAGCCCAAACTGACTTAGGAAGAGAATGACCAAACAAAAGGGAAGAAGCAAGACTGGAGTAAAAGAATAGCCACATATTTTGTCACTAAAATTAAGAATACATGAAAGACTATGGCAGATCACATAGTGGGCAGGGCATTAGATTAAGATTAAGGGCATCTGGCTCAACTACTTACTACAAAAGTAACCTGGAACAAATCACTTAACCTTTAGGAAACTGTTTTCTTGTTTATGAATTGGGGGTAATACTTGTAATATCTTCCTGTGGGGCTATTGTGAGGAAGGGACTTTGTAAAATAGAAAGGGCTGTGTGAACGTGAGGTATTAATCTTAGCTTGCTATGCAAATGACATGCAAATAAATTTGGGTGTTTGGGGAGTGTTGGAAAGGCAATGCAGTGTGATGGAAAGAGCTCTGAACTTGGAGTCAGGAGAGACATGAATTCGAATCCTGACCTTGACATCTACTGCCTGTGTGATATGAGTAAATCACATAATTTCTCTGCCTCTTACGTCAAATGGGGTTAATGATCCTTGGGCAACCTACCTCAGAGGATGGTTTTGAAGATTAAAGGAGATTAATGCATGAAAAATTGCTTTGCAAACCTTCAAGCCCATTACCAGCTGCCACAGCTTAAGCATTATTATCATTAATAATGATAACCAACATAGATGGTGCTTTAAGGTTTACCACATGTATCTCATGGCAAGCCTACTCTTCGAGTGATGCCCAAGCTCTTGCTGAAAGAGTAGAGGCCCCAGGAAAGGACAGTAGCTGGTAGGAAAGAAAGTCAGCATCAGTGAGCTGGCCGTTGCTGACTCAACACCCTGATACAGTTGGGGATTAATTTGATGCCCTGAGTCACAATCGAAGTGACACCACAGCTGAGGGGCAGTCAGCCTCCAGAGAGAGATGCCCATCTCCTCAAAGGCACAGCCAAGAGCCCCCAAAGAGATAATTACACCCATCATTCCTACTCTAAATGCCACCTCCTAGAATCAGAGCTCACCTGTGAGCTCAAAGATCTAGAGATGGAAGGAATCTTGGAGGACATCTAGTCCAACCCCCTCATTTTGCACATGAAGAAACTCAGACCCAGAGAGATAGTGACTTGCCCAAGGTCACACAGCACAAGGTGGTAAGCAGCAAAGTTGGGATTTGAAATCAAGTCCTGTGCTTCCAAGATCAATGCCCTATGATGGTGCTTCAGTGATAACTTCTGTCAGATGGAGGTGTATCCTTGCTCTGGAGGCCTGTTTACAGGTGATGGGAAAAGAGCCAAACTTCAAAGGAAGCTTACATGTGTGTATGCACATGTGTGCACATGAGTGTGTACATGTGTGCATGTAGGCATGTATGTGTGTATGTATGTACACTGTGTACATGTGTGAGAGTAAATGAGTGTGTGTGTGTATGTGTGTGTGTGTGTATGCTGTCTTGCTCCTACCTAGACTAGGCTGTTCTCTTCAAGCATGTCTTGGGACCATGTCATCTTTTCCATCTGTTTCTCCTACCAGCATCACCAGAGTACACAGTAGTGGTATCCTTTTCCCCAAAAGACATCAGTAAATGAGAACTCTGCATTTAGGTGGCACAGGGTAAATCAGACAAGTTATAATACCGAATGAGACTGAGCAAGGCATACTAGATTGGGTATTAGGCTTGAGGTTAGGAAAAGCTGGGTTCAAATCATACCGAACATTTTTACTAGCTGTGGATCCCTGAGCAAGTCACTTAATTCTTCGTGCCTCAGTTTCCTCATCTGCAAAACGAAGGGGTTGGACTCCATGGAGCTCTAAGGTTCCTTCCAGCTATAAATCTATGATCATGTGAAATGTTAAAAAAAAAAACTTTAAAAAAATTTAAAACTTTGAATCAAGTCCATGTAGAAAAAACATGGTACTGAGCCAACCCCTCAAAAAAAAAAATAACAATAACAACAGCCTAATGATATTTATCACAGCTATTTCCATGAAATACATGGACAATAGAAATGCGACAGTTTTTCACTAGCAAGTTTAGCTAGATAATCCAATTTAAAATTCAATTAAAAAATTCATATTGGCCTAAAATTCTGAAACCAAAGTATAGGCTCACTCATAAATTCTTTTTGCAATTGATGGCTCTTGTGAGAAAGTATTGCCTTCACCTGGAAGCCATGTTACCTTCACCTTGGGAAGGAAAGCACCTTTTTTCTCTGGGATACCGGGCTCAAAGTCTGGCCAATGGGCCTACCACTCAAAGATTATATTCTTGAGTGACTGAGTTAGCCCAAGCAACTGAACCCAGATTTTTTTTCTAGACCAGGGGTAGGGAGCCTGCAGCATGAAAGCCACATGTGGCCTTCTAGGTCCTCAGGTGCAGCCTTTTAACTGACTCCAAGTTTTACAAAACAAATCCTTTTATTAGGGCGATTTGTTCTGTGAAGTTTGGATTCAGTCAAAGGGCTGCACTTGAGGACCTAGAGGGGCACATGTGGCCTTGAGGCTGAAGGTTCCCCTCCCCTGTTCTGGACAATGCCCCAAACCATGACAGAATGCAGAGATTGTCTCCCCTAAGAGGACCTACTCTCTTCTTCTCTTACCCCCAATCTGGGAAGTGGAGTCTGTGTGGTTCCTGTTAGCACATCAATGGGCAGCTTTTGTGCCCGCTAGAAAGAATTCTGATGGTCACAGAAGGTGGGTAGACAACATGACCACCAAAGTTCTCTTGTTTGATTTTGTTTCTTTCTTTCTTTTTTTTTTTTTTTTTTTTTTTTTTTTTTTTTTTTTTTTTTTT
>NW_020954687.1:2229709-2233617 GCF_900497805.2 Vombatus ursinus
TTCTGTTTGATTTTGGAAAGAAAAACCCAACCCAATATGGGCCACTTCAGACAAATAAACTTCATGATCTGATTGAAAAAAAGGAGGCAGAGTCCAAGGTTCCCCCTCTTAGGAACCTAAAAAAAATTGTTCTCATCCATGTCCTCCAATATCATCGTTTTCACTGGTTACTTGTGAATATCACTCTCTAATTCCAGAGTCACCTTTCTGACTTTTTTTTTCACGTTTTAGTGAGGCAATCAGGGTTAAGTGACTTGCCCAGGGTCACACAGCTTGTAAGTGTCAAGTGTCTGAGGCCAGATTTGAACTCAGGTCCTCCTGAGCTGGAGCCTCCAAGGTGGGAGCTCTATCCACTGCACCACCTAGCTGCCCCCTTCCTGACATTTTTTAAATTTCTCAGGGTAAGTTTCTGAACTGTGCAGAGGGTCAGGACAGGACAGGACAGGTGCAAGAGGGGGACCTGTGGACTCAATATGACCAAAAAGTTCCCAAATCCATGGGTCTGGTGATGTTGGAGCAGATATTTGATTGAGGGAAGCCATAGAATTGCCTTCTTTGGAAACCACCCCCAAGTCTACTGGTTTATGAGCTATCCTACTTGGAGAAGATAAAGCAGGAAGATGAGACTTCTGACATTCACTAATCCTATGAGTCTTCAGAGATACACCCAGCTCTCCAGGAATCTCTTGTTCATGCTGCTCCCTAGGGATTGGGTTCTAGTTAGTTCAATTCCTTTCCCCTGACAGAGGTTGCTTCATTCTGGGAAGCAATATGGTGGACTGAACCAAGATCCAAGAAGAAAGAAATACGTCCAAATATCACCTCAGACACTCAGCAGGTGTGTGGCCCTGGGCAAATTATTTATCCTTACCGGATTATTGTGAGAATCGGATGAGATGATGTGTATGAAGTATTCACAAACCTGAAAGCACTAGATAAATGCTGACGATTTCCTCCACCTCCCCTACCCATGTTCCCTATCTGGCTCCATCTCACATCCAGGACAATAACATCGGTCTGAAACTCCAGGTAACCTCCTTCCTTTCAGAGCACTCACCAACATGTGGAAAGGGACCTCTGCTGAGGGGTACACAGTGACTGTGAAGATCAGGAGGCCAGAGTCTCATTCAACCCAAAGGCCACTCCAGAGGGAGACGCCTGGGGAGAGAAACTGGTCCTGATGATTAGACAATTGAGTATTTCACCATAAAGGGAGGAGCTGTTGGCTGGGTACTCTGCCATCTTGTGTAATATGCCTCCTCTTCTGAATGGAGCATATGCATATACATAGACACACATACACACCCCATACATACCTATAAACATGTACATAATGCTATATACATACATATGCACACACTGTTATAGGTGTTTAGTCTGAAACAGGTCAAGTGACTATAGATCTTTAAAGGCTTTCCCAGTACCTAATAAATCTATCACCAAACTGACTTTGTAAAGGAGATATTTTGGGTCTGGGCTGCTCTAGGGGGCTCTTCATTGACATCTTTGCAACAAAACTAGAGGTTTCTGCAGTGAAAATGTCAGGATCTAAAAACACCACACTCTATTCTGGCTCCTAGGAGAACCCTGAGGGAGTGTAGATAATAATAACTCACATTACATAGTCTACAAAGTGCTTTAAATACATTATCCCATTTGAAGATCACAACAAATGAAGTAGGTGCTATTATTATCCCTATTTTACAGATGAGGAAACTGAGGCTCAGAGAAATTAAGTGACTTGTCCTGGTAACATAGTGGGTATCTGAGATAGAATTTGAACATAGACCTTCCTGACTCCAAGGCCAGTACTCTGATTATAAGATCATAAAGCTGTGAGGGTCCTCAGAGATCATCTAGTCTAATCCTTTCATTCCACAGATGAGGAAACTGAGAACTAAGTGGTAGAAGCAGATTTGAACCCAGCCATCTTGATTCCAGAGCCAAGGCTATTTTTTTTAACTTTACCACTCTCCCATACCAAGCTGTCTCTGCGGAAGAGGGAGGAATCACCAAAAGCTACTTGCCCCTTCCTTTCCTGGCTACCACTGAAGGACCTTTCCATGGTGGCATTTAGAACAGCAGTGAAACAACCATCAGGAATGATTTTACTTCAGTCCTGCTCAGAGACAGCAACCTCTGAGGAAGCTCATCTGGCCCAAGGAGTTATATCCCTCGAGTTAGATGGGGTCAGGCCAATAGAAAAAAGAGTAGAGAACACCCCAAGAGGACTGGCTGGCTGCCTTTCCCAACCCCTCACCTCTACCCCACCCAGCCACTTCTGAGCACAGTCCAGACCAGACAGAGAAAACTGAACAGTCACACCTTAGAATGGTAATTGAGGCCAACAGGTATGACTCACTTGGCATTCGTCAAGTTTTGCCGAGCTCTGCACTGGGTGCACACCCATCGACCCCACACCAAGCCTTTCCAACAGTGAGAAGAGAGGGCAAACACCCTGGCAGAGCTCTCTGTGGATGAATTCAGTTACATTCAACCAGCAATGATTAAGCCCTTCTTGGAGATAGAGGACTGTGCTGGGCATTGGGAAAGATTGAAAAAAAATTTTTTTAAAGATATGATCCCTCCCCCCATGGAGTTTATCTAATAGAGGAAGTGTTCCTAGGTTCTGGGTCTCAGCTTAGAGTGGGCAGACTGGTGGAATCTGAGAGTCCCCTCCCTAAATGCAGAAGACTTTTAAGACTGGGACCAGAAAGGTGGGGAAGAAGCCTTGGAGGTTCCCTATGTTTTATAGAACTCTGTGTCCTTTGCCATGTTAATAGTGATTCCCTGAAAAAACTAATGCTTAAATTATTTCCACTCTAATACATTAAATATGAAATTTTGTATCATTGAAAATGCTTTTAATATGAAAATAGATCTAATTGCTTCTATTTTGTTTCAAAATTTCTCTGATCCTTTATTATTTAACAAGTATTCTATTCTTCCAGATCAATTTTTATAGGTACTGTTAATATATTTCTAGTTCTCCAGTGTTCCCCTGCCCTGTAACATCTCTGTGGATCTGCTCCAAAAGTTGGGATGGGGGAGGGAAGGGGTAGCATAATGATATTCAGCCGATGATGAATAATTATTTAGTTAATTATTTAGTTATATATTATTTAGTTAATAATTATTTAGTTAAACTGACCAAATAGGTATCTGGTTCGGAAATCTGGAAATGTGAATGGAGGAAAGTTTGAGGGACCTGCCATCCTGAGGATTTTCCCAGCCTCCTTCAGGAAGGTCATCCCATTCAAATCTCAATGGAAGTGGACTGACTCTGGAATCAGTAGGTCCAGGTTTGAATTCTGGGTTGGTTGCCTATCTGTTAACTATATGTCACATCCTTGAGCCCTAATTTCCTCATCTGAAAAAGGAGAGGGTTTGACCACGTCTCTGAGTGCCCTTTCAATTCAAGGTCTCAAGATCCCATGAATCCTTGATCCCAACCCATCCACAGAGTTTCCAAAGGGAAGCTAGAAGCCCTAGTCCCTCCTTCCCCTTCTGGGTGTGAAGAAGAGTAAGGGGGATGGCACACTTGCTTCTCTCCCTGCCTGATCTCATCACTTTGTCTCAAATTTGACATCGACTCTGGGCAGGAAGACTTTAGTACAGCAAGCCAGAGCAGGGCCTCTCCCAGGCCCCCAGGGAAGGTGCCCCAGTTCCCGCCCTGGCTGAAGGGTGGGGAGCACCCTATAACAGGCTTACAAAATGGCACTGCTTTTGTCTCCATCAAGCCCAGTGACAAAAGGAAAACTTGCAAACCAGCAGAAAAAATACAGGAAAACCAACCAACGGCTTTGTTTCCCCCTCACCTCCTTTCTCTCTTCCTCATTTTTCCTTTTCTCCCTTTTACTCTTGATACACTTTCCTAAGATATGCCCGACTTTGCCCCTGCAGTGGGC
>NW_020954687.1:2233660-2236077 GCF_900497805.2 Vombatus ursinus
TGCAAATACCTCAGTGATTGTTCTGAACATTCCCAAGTACTTGCCTTCTCCCTAGCTCCCTTACACAAAGTTTTTTTGGGGGACTTTGGGGGGTAAATTTGGGGGGGGCAGCAAACAAAGATAGGAGGTAAAAGAAATCTATGGGCAAAAAAAAAAGTACAAGGCTAGATGTCAGGAAACCTGCAGTCCAGTCATGGTTCTGCCATTGATTTTCTATGTGACTTTGGATAAGTCACTGTTCCTCAATGGGACTCAGTTCCCTCATCTGTAAAATGGGAATGGATATGCTTTACAACTGGAAAGTACTTTAGAGACTAGTCTGACCCCTTCCAGAAAATTGTTATTGTTCTGTCATTTCAGTTGTGTCTGACTCTTTGTGACTCCTTTTGGGGTTTTTTTAACAAATATACTGCCATTTCCTTCTCCTGCTCATTTTACAGGTGAGGAAACTGAGGCAAACAGGGTTAAATGACTTGCCCAGGGTCACACAGCTGGTAAGTGTCTGAGGCCACATTTGAATTCAGGTCTTCCTGATTCCAAGTCCAGTGCTCTATCCACTGCACCATCTAATTGCCTGGCAAACTGCAGAGAAGTTAAGTCCAACAAAAATTGTAACTAGACCAAAGTTATATAAATAGTAAGTATTAGAACCAGAATGAGAATCCAGGCCCATTGACCCCAAACCAGTGTACTTGCCACTAAAGGGATCACTGCTGCCTTATAGTCTCATGGAATGTCAGAGTTGGAATGGACCTTAGACATCATTTTGTCCAAACCCCTCAGTTTATAGATGGAAATCAGAAAGAAGAAGGAGCTCCTCACAGTGACATAGAGAGCAAAGGAGACAATGAAAAAGTTGAAAAACATTTTGCCATTGTTAAGGAAATATTACAATACAGAGCTAGGCTCAAAAGTCTTGAAGGAGGTAAGACTAAAACAAGATTTCAAATTGATACTAGGCTGGTTAAGGAGAGTAAGGAATGAGAACTTCTACCTTTGCCATCTCAATTGATGAATCAAATCCAATTGGCTCCTTTTAGGAGAAAGCTGACTAGAAAACTTAGAAGGAAACCAGGAAAGCCTGAAGGTTTAACTTAATTCTTTGATGCAGAAGGGCGCTTAGAAAAGAGCATTAGATTTGGGCTCAGAGGATCTGGGTTCCAAATATAGGAAGGAAGGAAGGGAGGAAGGAAAGAAGAAGGGGGGGAAGAAGAAGAAGAAAAAAAGGAGGAGGAGGAGGAGGAGAAGAAGAAGAAGAAGAAGAAGGAGAAGAAGAAGGAGAAGGTGGAGGAGGAGGAAGAGGAGGAGGAGGAGAGGAGCTAGCATTTACATAGTGCTTTAAGGCAGAGGATAAATACAAAATTGAACTAAGACCCTGCTTCCTGATGCCATGGAGCTCATCAGGCATATGACACATACATGTAAATAATTATAATACACATTTCATGCACCAGACAGCTGTGCTTTTGATACTAAGGTTGAGGATGATGAGATCATTACTAACTGACAGGAACAAGGCAGTATCAGAGCCTAGTACAGATCTTAGTTTTTCAGTGAGGTGGTAATAGTGGTCTTGGAGTCAATACTGCATCTATAAACTGAGGTGCTTGGGCCAGCCGACCTCTGAGGCCCCTTGCAAGCGTGACATTCCATGAGTCTGTAGGGAAGCACTGGTCCCTGTAGTGGCAAGCACACTGAGTTGGGGCCAGTGGGCCTGGCTTCACATCCAGGCTCCAATAGCTATTACCTGTGTGATTTCAGTCCAGCCATAGTCAGTGCTAGCAGGGCTTTGCCTCCGGGGAGGGGGCTTGGATTAGATGGTCTCCAAGGGCCTTTTCAGCTGTGAAACGTCTGCATCTCCATTTTACAGAGAAAGTAACTGCCCTTCCCAAGGGATAGGAGGCATTTTTGTGGGGCTTTAAAAGGTGCATGGGAGGGGGTGATGGCAAGTGGGGATTCCCGGGCATGGGAAACAAACTCCATAAACAAAGGTACAGAGAAGGGAAATATGGAACAAGTGTAGAAGGTGAAGATTAGAACAGAACATGTGCAAATGAAGGAGGAAACAGTAGGAGATAAAGCTTCGATTACAAGATAGCTATCAGACTGTGAAGGGCCTTGAATGATGGGCAAACAGCTTGAACTTATTAGGGTCATAGGATCATCATTTTAGAGCTGGAAGAGAACTTACAGACTACCTAGTCCAAGTTATGAGTGTAACTCATTTTATATTAGGAGTATTGTTCACTTTATAGATGAGGAAATTGAGGCCAAAGAGGTAAAGTGATTTGCCCAACGTCACACAGTAAGTAAGTGGGAGAACCAGCAAGAAGGAAATGCTTCAGTTTTGCAGTTTTGAGCAAAAGAGTTAAAAGGTTTAATCTGGTAACCTTTAAAGGATGTACTATTTAGAAAGT
>NW_020954687.1:2236112-2238535 GCF_900497805.2 Vombatus ursinus
TGAGTCAGGAATGCTTTTTGAAAGTTATTATAACAAGCTAAGCAGGTGGTAATGAAGGCCTTCCTAGCACAAAGGAAGCAGGCATGGAGAGGAGTGGATGGATGCAGGCATATGTGTAGCAAGAAGCCANCGAGTCAGGAATGCTTTTTGAAAGCTATTATAACAAGCTAAGCAGGTGGTAATGAAGGCCTTCCTAGAACAAAGGAAGCAGGCATGGAGAGGAGTGGATGGATGCAGGCATATGTGTAGCAAGAAGCCATCCCAGGGAGCACACCATGTGGTGAGGAACCCTTACTCTTGAAACAGCATGCTCTAGCCCATTCTCCCAATATAATGGATATACCTGGACAGCTCCCACTGCTCATATTCCAAACAGACCATTCCTTCTCTTGGAGACACCTCTCCTCCCCTTTCCTTTGCTGAGCCCTGGCTTTCCCCTCCCCTTTTTCCAAAACTAGCCCCAAACACATCTCCACCAGGAGACATCACTGATTAAATCCACTTGGCTTCAATTACTTCGGGTCCCATGTCCTTCACTAGACTGGGAAGACCGAGTGCCCTTATGTGTGATCTGTACATGGGAGGTCTTTAATAAACGTTGATTGATGTTGGAATTGATAACGAAATACCCTGAGAGCCAGGACAGCATGTCCACAATGGGAGCTCCCTGGACAGGTTTAGTCCTCTTCCCTTCCTCTCACCTGTTTCCCTATGTCCAGGACAGTGTCTTCTAACACCATGCAACACCAGAATGTAAGTTTCTTCTAAGCAATGATTGCCTTTATCTTTGCATTTCCAGTGCCTGGCATACAGTTGTTTTTGTTGCTGTTGTTTTCAGTCCCGACTCTTTGCAACCCCATTTGGGGTTTTCTTAGCAAAGATACTGGAGTGGTTCACCATGTCCTTCTCCAGCTCAATTTACAGATGAGGAAACTGAGGCAAACAGAGTTAAGTGACTTGCCCAGTGTCACATAGCTAATCTGAGGCTGGAACTGAAATCAGGTCTTTCTGACTCCAGGCCTGGCACTTTAACTACTGTGCCACCTGGCTGCCCCTCTTGCCCACTCCCCCCGCATATAATCAGTGCTTAATAAATACTTGTCGACTGATTGCTTGATTAGGGTACTGTGGTACGTCTCTGAAGAGATATCTCTGAGGAACCCCTCCCTCATCTTATTGGTTAGGGTCCAGAGCTAAGTAACTCTATGAGGTTACAATTAGATTTGCAAGAGAAAGGAGGAAAAGAAAGACATAGGAATATAGCTCCTCAATTCTTGCCTCAACTTGAAAAAACGACCATAATTTCTCCTTGAGAAGACAAAGTAGAAAGCAGTTGCAAAATAGAATCCCTCCCCTTTCTCTCCGCCCCTCTAAAATGAAGAAGAGTTGTTTTAAAATGGTGTCGTTTGCCACATTCTTTTATCCAATGCCTTAAACCTGAGAAGTGTCCTGTAGGCAAATGGGGCCTTTGACATGAAGAAACAAGGCCTACTAGTTTAGGCAGCCCCAGAAAGAAAGGGGATGTCTCAGGCTCACAGTATGTCCCTGGCCCATTCACTCTTGCCGCATCGCCTCTCATAGCTCTGTACCTGAGCAAATCTTCTTGCCTTTTCTTGTCAGGTAAGAGCCTCAGGATCTGGCTCCCTCCAAGAGCTCCTCACAGAAAGCTCCTATCTCAAAGGGTTGGGTGGGGAATGAGTCATTGGCTGGCAGCAGAGACGCCATTTTGGCAAGCACATCAATCACTCCTCCCAGCTAGAGCCAAACTCCTGTTCAGGAGTGGATACCACTCCTTCTGCCTTCTCCACACCTGGGCTTTTCAAGAAAATGCTAAGCTCTCTGAGGCTGCGCAGATTCAGGGAAGAGGTGTCGAGTTTTAAAACTTTAGGAAACAGCCTTAAATGGAGGCCAGGATTCCTGGGTCCCATTTCTACAGCTAAGTACCCATCATCCAGGTCTTTGTGCTGTGCCTCTGTCTCCCCATCTGTAAAATGGGGATAATGAGGCCAAGCCACCTCCCGTGGTGTTGCAAGAGATAATTATCTCCTATTTTCCAAGTGCCTGGAGATCCTCAGATGAAAGTAGTGAGGACAGTGTGGAAGGTTGTTATCTGATATGAAGACCGGGGCAGAAGCCTCAGTCCAGGACAACTTAATCCTACGATGGTCCAGAACTGGGTCCAGGATATCAACATTACGCTCCTTACTGTGGAAATGATTAAAAACAATCCTTAAATCAAATAGAATTCCACAATTTTGGAAAAGAGCCTTCAAGATCATGTGCACTGGTTCCCATATTTTGAAGATGAAGAAACAAAAGGATTTGATAAATTAGTCAAATGCTTTATCCAAGATCATAGAGATTTAGTAACATTGTAGAGTCACTAGAACCCAGGTCTATTGTATTTCACTCTGCCACTTCTC
>NW_020954687.1:2238572-2239894 GCF_900497805.2 Vombatus ursinus
AATGATCTATTAATGTGATTGAAAACTCCAATGATATAACAGCTCCGAGGAAACCAGGTATGGATGGCATAGAATGCCCAGGGAGCTTCCTGATTGGTTAGAAGTCAGTTCATCCATTCCCCTGCTTCTCAGCTAGATTGCATCAAAACCATTCCTAGGCTGGCAGAGGGGATAAGATCTTTCTTCTTTAAAAAAACAAAACAAAACAAACAAAAAAAAAAAACAGATCTCGGTTGACCATCCCAATGTGTGTTGTTATTGTTCTGTTCTTTCAGTTGAGCCTGACTCTTTTTGACCCCATTTGGGATTTTCTTGGCAAAGATACTGGAGTGATTTGCTATTTCTTTCTCCAGCTCACTTTACAGATGAGGAAACCTAGGCAAACAGGATTAAATGACTTCTCCATTTACACAGTTAGTATGTGTCTGAGGACAGATTTGAACTCAGGTCTTCCAGGCTCTGCTCTCTATCCAAGGTGCCACCTATCTGCCCATACCAATGTTTACTCCACTTCCAAAACATTTAGCTCTTCTATCCCCAGCATTCCCATTTCCTAAAAGGAATACAATAATAAAAATAAGAGCCACCTTATTTCAATAACCATAATCATGGAAGACTAGCTCCCCATTTTCAGGCACAAGGACAACCTGCTTGGACACTATTCACGTCACCCCCATCCCTATCATATAGTCAGCTCAGTAGAATGCCAAGAAAGCTAGTGTAAGCATCTTGAAGACTTGCATTTGAATCCTGTCTCAGTCACTTACTAGAGTAACCTAGTCACTTAGCCTTCTGACATCTCAGTTTCTTCATCTGTAAAACAAGGGTGTTGGATTTGATTTCCTCTAAGGTTTCTAATCTATGACTCTATCCTCTCTACTCCCCCAGTTCCCATATATCCATATATGAGTTCAGGAACTCAGTGCTATGTTAATTTGGACATCATTCCCTCAACCTCTTGTTCTAGATTATTGAAAGCAGTGGACAGCCTTTGCCTCAGTCTTCTTCCTCTTATTAGATAAGAAGCCCACTGAGGGTAGGCACTGTCTCTTTGTAACCTCCATGGAAGATTAGCATAAGAACTTGACACAGCAAGCCCTCAATATGTAATTGTTGACTTGAGCTCTAAACCATTTCTTTCTTACCTGCATGTTCTGTCTCCAAACTAGACCATAATGGCAGGGAACATGAATGTCCCTTGTCTCTTGTGTAGGGTCTATTCCAAGAATCTGTATATAGTGGATGCTCAATGCTATTGATTGTAAAATGGTAGGGAGAAGAAGGGAGACAAGAGAATATTGCTGTGACTAGCTCTAGCATTC
>NW_020954687.1:2239927-2240034 GCF_900497805.2 Vombatus ursinus
ATTGGTTCCATGATACCCATGACTATTGGGAAAATCCCCAACTCCGAATTATATGTTCAGCTTTTCCATCCCTGAATGCCCTGTGATACAGTCTCAGTTTTTTCTTC
>NW_020954687.1:2240064-2242191 GCF_900497805.2 Vombatus ursinus
TGTAAAAGAAGCCTTCAAATGGTGACAGAGGTGGGAAGATGGGCAGGGAGGAAAAGACAGTTGTTCTCCCCAGAGGAAAGAGCAATAACAGGAGATCCATAGAACCATGTCATGGCGGACTTTTTATAATACCTGGTTGGGGGAGGGAGACAGAGCGAATTGGAGGGAGATGAACCAGACCTAGGTTAAAATAGAGCGGTAGGGTTAGCAGATAGAGTGAACTCAGGGAAAAGGTAGGATTCTCACACATTATTCTTGGGTTCTCTCACCTGCTTAGGTTGCTGTACTCAGGGAACAAAATCACCATGTATAGACTCAGTATGGCGGCATCTGTAGCATGCAAATTCTTCAGACTTCTTGATCTGATATTTACATGGCTTACCTCCACTATGAGGCAGTGTATTGTAATGGATAGAGAGCCGACCTCAGATCCAGGAATATTTGGGTTTAAGTCTGGTCTCCGACATATTCTGACCATGTGACTCTGGATAAATCACTTAACCACTCCATGCTGTAAGTTGCAGTGAAAGTACTGACCTACACTGCTAGAGGTAGTTTCCCCAAGAGAAGATTCCCCATATCAATGAACCACATATCTCATCCCAATCTGCTATCCCCTATACCTCCATTGCAGACCTGACTCTGTAACTCCATCAGGTTGGACATGTCCCTTGAAAACATTCCACTTCCCTCACCCCGCCCCACCAAAGATCTGAAGGTTCTTGGGTATTTGTCTATTTGCCTCTTGATTTAGGAAATAAATCCAAACCCTGTGGTTGGGGTAGAGAGCAAAATGGATTGATATCTGTGTCTAGTCCACATTCTTCTTAAGATTGAATACCACCATGTCCCTTAAGTCCAATCACAAATAAAGCCATCTGGGTAGAGGGAATATTTGACTTTGGAAAAGCCTAGTGATTCAAACGATTCCAGCCTCTTAAGTTCTCATTCCCATTATCCTAGGCCTTGCCCTGGCTGAGCCCTGGAGAGCCCTGAGCGAAGATAGGGTATTCAAATTGTCAGCTTTCATTCCCAGAAGTGGTCTCAGTCTGAAGTAGCAGTGGGTGTCAAGAGGACTCCCTTTGGCCAACAGGCATGAGTGAGAAATATTCTTATTATTAGGACCTGAAATACTCTCCACTATGACCCACTCCAGTGTCTGGAGAACTTTCTGGTCACTGGAAGGATACAGGAAAGGAAAAGAATTGACTTAACAAGGGCTGCTCTGAGTCTGACCTGCACCTTAGGGAGGGGTGAACAATTCTTGAATCAGGCAGCCACGTAGTCAAAAGACACCACTAGGGCTACAAAAAGCAAAAACTAAAAAAGATAGTCCCTACTCTCAAGGACCTCATAGTCTAATGCGGGAGACAAGATGCAAACAACTATAAACAAGCAAACTATATACAGGATAAATAGGAAATAATTAACAGAGGGAAGGCACTAGAGTCAAGGATTGGGAAAGTCAATTCTTCTTGCAGAAGGTGAGATTTTAGCTGGAACTTGAAGGAAGTCAGGGACGCCAAGAAGCAGAGATGAGTGAGAGCATTCCAGGCTTGGGGGACAAGCCTGTGAAAATGCCCAGAGCAGTAAGATGAGTGTCTTCTTTGAGGAACAGCAAGAAGGCCAACGTTACTGGATCACAAAGTGCACTGTGGGATGGAAGGGGTAAGAAGACTGGAAAGGTAGGGGCAAGGTGTGAGTAATGAAAAGATTTGAACGCCAAATAGCATTCTACTTGAAGCCAATAGAGCAAGAAGTCAAAATGTTATTATTAGATCAATTTATAGAAAACATCAAAAAGCCCAATATTAGAAAGCTGAGGTTTAAAGAGATTCAGACACTAATGTTAAATCTCATAGCTAGTAAGCATGGAGTTGGGACTTCAATCCAGATCGGTTATCTTTCTACTCTATTGTACTACCTCTGTGTGTGTGTATGCATGTGTGTGTGTACGTGTGTGTGTGTGTACGTGTGTGTGTGTGTACGTGTGTGTGTGTGTGTATCTATGTATCCCACTCTGCTCAGAAATCTGTGTGTCTATAGGCANGTGTGTGTGTGTGTGTGTGTGTGTGTGTGTGTATCTATGTATCCCACTCTGCTCAGAAATCTGTGTGTCTATAGGCA
>NW_020954687.1:2242250-2242693 GCF_900497805.2 Vombatus ursinus
TGAAATTTTATAACATCTTAGCCCATACGGGCCATAGTGAAGCCGCTAGGAACAAGCCTCTCATATTGGTTGCCCGACAAGCAGGTGAATCACATCATTTTCCTCCCAGCACTGCCATTTTGTTTCAACCAGTGGTTGGGAGATTGGAAGGAAAATGCTTCTTCTGAGCCAGGTACAAGATCCATGGGAAAATCCCACAAGAACATGATTAGCTCACCACCACAAATGTGTTGCCTCTTTTCCAGTTCACCTTCTGTCTAAGCCTGGATTTTGTTCTGTTTTGTTTCTCCTAGCCCCTGACTGATTATATGTCTGGCTCCACTATCAATTATTCCATTTNGTTTTCCAGTTCACCTTCTGTCTAAGCCTGGATTTTGTTCTATTTTGTTTCTCCTAGCCCCTGACTGATTATATGTCTGGCTCCACTATCAATTATTCCATTT
>NW_020954687.1:2242745-2271751 GCF_900497805.2 Vombatus ursinus
CCTCTTCTCCAGCTCTCCCCCACCCCACCCCCCACCCAGGGTTGTATGTGTACCCAGCTCCTCTTCATTCCCATAGCCTCTCCTGAACAGAGTAGAGATAGGTCATGCCCAAGCAGCAGTCCTGGTGAGTAATGTCTGAAGTCCTGACAGCTAAGAAGAAAAAGAGAAGGGATGGGGTTTGGGATGGCAGTGGGTGGGGAAGAGATTTTCACTGGTTGTCATAAAAGGAGGGATTGACCTGGCAGGGGACACATTTGAAGACAGGGCTCCCAGTGTTTCTTCCTACAAAAATACTAGCAGAGTCTGTCCTGTCTACTCAAAGTGACACAACCCTGAGGGTGTATTTGCAGAATCAGCAATGGATGTTCCCATGGAGATTTGTGACTGCAAGGCTCCCTGAGTAAAATCGGTTCTGGGACCTAACCAGTTAACAAAGTGAGTGACCCAGAGACAGCCAAAACCCACCTTAAAGAGCCTCTGCCACAATCCTCAATACCTCTTTAATCCACTAAATATTGGCTCTCTTCAGGCATAGCCTTGTGTGACTGCAGCTGGGTTGAGAAGGTTTGGTAGATGGAAAACCCTAGGCCCCCAAGAAGATGAGGCACCCTGGTTAGCACGTAGGGCACAGCTGACCTGGAGGAGCACCGATATTTAGGATTGGTGCATTCTAAGGGATCTTGTTTGTAAAATCTGACCTACTATAGCAAACCCTTATCAATAACTATTCCTCCTCCTTTTTCATCCTGAATCCTTATCATACTCTGACAAATACAAGTTTCAAACCAGATAAAAAAAAAATTTATTTGGCTTGTCTCCTTGCCTCCAGTATTATAACTATCCTGCCATAAATGGAATTTGTCTTGGTTTTTTTTTTTTTAAAGATTTCTCAAGAAGAATTCTGCAGCCTCCCTCTGTCACCTATTCCTCAACATCTACATCGTCAGTAAGTTGTGCCTCTTTGTGTGAACCTATATCCCTCACGGTGCACCATCAACTGATTTTATATTGTTCTATCCTCAGTGAAGATGAAGAACCATTGACCATCCTTCCTCAGTGAAGATGAATGACAACTGGCCACCCTAGCCTGGGTCAACCTGGGCCAGATCTCAGTCACAAAGGATATTTTAGCCAGCAGTATTCATGGAGAAGTGAGAGATGAAAAACAAGCTGGGTAATCAGTGGGACAAAGAAATGAATATGCCACTGAATTTTATTCTCCTCCTCAGCCTTGGTCCTATAGTCACCCAAAATAAGATCCTCTTCACAATCACCCCCAACAGGAGTTCAGGAAGGAAAAAATCAACCCAAACAAGACATTCAGATATATCAGACTAACACAGAAACAAGAGACCCCAGTAAGAAGAGGTATGAAGCTATTAGTAGGTCACTAGTGGAGGGGTATTACCTTCTAGGTACTCCTGCCCTTGACATGGCCATTGAGCCTCACCTGAATAATTGTGACAAACACATCCCCATCCCACATCAACCCTCTATGTGGGCAGGCTGAGCACCTCAAAAACTCTAGATTTTTCAAAACCAAAATGAGCTCCTTACCGGATATCCCCAGGAGCCATTGCCTGCCTGGAATTTGGAGTAATAGGAACTCCGGCTGGTGGTCCCATAGTTGTAATTGTCAGTCAAACCATCATACATGGAACCTGGAAAACAGAGGTACAAGATTAGGAAGAAGAACAACTCCTTCATGTGTTGTTGAAGGCCACTTACATCAGTTACCCCCTTAAGGACTCACGGACTATCTCCTCTAAGGTCATCTTTACTTTATGTACCACAAAGCCCCAAAGAAAGAAACAATAGAAGTGATGTGTTTGGCATCCTCAAAGAGAAGGCTGAAGATGAGATTATCAGTTAATAGCTGTTATTCTGTTTTTTTCCAGATTTAACAAGCATTTATTAAGCACCTACTATGTGCCAGGTGCTATGCTAAGAGTTTTACAACTATCTCATTTTATCCTCACAACAACCCTGGGAGGTAAATGTTATTCTTATCTCTATTTTGTAGGTGAATAAACTGAGGCAAACAGCAGCTAAGTGTCTTGCCCAGAGTCACACAGCTAGAAAGAAAGGGGCCAGATTTAATCTCAAGTTTTCCTGAATCCAAGTCCAGTGATCTATCCACTGCTCCTCTATTGTCATCTTCAGTAAATATTTCCTAAGCACCCACTATGTTCAGGGCACTAAAAAAGAGAACTCTGGAGCCAAGACAGTAGAGAAATGTAAGTGAGACAAGAAAAAAATTCCTGACCAGAAGGATTGTTTCAACACTCCAAAGAAGTAGTAGAAACTTAGAAAAATCCTTCAAACTCCCCACCCCTCCAATAAAGGATGGAGTGTATAGCAACCAAAGGTCCTTCTAGCCTAAGGAACACACATCACTTTGCAAGATTGAGTCTCCCATATCGAGCTGGCAGCATCTTTCCTCTCCTTTCTAAATGTTCCCTGAGCACTGTGGAACACCCATAAATCAAGTACTCCCACTGGTCCCAGCAAGATTAAGAAAAAAATTTCACAGGGATAGGACTCCCATTGTTATGTTCTTGTACAAGGATTTCAGATCTTAGCTGTTCCTCTGACATTCCATGAGTTTTCTTGAATCGGAACTCAGCCTAATACCGGAGCTAGGGTGTGGCATGGGTTGGGGGGTGGAGGAGTAGCCATTAGCTGGAGCCAGAACTCCTGAGTCTGACTCCTCATGTCATTCCTGACACTCCCAATGGCACAGATAGTATCTGTTTCAGTTCTTCTGTTGGCTGGAAATGTTCTTCACAGACTCTGAAAGAAAGACTCAACCAAGTCTGTAGACTGAAAGGTAGAGGTCATACAAAGCAATGGAGTTAATACAGAAGTTAAAAAATAAAATTCTCCTGCTGCCTTTGAAAGAAGTTCCCCAAGATCAAATCTACAAAAGCATTTGTGGCTCATTAGAATCAAGGACTGGGACGCTGGACTCCTGGTTTCTAATCTCAGAGTCACCCCCCCCTCAAGTCACTGGGTGAGCTGCCAATCCCTTCATCTCTCAGGTCCTCTAGCTGGTGAATTAAGTACAATGTCTACCTCAAAGGGCTCTGCTGAGGATTAATTAATGTTTTCAGAGTGCTTGGAGATCTACAAATGAATGGCTCTTTAGAAGGGTTGAGTCTCATTGGGGTTATTTCTGGGGCAGCCCTGAATCATAGAAAGCAGAGTTAAAACCTGCCAACTTGGTGACATCAACTCACTCGTCTCCTCCCTACCTGAGACCATCCCTACCCACAGCATCTCTCCCTCTTCTGTATTGTCTGCAGCAGGTGAGTATTATGTACTACTTTGTATTGTTAAGTTGGCATAAATATAGATTATAGGTTTAGATTTTTCCATAGAGGACATCTAGTCTAAACCCCTCATTTAAGAAGCCCAAGGAAGAGAAGTGATTTGAGGATCAGTGGCAGGATTTAAACCCAGGTTCTTTGACTCCCCATCCACTGCTCTTTCCACTGGACAATGATACTTCCCTGATGTCCCTTCTTTCAATTAAATTGTAATCTTATTGTAGGCTAGGATCATGTCTTATAATTCCTTGTATCCTTCACAAAGTTTTGCACATAGTAGATGGTCAATAAATATCTGATTTGTTGATTGAAACTCCAACTGGGGAGAAGAATAGTTACCTACTGTGCCAGATATTGTGCTCTAGGTGTTGGGGGTACAATGACAAAAATGTAATCACTCCCTGACCTCAATGAGCTTACATTCAGTAGGGGGAGCCAACATGTCCCCACAAGGAGATACAAGCACCATTTCTCTCTAAAGGAGACTCTGGATTCTGAAACCCATCCCTCTCCCTTCTAGCAGTAAGGGAAGATCCTACTTCCATTGAGTGAAATCAGCCCATCTATATCCCTTGCCCTCCTAGCTCCTTCCAGGGGGGCCTGAAAGATCTCAAACACAGAGAATAATTTCAACATTCCAAAGAAATAACAAAAACTTGGGTGACTCAGTTGCTGTCCATAAAGAGATGGCCCCGAAGGACCATACAACCCCAGAGCATCCTTCTAGCCCAAGGAACAGACAACATCTCTCTGACTTTTCCTAATAACCCACCAACTATTGGTGCCTAACCACTCCAAAACTACCTAGGATTTATTTTACACATATTTATAAATGTACACATTAGCTCCCCTCCTGAATGTAAGCCCATTAAGGGCAGGCACTATTTCTTTTCTAGTCTTTGTAGAACAACATCCAAGTGAGCACAAGAACAGAAGAGTTGCTTTGGAAAGAGAGAGTTGCACATCTGGATAGTCAGGTCAGGAATCCATATCCCTCACCTATTCAATTTAAAGGAGATGGTCAATCAGCTTAGAAGAGAAAGCTCCAGCCTCCAGCTCAGGTCAGCCTTTGCAGGCATTAGGAGGTATCCTCATATTCATTCCTTCCCTTTTCTCATTCTATGGTCCAACCCAATGGGTCTTACTATTCTTCACAAACAATGTACTAGCTCCTGTTTCCATGCTTTTGTTCAGGCTGACATGACCCTCCCATACTTGGAATGTACTCTCTCCTCACTTCCTCCTTTTTAGAATCTCTAATTTTCTTCCAAGTTCAGCTCAAGCTTTACCTTTTACGTGAGACCTTTCCTAATCTCCCAGCTGCTAGTGCCTCCTCACTCCAAAATTACCTAGGATTTATTTCACATATATTTATAGATCTATGCGTTAGCTCTCTTTACTGAATGGTAGCTCATTGAGGGTGGGGAATGGTTACATTTTTGTCTTTGTATGCCCAATCCCTAGAGCACAATGCCTGGCACAGTAGATGCTTAATGAATGCTCACTGACTGATTGATCATTGGACAATAGTTTCCAGCCCCAGTTATGCAGTTTAGAAAGCACATTGTGGGGCAGCTACGTGGTGCAGTGGATAGAGCACCAGCCCTGGATTCAGGAGGACCTGAGTTCAAATCCAGCCTCAGACACATAACACTTACTAGCTGTGTGACCCTGGGCAAGTCACTTAACCCCATTGCCTAACCCCCCCTCCCAAAAAAAAGAAAACATATTGGGCAGCTAGGTGGAGGGCAGCTAGGTGGCACAGTGGATAGAGGGTAGCACCTGGAGTCAGGAAGACCTGAGTTCAAATCTGATCTCAGACATTTGCTAGCTGGATGACCTAGGGGAAGTCATTTAACCTCTGTTTACCTCAGTTTCCTTATCTGTAAAATGGGAATGCTAATAGCACTTACCTCCTAGAGGCATTGTGAAGATCAAATGAGATAATTGTAAAGCTCTCAGCACAGTGCCTGACATATATATACATATATATGTATATATGTATGTATGTATATGTATATGTGTATGTATATGTGTATATATGTATATAAACATATATATACATAGTAAGCACTATATAAGTCTTAGCTGTTATTATTATTATTATCTATAGACTTAACAAGCTAGGAGAGACCTTACACATTATTTAGCCCAGGCCTCTTTACCACTGTATAAATTCTTAGAGGAGAAGTGACTTGCCCAAGGTCATCTTGCCTTCTAGTTCACTGCTTTTTCTATTGTCACATTAATTAGTCACATGACCTTGGGTGAGTAACATCCCCTAAGTAAGCATAAGCCTCTTCCTTGGCAAAATGAAGGAGTTTGATCAGATGACCTTTGAAGTCATTTCTAGCTCTCACTTTAGGCCAATGGTATTCAGGGATGCCTGAATGTGGTCATTAGGATGGCAAGGAAATAGAGAAAGAGGTGCAGAGTTATAGAACCTATGCTTCTGTCTTCTTTCTCCTACACTCCAGTAATGTCACAAAAATTGTCATCAATGCCTGGAAACTCCCCCTTTTAGAAACCCCTTAACTCTAATAAACTCTGCTCCTATGGAGAGGTGTACCCGTGATGGTAGGCATCATGAGACTTGATTGGCCTACCCAACTCCTGAGATTTAGACTTGATTCCAGGCCCTATGACTCCTTGATCTCCCTGTCTCCCATTGTAGTATCCCCTGGAAAGGGCAAGAGGAAATGAAGCCCAGGGTTGGCTCCTGTTAGATTCTGGGCTTTTATTTGATGAGGCCTCCTGAGGCATAACAGGGGCAGGGCTTCAGTTGCCTCCTCTTTGTCTTTCTGGCAGCTTCCATGATTCCCACCAGGGCTTGGCAGGCTAAACATTTGGCTTGGCTCATACACTGTGTAGTCAGTTTTCTGCCAAGGGGCAGGTGTGGGTCAGCCAGCCACTCTTTGGATGGAAAATTTTGGGTGTCAACAGATACACATCTCCTCTGTATCCCACAGGTACAATCTTCAGGCCAAGAGAATCCAGCAATCCAAGGCTCTTGGAGAGAGATGACTTCCCATTAAAGTTCTTCCTCTCAGAAAGGAATCTGTCATTAGAAGTTGGTGATGGCAACCCCTTCCCTAGAAGTCCTCCACAAAAGAACACCCACCCCCACTCCCATCCCAAACTGATTTCTCCTTCCAATTTAAGAGCTCAGAGTATAAGTTTCTCCACAAGCCCATGACGCATGCCTGGCAGCTGGGGGAAGGGAAAGGACAGAAGCTGATTGAGCCTGAGCTTTGAGCTCCTTTACCGGCTATGTCTTTAGCCCCCAACTTTTCCCCTCAGCCTCACAAGACTTGTCTCTACTCTTTACTTTGCAGCATCAAGACCTGCTAACTGGCGGGCTCCCAGAGGTGGCGTGGCCCTTAGGATGTTTCCTGATCAATCACTAGATGGTCGGCTGAGAAACAAGCTGGTCTTACAGGTACAGAGCAAAGACTCTCTTTCCCCCAGCCCAACCCTTCCTCACAGCCACACATCCTTAGGGAGCCTCAGCCACATTATCTGTCAATCCTCTTCCTCAAGAGAAAGCCCCAAGATGTCCAAAGGAGCACAGACGTGCTGATGTTTTATGTAGTAGGAAAAACACTGAACCTAGATTTGGGACACCCAAGTTCAGGTTATCATGCAATGCTGCTATTTATTAGCTATGTCGTCTTGGGGGAGCCCTTTTGCCTCTTTTACCTCAGTGTTCTCGCCTCTAAAATGGGGGCTAAAAGGCAGAATGAAACAGACATTTTGGGACATGGCCAACACGAGAATTTGCTTTGCTTAACTTCCTTTTTGTTTTGTTTTGTTTTTCAGTTGAGAGGGGGAGAAAAGGGAAGCAGAGAAAAATAAATACTCATTAATTTTTAAAAATTATGTTTCAAAAATGCAGGTCAAGATAGTTGAATTAGAGTGCTTTCTAATTGAATCCTTCAATGTCTCTAGAGCAAGGAAACTGGAATGAATTTTGTTGACTTTGGCAAACAAACAAAAAAACACAGATAAAATAATGGGCAAAATATGAGCTCTGTTTGGGGAGTAAATGAATTCATTTTTGTAAGTGGCCTGCAGTATTGACCAAATAAATGTAAAGAAAATAGAAGACAAAAATACAATAGAAAAAAAAGAAACAACATATTAAAAGACTTTTCAAAAAAAATTGTTCAGGGCCTTAATAACAAAATGGCAAATCTTGACAAGAGAGTATACCACATTTTCAAATTAGTTAGGGACATTTAGATCTCTTTTCAACTCCCTGGTTACCACGGTACTCCCCATTTATCCTCATTTATGTGAGAGGCCTGCCTTAATTCATATTAAGTCATTGAATGGGTGTGGCTTCAGACAAACTGAGACCTGGGAAAGACCTTAATTTAGGAAGGCCAAGTTCACCCCCAGTCATCTTGACCTTCATCTTGTCACTGGACTTCGATGACTCTGGAGGACAGAGGGAGGATGATGACTTTTTGAAGCTCTGCCCCATTCATATCCAATTCACTTGCAACTCAAGACATCAGTCTTCTGATGTCGATGTCATTGGATCTCTTTGAGAAAGAAAAACAAACAACAGTAACATGGGATCTGACCCATTCTATCAGACATTGAACATTCTAACTCAGCTAATTCAGAGGGCAGATTCAGGGAACTCAATCTTATTTTCAATCCATAAAGATTTTTTGTCCAAGAATAGTCTTCCAGAGAATATCTAGTTATAGTATTAGAGTGAGGAAAAAACCCCACTGGAGTTAGAGTCGGAGAACATGGGTTCGAATTCTGTCTCAGCTGTTTACTAGCTGAATAACTCACTTCATTTCTCCTGTTCTGAGGTTACTCATCTGGAAAATAATGAGGTAAGATAATATGACCTGTGAAGTCTCCTCTAGCTTTCCATCTATTTTATTCTGCACTGCCTATAAGCAGGCTCCTTAACCATCACAGACACAGACTTCCCTTCCCAGCTCCCAAGCTAAGAACACACTTAGCTCATTCCCTAGTAATATGTAATATAGAGTGGGAAAATAAATCCTGTGCACCCCATATTTTGAGTCAGAAGAGTAATGGTCTACTGTTTGACCTTAGAAAGTCTTCTGGACCTCAGAATCCTCATTTGTAAAATAGTGTTGGACTTGAAACATCCTTTTCATCTCTAAATCTACTAGTCTCTGACCCATGATCTTCATCTGTAGCTGGTATCCAATAGCTATTTTTCTAGGCTCTCCCCAGGGATAAAATTAGTGGATAATGAAACACCAGTCATTACTACGTAACTTGGGCTTCTCCAGGCACACCCAGTCCAGGAGATGCTGTTGGGGAGCCTGTTGAGTATGTCCAGTTTGCCTTACTATGTTTCCTCACAAATGAGTGGGGGTAACCTCCTTTGATTGCCAGTAATTCTCTTCTCTGATTTTTTCCTTCACCTGTGCTCTTTCTGCCATTTTTATCTACTGCATCCAGAAGATGAGGACCCCAGTTCATCTACAGTGAGGATGCCATGAACTGGACTAGTGAGAAGGGAAGGACTTTCCTTCCCCTCCTCCCTCTTTTTTACTCTGACTCAGAGAATGGGCTCAGCAGTGTTTCTTTTTGTTATGTGCTTTATCCTCAGCTTCAGGTGTTAGAAGTGATCCCCCATGCAACTGGGAGTTTGAACCATCTTGGAGCCTGGATTGCAGGCGGGGTAGGGTAGCCAGCCAAGCCAGCATGGAAACCCTGAGAAGTCAAGATGCCTGGGACACAAGCCCCAGGGGAAGTTTCAGACTTGGAACTGGGACAGTGCTCGATGGGAACCTAGCTGAACTATGAAACTAATCTCTTTCTCTTCCCCAGAAACTGAGGGATAAAATGGTAAAAATCAAACACAATCGGCCTTTAGGTGGTGGAGGCCAGGATGGACGTATGCTACAACTATAATTCACTTGAAATCTCAGCTTTTCCTGGAGATGAAGAGGGAGAAAGTATACTATTTGTGTGTGACTTGAATATCAGTTCCATCTTTGAATACCAAAGATAACTTGGGAGAGGAGAGATTGGTGTTGAATGCAGGTCCAAATTTCTCTAGTGATACAGCCTATTTCTGAAACAAAAGTTTCCCTCTTCCCCCTAAAATGACTAGAAGATAAATTAATGAGTATGTATTATTAGCCTCAATTATACTGTTAAGTGGTTTTGCTTCAACGTTTTCAAGGGAGACCCTTTTTCTCAGGGGCAAAGAGAGTTGTTTAAATATTGACTGGTAATTTTCTGTTGGGTTAAAATCAAAGTTATCAAAATAAAAAATAAGTAATCATATTTTTAAAAAAGAATATTATCCTTAGATGTTATGTCTGAGAATAACAAAGAAATGAAATTGGTAGAGTGGAATAAACAGTGGAATTGGAGTCAGAGGCCCCGGGTTCAAATCTCAGATCTGAGTACGGGCAAGTCAATTAGCTTCTCTAGGACTCGTTTCACTCATTTGTAAAATGAGGGGGTTGGAATCTAACATCTCTTCTAGTCCTAAATCTACTTGCTATTCTATGAACTCTGTACAGCAACCTCTTTCAAAACTTATCTCCTCAACAAAGCAATCTCCGATTAACTTCACTAGTTAAAAATCACAGTGTGATTCCATCTCTCCTTAGGACTCACATTTCTAGTTTATACTAGACTAATTCAAATCCAGCCTTAGACACTCACTAGTTCTGTGACCCTGGGCAAGTCACTTCACCCTGTTTGCTTCAGTTTCTTCATCTGTAAAATGAACTGGAGAAGGAAATGGCAAACCACTCCTGTATCTTCCCCAAAAGGGGTCAGGGAGAGTCGGACATGAGTGAGAATGACTAAACAACACCAACTAGATGTGTACTTTGTACCTCTGTCTTTTGCCTATGTATTTTGCAATACATACATCTCTCATTTAGTGGAGAGTTCCCTGAGAGCAAGAACCATGTTTTCTTTTTTCCTCTGGACCTTTCCACTAGTGCGGAGTTCACTGACTGCTCAGGACTTCCCCATCAGGAACCTTCTCATCCTGCAGGATGACTTCAGCCCTGGAACTCACACCTCATCAATACCCTCTGCCTCTGGGTGACGGTGGAGAGCTCCTCTCCAAAACTCCACATTAGCAAGCTACTCAGGACAACCATGCCTTAACTTTCCACCCTGCTGCTCTCCTCTGGAATTCTTCATAATGCCCTAGGAACCTTTTTATCCTTTAAGATAACTTCACTCACTTTACTAATTCTTTCAGAACTTGAAATCACACAAACAATAAAACCGAATCAAGGACCAACAAACCGGTTGGATTATTGTATAATTACACTATGAAACATCATTACCCATAAGCTACATCCCCTTGGGGGCATTCAAGGGATATTATCCTATGTTCTCAGTGTAGGCAGAATTTTCTCAGCTCCCATGAAAATGGTGGTATTTCTTCTCATATGAAGATAGATAAAATTTTCTATAGGATGACACAGAAATTGGGACATGTATGCATTACCCTATAATTCATCCTTTCCTGCCTCTGACCTTAAAAATAAGTCATTTCTCATGCATTCAAGCATTTCTCAAGAATTCATTCTTTTCCTCTCAACTGAAACTTGTCACTCTCATCTTTCAAATACCTACTCAGAAAACTGTCCGTACAAACCCGATCCATCTCAAGTCATTATTATCTTTCCAGTAAACACTAGAGCTTGGCCCAGCTGCTGCATCATATATTAGTTTATGTATTTCTTGGCATGTTCTGTATATATTTTGCATGTAAGCATATAGCTACAGGCAGGGACCTGCTTCCTCAATTAGATGAGAAGCTCCCTAAGGGCAGAGAGCCTGTGTTCTCTATTGATTGAAACCTCTCAAAGACAGAACCTCTCTCTCTCTCTCTATCTCTCTCTCTTTCTTTCTTTCTCTCTCTCCCCCCCATAGACAGAGATAGATATAGATATGCATGTATATGTGTGTATGTATACATGTATATATACATATATGCGTGTGTATACATGTATATATGTGTATATGCATGTGTATGTACATGTATGTATATGTACACATATATGTTGTCTCCCTCAACAGAACACAAGCTCTTGCAAGTTAGGAACTACTTAATTTTTGTCTTTATATAGCCAGTCCATAGCACAATGCCTGACATATAGAAGGCACTTTAAAAAAAAAAGGTTATTGGATGTTGATTATCAGAGACAATCACAAAATTATCAGACATAAAGACTTTCAATATGATGCAGTAGAAAGAGCCCTTGGCCTTGGAGTCAGGAGACTCTAGGCTCTGCCACTAGCTGTGTGACCTTGGACTTCATCTCTCTGGGCTTTAGTTTAGGACCACATTGAACATCCTAGCCAACTCTGCAGCCCTCCAGTTCCCCAGATTGGCAGTCCCTTGAAGGTAAAGATCACAGAATCACAAAACTACACACACCAAAGCTGAAAAGGGCCTCGAAACTAACTGGCCCAAACTGGAACTGGCCAAATATCCCCACTAAGTGCTCAGTCACCCTTTGTCCAAAGTCCCTGAATGAGGAGTTATCTACTGCCTTCAAAGGCAGCCTATTCCACTCTTAAATCATTCTAATTGTTAGGAACTTTTTCTTAACCTCTCCCATCAGGTTGGGAACTCCCCAGAGACAGAAGTTGGATCTCTCTGGATCCTCCAGGATTGGACTCTACATACTGGAAGAATTCAGGGCAGAGGTGTAACTAACAAAGAAAAGCCTGGTGTCCAAGATCCCTGTACAGTTCTCAAAGAAACAGTTCGAGTTTGAAACAAAGATTTCACAAATAAATATCTTGACTCCTAAGAAGGCCTGACTCTTCCAGACTTTTTTAAACTGTAACTAAACCCAATTCTTCCACTTGCTTTGAAATTCTATTTTAGGGAACTAAGGTATGTCTGTTTCCTCTAAGAAAGGAGCTCTTAATCTTTTTGTGTTTCATGGACCCTTTGGCAATCTGGTGAAGCCTATGCACCATTTCTCATAATGATATTTCTAAATGAATAAAATGAAATACATAAGATTACAAAAGAAAATCAATTATCTTGGTTTGGCTGGAAAAGTAAACCAATTATGTTGAAATAGAGTTGTCAAAATATTAAAAAAATAATTCCTAGAGCTCGGATTAAGACATTAGGAGTTCTCCTTCTTTCAATCAGAGAAGCAATCTTTCTCTCAGGTCTGAAAATGTCAGCTCCTTTACCCTGATGATGTCAATGATGATGTCGTTCAGAGGGAATGGTGAACAGCAGTCCACGTATGTACTGAAATTAGGGCCAAAAAGAGGAGGCAAGTGTTACAGTGAGAGGGATTCAGGTGAGATAGCACATACAAACTTATGAAACTTGACAACAAATATACCCCGAAGGCAAATGAAAACTCTCCCTCTGGAGTTTTGGAACTGGGGAAGCAGGCATCTGTGGGGGATGATTTAGGCACTTGGAGGGAGGGCAATGAACGAGACAACCTTACATGTTCTCTTTGAGCCCAAGAGTCTGGGGAATTTCAATTTAAATGGCCTCCCCATTCAGTAAGCTTCTGGAAACTCTAGAAGGGGTCAAGGAGTTCAAGACAAGCTTACCAGGTGCTTTGGTATGGTTATTAATATAGTTTTCCCTGTCTTTTTTCCCTCCCTTCTTTTTGGGGTCACATATATGAAATAGAAAGATGGAAACAAATTGGCCCATTGCAGCCTACATTCCTTCATTCACGCCAGGTGACTCGGCTGGGCTTTGCTAGGACTTGTGCTTTCTCATAGCTGCTGTTGCCTTGTTTCTTTTTCCTGTTCACCCATTTTTCAATGGTGGATCTGAGGGCCTGAGGATGGTGGAGGGGCCTTGTAGGGACAGAGGCAGCATCTGGTTTTCCATGCCTAAGAAGTCTGCATGGGCAGAATGGGAGACAGTACTCACCTCTCATCTAGATCACTGAGTTAAAAAAAAAAAAACAAAAACCAGTGCTGATTAACCTCTCTTGACCTCAGTTTCCTCATCTGTAAAAAAGGAGCTAATGATATCAGTAATACTTATCTCACAGGGTTGTTATGAGGGTCAAAGGAGAGAATGTATACAAAGCACTTTGCAAGCATTAGGGTACTCTATAAATGCCAGTTATTACTATGAATGGGAGCGTAAAGGACTCTACATTTTTGAGTTTAAAATGACTTCCACTTTCTCCTATTGATCTACCACACCTAAATTGTCATGCCTTTCCCCAGCATGGCATTGCAAGATTACTTTAAGTCCAGAACAATTGCCCATTGATTTTCATAATTGGTGGGGCAAACGGGGACATTAGTCGCCACCAAGCTGACTTAGCAGGAGAGCAGGATTCACAGAAAAGTCATCTACTGTGAAACACCCTTGAATGCCCTGCATTTTTGCATGCATTGTAACAGACCAGGGGAAATTCTGGCTGAAACCTTAACTTTAAGACAAGTTTCTTTCTGAAGAAAATCGAGTTCATTTGGAGTGAGATCAACAAATTCCATTGCTAAAATAAAGATACCACAGGAAAAGACTTGAGGACCATCCCTTTGGCTATTTCCCATCCCCGACCTAGTCTCCCCAAAATACCTCCCCCAAAGGAGAGAAGCAAAGGGTCAGTTTTAAGTTTACTATCAGCTGGATTGCACTTGGGAGTTTCCACATAAATAGACAACTTTTGGGAGCGCTCAATGTGCTGATGAGTCTGTAGTCAGTATAGACTGAGGTACGACACATAGGCATTTGTAAACAGGCACACCGATTAGGTGGAAAGCATCCAAAGAGGCAGAAACTCCACCCCCACCCCCAGCCACAGAGAGAAGCCAATTGAGACACTTATGTTTGGAGATTCAGACTCTGGAGTCAAATGAAACTGTTTGTTCCTTGGGAAATAGTGTTCCGGAAAAGGAATGATTGAGAAAGACTCAGTCTATGGACTCAAAAGGATTACTTTAAGCAACTCATTTAATAAAGCCAAGATAATGAAATATGAAATGGGAAGTTTATCCAATTAAACCTCCTGGAAGTAGTGTGGGATGTCTTCATTTGTAGTAAGTGCGATAAAGGTAGTGTACTGGGGAAAAAAGCACCAGACTTCGGGACAGGCTACCAAGGTTTGGATCCTAGCTTTAGCTGTGGACAGTTTCCTCATCTGTTAAATGAAGCAAGGTAGGCTAGATGGTTTCTAAGATGCCTTCTAGCTTTAAAGTCTAACATTCTAAGACCTCACAAATTCTACTGTGTCTGAAAGTTGGCAGGGGGTGGTAGCGGGATGGTGAAGGGAGATAGAAAGATGCTTGAAAGATAGCCCCAAAGAGAACAGTGTCCAAAGCTTTCCTCTGACACACACTGGCTGTGTGACCCTGGGCAAGTCACTTAACCCTTTCCTAGGAAATTCTCTAATAAAATAAATGCAGAGCCCCTGCTGATCTATACTGGAACTTCAAAAAGGCAGACAGATAGATAGATATGGAGATATTTAGATAGATGATAGATATTTAGTTAGATAGATAGAGATATTTAGATACATACATACATACATACATACATACATACATACATATTACAGTAACTCTTCCCAAGTTGGGCTTCCCCTGGGTCCTTGAGCACAATTCCTTAATAAACAGCTCTCCTCATAGAGTATCTCCCAAGGACCAGCCACATTCCCCATCTTCTTGTATTATTGCTTCACATGCAGACTGATCTATGCTTGGAGGAAGGGAGAAGTTGTTCCAAATACACAAATGGGCCTTGGAAGACACAGCTCTTACTTTCAGACAGGATCAGAGACCAACAACTAAACACATAGTTAAGGAAAGGAAGTCGAATGTGGACTTAGAGGGATAGGGGTGGGGTGAGGGTCTCCAGGCTAAACATAAGCCATTAGTGAGTGTTCCTACTGGTTAATGTGATCCCAGCTGCCATTTCTGGCTCGTTCACCCAACTGATCAGCTCCCTGTAGCCACTCCCCACTCAGAACCCTGAGTTCATAGGGGTAAAAAGCAAGCAAGTTCTTTGAAGTGAGTTTGACTCAGTCCTCTAAGCCTCCAGGGAGGCAATCTCAGCCTAAACGGACCTGAATCATAACCCCCTTGTCTGCATCAATGACCCTGTGAGAGTGAAGGAGGGTCAGGGATAAAGGACTGGGAGGGAGGGAGAGTTAGGTGCCTTGCCCCACCCAGTACCTAAGAGAAACATTTAGCACCTAAATGCTTTCACGGAGCTCCCTTTTCCCTTCTCCTTCCCTAGCCTCTCCAATTTGGCTTCAATAACATAAAGATACCTCGGCATAGAGTTTGAGGAGTCAGGAAATAGGGAGTTAGCGAGCTCTTTGATAAAACGACTAGCAAGACAGTCAATGGACTATTTTTACATCATCTTTCATTGTTTGCTTTTTTACCTGGAGTAGAGGGAGAAAGATTTAAGTGACCTGGCATCCTGGGAGTGTCAAGTTCCCTAGGCATATGGACCCACCCTATTGCCTTTCAAAAAAAAAAACAGTTTCTATTTTGGGGTTCAGAAAAGAATTATATCAATCAATTCATCCCTACAATGGGGAGAAATAAAGTAAATTGATTAATGATGAGCAAGTTGGGCAAAGCTTGAAACACGTTCTCTGCATACCAGCTATATTTTCTCCCAATAGGACCCAGGTTCATCTAATTCCTGGAAGCAAATGACTCAGACACTTCTGGGAGGTGACTAATGTCTCCTCTGAAGAAAAAAATGGAATCCTTCCACTCTCTCTGAACAGTCAATGCAGTAGAACTAAGGCTTGCTTCCTCCCTCACTTCCTAGGAACAAAAGAGTGTGACCTAGGACAGATACTGGATAATAGACTCTGGGAACATCCAGAGGAACAAGGAATTAGAAAGAATAACAGATAGACCCAAAATAATTGATTCAGTGAGGAAAGTATTTAACTTGGAGTCATGAGACCTGAGTTCAAATCCTAGCTGCTTCTTGCTACCAGTGTGAGTTTGGGCAAGTCATTAAATTTCTCTGGTCTCAGCTTCCTCACTTAGAAAATGAGGTGGTTGGACTATGGCTTCTCAGGTTCCTTTCAACTCCAGATCTCTGATATTTGCATGATTGGGACCCTTTGGAGTTGCTTTTTGACAACAGTAGTTCAAAAAATCAGTTGAGAGGAACCAGATAAACCAGAAACACCGGCTTCAATTAAACCAACCACGTTTTCCAACCTAGATGCCACCAGGGAAACTGGTCTTTCATTTGGGAAACTTTTCTCAGGAGTGGAAAGCCACAAGTCCCGGGGGAGTCAACTTTCAAGAGAGGAAACCAGCACTAGTAGTCTGTTAGCACTACGCATCGAACTCCCCAGAGCTTCTGGTATGAGGCAACCGATAGAACCAGAGAAAGGAAGAGACCCAATCCCTCTATTTAGGAATCTCCCAGTGTGGCGGAGGTGGCAGAATACACGTGTATTTACATATAAATACAAGCACCAGCAATATATCCCACACACAAGCAAGCAACAAGTAGTTTCAGGCATATAGTAACCTACATGTGTAATTGGAATCAATATTTGAAGTGGTGAGAGGGTTGGGGCCAGATAGATCTCAATGGAGTAAGCTAAGCTAGAGTGGGAAAGTCCCCTAGGGGAAAGACATCAACAAACAGAAGAGTTTGCCAGAGAAGGGAAAACTTCCAAGGAAGAGGGGTTTATGTAGCCTTGAACGAGCCTTAGAAGAGGAGAAGGCAAGCAAAGCGCCATATCCAGTAAGAATAGATTGAATTGACTAGGTCAAAAAACAAAAAATAAAACAAAACAAAAACAAAAACAAAAAAACCTTGAGCTGAGGGGAGAGCAAATAAGGTAAAAGAAAGAGAAGTGAATGCTGCAACATCTCCATACTGTGGTGGAGAGTTTCAGTTTGAGGTAAGAAGGCAGTACCAGTCTTCCAAGTTTCTTGGAGAATTGTAAAGATGGAATCATTGAGGCTGTAGCCCCAGAAGGGATCCATTCCATTTTCAAATGGCTCAGCACTATTTTAGGGGCAAGCTTCACTGAACAGAGAGAGGTTTGAGACTAGAATTGCAAAGCGTAAAGAGCAAATAGAGTCCTGCAGGTTCTGGCAATAATGAGGACCAAACATCTATTTTTTTTCCTTCCTTCCCTTCCCACCCTGGATACTTGGCCTTTGCTTCTAAAGGAACCTGAGCAGAAACTGCAGGTTCCTTTGCAGCATAAGCTNCCCAAACATCTATTTTTTTTCCTTCCGTCCCTTCCCACCCTGGATGCTTGGCCTTTGCTTCTAAAGGAACCTGAGCAGAAACTGCAGGTTCCTTTGCAGCATAAGCTTTCTGAGACCAACTGTTTCTTCCTCATCTCTGTGTCCTTCTCCAGCACGGGTCTGAGGTTTACCCTTGGTAGAAGACGATCCCTGGGTTCCATTGTTGGCTGACTGATGTGAACTTCTGGGTCATTCTACCAAGCACCCTGATCAGATCTTCACTGGATTTAAATTCAATAATGCAGTTTTTAAAAATTTATGTTAATTTACTTGCATTTTAAATACAAGGTATTCTTGCTATTTCTTTGTATTTAATGTCAAAAATCAATAGAAAATACAGTCAAACTCCCGAAAATTGCCAACTTAGTCCCTTCCTTTATGTCTCCCTTCATCTTGGAGACACTATAGTGGTTACACCCCATCTAGATGAAGGGCTCCTTAGGTAGCCTAGGAAAACGACTCGTCCCAATGGCCTCCATTGCAGAGCTAGACTTGCCCATGCTTTGAGTTCTCTAGAAGCCTCATTCAGTATAAACTCGCTGGGCTGGGTGGGGCTGAGAGGAGGTCACTGTGCGACCCGAGAAACAGAAGGAAGAGAGCAGAAGAGCCGGTAAGTGAACAGATCATGAATCTGATCCCCTTCCCCATCGCCCCTCCCTTCCTGAGGACAGCAGACGCTCCAGAAAGCACATTCAAAGCCCACAACTTCCCTTTCTGGTCTCCCCACAAATGAAGTGCTTTCTGGCCGCGGGTCCACGCCGGACACCACCCAACACACGTCACTAACCTTCTAAGCCCCAGCCCTCTTAGCGCCTTTAGGGAAGCCCAGGGACTAATGTCCCTTTTCCAGCTGAAGACAAACCCGAATCCTCAAAGGAAATTCCTTGAGACAGCATGGTGTCCTGGAAAGAGTACTGGACTTGGAGTCAGGGGAACCCTGACTTAAAACCTATTGTGATGGACGATCACTGACAAGTTCCTTAATCTCAAAGCCTCAGTTTCCTTATCTGTAAAATGGAAACAGTATTTTCACTATCCACCTCACAAGGTTGTTTGTGAGGAAAACACTGTCAGGTTGCTGCATAAAATTGTTTTTCCTCTCCACTTTTCCAGGACAAATGGGAGGTCCCTATTTGTCCCAAGAACAGAGAAGCTGGCCGGTAGAAAGCGGAATAAAATGTCCCCTACAGTGCTCTAATATAAGCGCGGGAAGTGGGGAAGAGCTTCCCTCGGGATTGCATCACAGAGTATATCCCAAAAACTAACATTTGGGAACTGGCTACTTCCCTATGTCACCAAGCCCCAGGAAGCGACGCTGTTTTTCTCCGCATTCACACCGACCGACAAAGCCGAGCTCCAGTCTCGGCTATATTTCCCAGGATCTATTGGACTTAAGACTGGGAAGGACCTTTGTTTCGTCCTTCAGACCACCTAATCCAAAACCCTCATCTAGCACAAACTCACCAGGCTCAGTCAAGATTCGAACTCGAATAAGACTCTGTTCCCCTGCTCTTTGCAGCCATCGAGGCCAGCCTCTAGAGGACAGCGAGCTGTGGGGCCATAGCTGCCAGCTTCCGTCCGGTCCTGCCCAGCGTATTCCGAACTACCCCATCCAAACCCCTACCCGGCACTGGATGCCTGACCTCCACTTCTTCCCTCCCCATTTCCCCCCCCCCCAAAAAAAACCCAGTCTATGCCTCCTTTTCGGCTCCCCCCGCCGCCTCCCAACCCGAGGAAGTCCCAGCGCGGTCAGGCGTGCCCACGCTGCAACGCAGCCCCGCTGCTGTCCAGCTGTCCGCCCGCAGCGCCGGAGCTGGGGCCGCAAGGGTGCACCTCTACGGTCCAGGGCGGAGGTGCTGGATTCTTACCTCGGTTGGAGTGGGTCAAGGTGGAGGATTGAGAGGACTTGGGCTTCTGCCGCTTGACCGTCATCATCACCTGCTCCTGCACCCGCTGGTTGCCCGATGTGCCGGTCTTCATCTTCTGATCCGACGGCAAAGCCAGCGTGGAGTTGTCCTGGTCCTGGAAGCACTCATAGGCCAGGGCGGTCTTGAGTGGAGAGTGGTTCAGGGTCATGGTGGCTGGAGGCGCGGGTCTAGGCGTGGCGAGAGACCGGCAAGAAGGTGTTTGTTTGGAGGTGAAGTGGCAGCGGAGGGCGCGAGCTGGTGCTTTGTGTCGCTCTCAGCGGCTCCCTATGCCCATAGAGGATCCCGACGACGTACCTGCTTCGGGCAGCTGCTGCTTGCTGCCTCCTCCCTCGCCTGGCTCTGAGGAGACCCGCCCTCTGTCAGACTGGATATACCGCCGTCTGCCCTGCACCACCCACTCCCCTCCACTGTCTGGCTCTTGCGCGGCTCTCTACGCACAGGTGCTGCAGGGCACCACCGGCTTGGGGAGCCCTCCTGGGGGCAGGGCTGGGTGTCCTGCTTGTGATTTGGTTTAACCCCGTCTGTTCTGCGTCTCCTTCCTTCTCCTAACTTGCTGGAAATTTAACACAGGGAGAGAGGGTGGAGAAGGTGGCTGGGGGACAGTGCGTGTTCACCCGAAAAACTAAAAGAGATCCCGGGGAAACGCCCCTGGGGCCAAGCCCCCGCCTGCTCACCAGGAAAATATGTGCTTAAATGTGCGCTTAGGACATTGGGAAGCATTTCGGTTTCCTCTCTCCTGACTTTGTCCTTTAAGGAGACACAAGCAATAAGCCCCCAAACTGAGTGCTCACTTTGAGCAAATTCCAGCTTCTCTCTCCAAAATCTCCTGGCCTGAGACATCACAGATGGGGGAAATGGAGTCCATCCCCTCGAAGAAAATGGGTTGAGGGGCTCCCACCCCCAAGGGCACCCAGTCTGTTGTGGCACACATTAATTTGGCAACCATTTAAGTGCCTACTATGTGCAAGGCACTACTAGGCCTGGAAATTCAAAGATGAAAAAGACACAATCCCTGTCCTCCAGGAGGTTATGGTGTACACAGGATGATAGGAAAAGCACATGGCTGAGGATAAAACTAGGTAGAGTGTGGTGGAAGCTGAGAGCTCCAGATTGCTTTCCTCGGGGATGATAAAGGCAAGGTTTACAAGGGAAATGGCTGTCGAGCTGAGTCCTAAGAAAGGGAACGACTCTCAACAGTGGAGATGGGGAGATTGCAGCAGTCTTTCTTTGTGTTCCTCGAGTTTAGCACAGTGACTGACCCATAGCAAATAAGTACTAAATGCTAGTTAAGTGACTGATTGTAGAAAGCCTGTTTTTCCAACGCTTGGGGTCTGAGGAAGGACATTCAATCTCTATTCTTTGGGAGCTAGCTACCAATCAGTCCATCTAATGGGAAGAAGGAGAGGGACATAATTAAATTACAGGAAATAAACATTTATTAAATACCTACTGTGTACAAAACCCTGTAAAAGGTGGGGACAGAGAATCAAAATTAAGATAAATACAAACTCTTCTGCTTGGCCTTTAAAACCATTCACAGTCTGACTCTAGCCTGTTTTCCCAGGCTTATTGTACATTACCTCCCCTGGTACTCAGCCTTCTTGCCATCCTGGACTGCTTACTTGTCTTCAAGCACTCTAATTCTTTCCTTTGCAGGGGCTGTTCCCCATCCTGGAATGAGTTTTCTCTTTTACTCTGCCTCAAACAATCCCTAATTTTGAAGTTCTGATCAAGAATCACCTCTTACAGAAAACCTGTTACCCATACACTCCCATTGCTATACCTCTCCTTTCCTCAAAAAACTTCTTTGTATATGTTTTATATTTCATTTTCTATCTTTGCCTCACAGTGAAATGTAAGGTCCCTGATGGCAGGAACTGTTAGCTGGGGTAGGGTCTTAATAAATGCTTGCTGAATTAATGAGAATAATAAGATCCTGATACATCGGAGCTTACCATGCAGCAGAGGAGTAAGACAAAAATATGGATAATTCACATACAATATTACATAATCATGTATTAGAGAGGCACAGAACAAAGTACTAGGTTAGGAATGAGAAGGTCTAGCTCGAATCTCTCCTAGCTAATCTTCAAAGAGTTGCAGTTCTAAAGGGGAGCTTCCAGTCTGATGAGAGAAACACTTCACCAAGTATGCAGATTGCAACCTATTTATAGTCTTAGAGAGTTGCTTGAGGCTCTCAGAAAAGTCATTAGACCAACAGACATCTGTTGATTACTATGTGCCAGGCAGGATGCTGGATACTGAAGATATAAATATCAGTGAGACAGACCCCTGCCCTGGAACAGCTCACATTCTACCGGAGAGACACAGGATGTTCACAGATCAACACATGAGAGGAGAGGTAAAGGGTGATAGCTTGAGGGGATGATAGGCTCAATTGAAGATTTTTTTAAAGGAATCTGGCCATGTGTGAAGACAGCAGGAAAGAAGGCAGGGAGTAAGAAAACTTACCTAGTATCAGAAGCAGTCTGAACCCAAATCCAGGTCACTCTCCATTCCACAAGACTATCTCTTTTCTACATTTGAACATAAAAATATTACAAATGCTATATACCATAACTGTATAAAATTGGAGTGAAAAATGCTTACATGGGCAGGTGAACATCTAACAGAAAATCTGGTGTAGGCAGGTCTGAATCCATCCACAGTCTAACACAATACACTTCTTAAATAGCATTTTTGTTGTACTGAAATCATTTCATTTTTAGTACTGTCCTATAGCACAAATGACCTTAAAACAAGATTCATACTGTATATAGAGATAACTGTATGTAGTCACCTCCTCCTCTAGGACCCCATTTCCCCAGTGAGACCCATAGATTTTATTCTGTGGAGACCAGTGCTGATCAAGTTCACTCTAGTGTATACAGGACAAGACAGAGTAGACTCTATCTCTATACTCTAGCCAGTTAACAAAAGAGGGACAGAGAGTAGGGATGTCATGTTGGAGAGCACATTCAGCCCATCAAAGACCAAACCAGATCCTAACATCACTAATGAAAAGGAGAGTCAGAGGTGGACATATGTGTAGTAAGATGACCATGCTAGAATAGCAGAGTGGAGAGGAAACCTATTCTTTAGGCCTAAATAGGGTTAGTTCTTTCAGCAATTGCCCAAAACACATGTAACACATGATGGTGCTTTGAATGGGCTGAAATTTTCCTGTAAAGCACAAGATGAGGATGGTCAGTAGATCAAAGATTATGGAGGACCTCTTTTCCTATTTCTGGATTTCCTGATAACATGTCACATGGAAACATTTCTCTGCTAGCTGGGCACAAAGAGGAAATGGTGAGATACAGAGAATTATTACCACTCTGGGTGGTGGTTGGTACTTTTGAGTTCAAACTAAACACGACATAAGTCATTAAGGAAGGGTTAACAAATTGTCTACCACCACTCTAGCCTTGTTGAAGGCATAGTTCCCCAAGGAACCCAAATAGCCATGGAAGTTCTTCACTGGAATCTTGAGGTTTGAAATGATAGGTGGAGTCTAAGGAGCCATTTTTCAGATGGGGCACACTCACAGATTGTATGAAAATGAGGCATCCAAATATTAAGGTTCCTGGGGCTTTGGTTCTGTTATCTATTGCTGGATAGATAACTCTGTCATTCAAAGATACTCTACTGCAAATGGCCACAACTGTAAATTAAAGAAAGCCTTTCCTAAGCAGGTAATGGTTAGTGTTTTATCTAGTCAAAGAGGCCAAAGTGGTTCTGGGAACTTTGGTGGCAGCCATGGCAGTTTCAGTGGAAATGGTAACTCCAACAATGGTATAAACTTCAGTGGTCATGGTGGTTTTGTCAGAAACAGAGAAACTACAATAGATCTGGCAATGACGGTAGCTCTGGAGGAGGTGGTTCTCATTACTATGGAGAAAGCAAAGGCTATGGAAATGGTGAACAGAGTTGTGGAAACCAGTACAGTGGCTAGAGTGGGAGTGGCAGCTATAACACTGAAGGAGGCAGAGGCCGCTTTAGTAGTACAAGCAATTTTGTAGGTGGTGGAAGCTACGAAGACTTTGGAACCACAGAAATGAGTTTTCATAATTTGGTCCCACAAAAGGAGGAAAGTTTGGCAGCAGGCGCTGTGGTCCTTATGGCAAGAGCCAATATTTTGCCAAACCATGAAGCCAAGATGGCTGCGGCAGCTCCAGTGTAGCAGTAGTTCTGGCTGTGGCAGAAAACTTTAATTACAATTAGGAAACAAAACTTAGCAGGAGAGAAGAGTCAGAGAAATGACTGGGAAGCTACGGGCTACAACAGATTTATGAACTCAGCCAAACAAAGTGATAGCACAGCCTAGCTGCCCAAGAAGACATGTTTTAGACAATGCTTTTTGTGTATGGGCAAAAACCAAACCAAAAACCAAACCCAGAACTATATTTGTGACTAATTGTATAACAGGTTATTTTAGTTTCTGTGAAAAGTGTAAAGCATTCCAACAGAGGGTTTTAATGTAGTTGGGTTTTTTTTTTTTTGCACTCATGGATTACTAGATATAATTGCTACATGTTTTCAAGACATAGGATAAGCATGCCTTTTTTATTTTTTTATTTTTTGGAGGCAATCGGGATTAAGTGATTTGTCAGGGGTCACACAGATAGTATACATCTGAGGCTGGAGGCAAACTCAGATCCTCCTGACTCTAGGGACAAGCGTGTCTTTTTCTTTTAAAGGCATAGCATGCTATTTTTTGACTGATCCCTTCTATCGTATACACCTTCCCCCCCCAAAAAAAATTACTTTGCATTTATTTTGTTTTTTTCTTAAATTTTTAATGAACATACATTTTTATTAAACTCCCCTTCCTACTACTCTCCTCCCCATTGAGTAATTAAAAAAACCCTAAAAAACAAAGTCTGAAGGTATAATTGTGTAGCCCATCAAGTCAAACTTCCAGGTTAGCCACCTCTGAAAACATAGGTTCATCAGCTCTCTGACAGAAGGAGAGCAGACCATTTCATCTTCATTCTTTTAGATCCTTCATTTAGCATTGCATTGATCAAAGTTCTAAAAGCTTTCAAAATTGTTTTTTCTCTCTAGTGTTGTTATCATTGTATAAGCTGTTCTGGTTCTGCTCATTTTGCCCTCCATAAGTTCATATAGATCTTCTCAGTTTCCTTTAAAATTGTCCATTCCATCATTTCTCATAGAGCAATAATACCTCATTATCTTCATATACTACAATTTGTTTAGCCATTCCCCAATGGGAAGACACCTCAGTTTCCAATTTTAGGTTGCCATGAAAAGAGAAACTATAAATATTTTTTTACATAGACCACATCCCAAAAGTTTTAGTACAGTTTTAAAAACTAGGCTAAGTAAATTCCTTCAAAGTTCAACTCAAACATCAACTCCTATCTGAGGTATTTCTGATGCTCCAACTATTAGTGTATCCCCCCAAAAATTGCTTTGTATTTGTAAGGGTAGGATTGAAACCACTGTGCCATTTTAGTCTGATACTCTAACTCAGTGAGAATATATCTCAATCAGTCAATCAACCAAAATATCTTAGACTAAGTTAAAAAAAATCTCTGAAACCCATTTAATGAAGTTAAAAGACAAAAAGTCTGTTCCAATTGGTGTAGGATTTTGTTCTACCCTTTAGGTCCTATATAAAAGTATTGTGTTAACTAGAATGGAAAGCTTTAATTTTTTAAATAGTTTTTAACTTATTTTTAACATTTATTTTTTCAAAATTTTAAGTTTTAGATGCTCTCCCTTCCTCCTGTTCCCCCCTCACAGCCCATTGAGAAGGTAAGAATATGATGTCAATTGTATATATGTAGTCATGCAAAACATATAGAATAGGAAGAAATATATATTTCTATTATATATTAATTACAATGTTATATTAATTGATCAATAGATAAGTTAACGTATTATATTAATAAACAATACAATACCTTATCTATTAATATTATAGAAATTGGAGCATGTGGTTTTCCAACACGTCCTTGAGAAGAAATGTTCTGGGGAAAAAGAGACACCTCAGCCTTGACAGTTCTCTTGCCCCCTCCTCCTTTGGCCAGAAAAAGACCTTGGCAACTTTGAAGGGTTCAAAGGACACTGACTTCCTCACCATGGCTTCAGTGTTCTAAATGGCCTCTCTGAACTAGTTGGCAGAAATGTCCACTTCATTGGGAGCCAGGGAAAGACTTGACTCATGGATCTCTAAGGAGCCAAAGTGTTATACCATGCCTAAGGGTAAAATCCTGAGCACCCCACAAATGGAAAAAAAGGACTTCTGGCAACCAGGACCTATAACTACTCACTTGGTCATATATGTTCTTTAAGCTTAAGCCTGTTTTCTCCTGTACTATGAATGCACAAGGAGGAGGAATAGACTTGGAAGAGGGAGGAGGAAGGAATGTTCTGTACCAACTATTATTGCTGTATGAGCTGGGTTCCCTGCCTCCCCCAAAAGAATGTAAGCTCTTAGGGGCAACTAGGTGGCACAAATCACTTAACCCCATTGCCTAGCCAAAAAAAAAAAGAAAGTAACTCTTGGAGGAGAAGGACTTTTGCTTCTGTCTTTGTTTCTCCACATAGGCACTCAATAAATGCTGATTGACATAATCTAGCATCTTCTGCACCTTATATTCTCTAAAAATTAGCTATTCTACATGAGTTAATTTTCCTGATAAATTTAGCTTGTCCCTTAAAGTATCAAAACTAAAAAAAACTAAGTAATTTTGCTAAAATCATGCAGTATATTTGTATAGCACTTTAGAGTTTACAAAGTGGTTCAATTCCAAAAGCATTTCTTAATAGTAATTAATTAGTAATAGCAAACATTTGGTTAATGGAATTTAAATGAATTCCTTTCACAAGTATATCACGTTTGACCTCATAACTACCATATAAAGAAAGTATGACAAGTGTTAATGTCCCTTGTTTTACAGATGAGGAAACTGAGGCTCAGAGAGGTTCATAGGATTGATCATAGGCCTTGGAGCTGGAAGGGATCTTAGAGATCCTCTTTATTTAACAGATAAGGAAATCGAGGGCCAGACAGTTTAGGTGATCTACCCAAGGTCACCTAGTTTGTAAAGGATGGAACCTAGGTCTCCTTATTCTTGGTACAGCACTTTCCCTACTACACCTGGCTGTCTTAATTCAACAGAGTTTACTTATTAAGCATTAAGCTTGTCTTGATGACTCAGGTTAATCATTATAAATCTATATCACTAGGTTATTTAGTAGTGTATTTCTCTGCTATTATGATTTCTTTCATCAGGTTGTCAACTGTCACTTTTGTCATCACGGTACCTGTTATATCCATGTACCAGGAGTTTCATTATAGGTATTCCTTCCAGTGATACTGTCTATGACTCATCCATTCCACTTACTACTGTGGTACGGTACTTTATGTGCCTTCACACACTCCATATTCCAGTTAAACTGGCCTGATTTCTGTTCCCTGTATGGGAAGTTAAATCTATCATCTCCATGGTCTTGCACAGGTTCATAAGAACTAGCATTTATATATAGCATTAAGGTTTGCGAAGCACTTTATGAATATCTCATTTGATCCTTTAAACAATTCTGGGAGGTAGGTATTATTTTATCTCCATTTTACAGATGAGAAAACTGAGGCAGAAAGAGGTTAAGTGACTTAGTCTGAGCCACAGAGCTACTAAATGTCTAAAGTTGAAGTGAACTTAGTTCTTCCTGACTTCAGGCTTAGTGTTCTATTCTCTGGGCCACCTAGTTGCTTATATAATATTCAAGTTACATAGTATGAAAAATAATGCAAAAATCAAAATTGTGGGGGGTGGGGGAAATCATAACAACTAGGTCTTTAAAGACCTCCTGTAGTGGGGTGGCACCTAAACTGGGCTTTGAATGAAACTAGGGATTCTACTAGGGTAACTAGGCAGAAGAGTTTACAGACTTAAGACCTGGGAGGGACTTTAGAGATTGTTTAATCCAATTGCCTCCTTTTTCAGATCTAGAGGGTTAAGAGATCTGTTCAAAATCATGGAAGTGACTTGGAGAAACAAAATTTGAAGCCAGGGCTCTGACTTCATATCCAGCACACTCATGAGGTCATTCTTCATCATGAAGGGGGCTCATGAGCAAAACCTGGAAGAAAGAAAGATTCTGACGGGGAAATGAGGCAAGGTTGCATTAACAACTTGATGCAAAGACACAGAGAAGGACAATGAAATGGTAAATTCAGGGAAAGTCGTCTGACAAGAAATGGAATCTCAATTATTTAATAATTCAGGTTGGCTAGAATGGAGAATTCACAAAAGGGAGTAATATAAAATAAAGTTGGGAGGATAGATTGGAACCAGCTATAGAGAGCTTACAAAGCCAAGGTTAGAAATCTATATTTTATTCCAGAGGCAATAGGGAATCTTTGAAAGTTTTTAAATAGGTGAATAGCATGGTCAATCCAATGCCTCAGAAAGATTGCACCTGTGTGGAGGATAGATTGAAGAAGGAATAGACAGTGGAGACAGGGAAGCCAATAAGGCAGCTATTGCAAAGGGGCTGAAAGCATTAAATCTAAGGTGATAGCCTAGTTGGATGGAAAGAAAGGGATGGATGTGAATGATTTTGTGGAGGTAGAATTGGCAGGATTTGGACACTGATGGGATCTGGGAGGTAAGGAAGAAAAAGGAGACATCTGCATACATATGTATGTGTGTATGTACATATATAAAAATTTTTTTCTTTAATTATATGTTAAAACAATTTTTTTAACATTTGAGTTTATTTTTTAAGTTTTGAGTTCCAAATTCTATCCTTCCCTCCCTCCCCCCAATCCCTTCCCTGACACAGTAAGCAATCAAATATATGTTATACGTGGGCAATCATGTAAAACATTTCCATATTAATCATTTTATACAAAAAGACTCAAATAAAAGAAAAAGAATTAAAGAAAGTGAAAAATAGCATGCTTCAGTCTGTATTCAAACAATATCAGTTCTTTCTTTAGAGACAGACAGTATGCTTTGTCATGAGTCCTTTGAGATTGTCTTGGATCATTGTATTGCTGAAAATAGCTAAGTCATTCACAACTGATCATCAATATCACTGTTACTGTGTAGTGTTCTCCTGGTTCTGCTCATTTCACTTTGCATCAGCTAATGCAAGTCTTTCCAGGTTTCTTCTGACATCATCTTACTCTACATTTCTTTTTTTTTTAAATTTATTTATTTTTAGTTTTCAACATTCACTTCCACAAGATTTTGAGTTCCAACTTTTCTCCCCATCTCATCCTTCCCACAGTCCCAAGACAGCATGCATTCTGAATACTCCTTCCCTTAATCTGCTCTCCCTTCTATCTCCTCCCCCCTTCTCGTATCCCCTTCCCCTTCTATTTTCCTGTAGGGCAGGATAGATTTATATACCCCATTGCCTATATATCTTATTTTCCAGTTGCATGTGAAGACAATTTTTTACATTTGTTTTTAAAAGTTTAGGTTCCAAATTTTCTCCCTTCCTCCCTCCCCACCCACCCTCATTGAAAAAGCAAGCA
>NW_020954687.1:2271878-2272182 GCF_900497805.2 Vombatus ursinus
CCCATGTAGTCATCCAAAACACTTCCAACTTTCATGTTGTGGAAAACTAACTATATTTCCCTTCATCCTATCCCACCCCTCATTTATTCTATTCTCTCTTTTGACCCTGTTCCTCCCCAGAAGTGTTTGCTTCTGATTACTCCCTTCCCCAATCTGCCCTCCCCTCTATCATCCTTCCTCTATCTTATCCCCTTCCCCCCTATTTTCCTGTAAGGTGAAATAGATTTCCATACCCAATTGAGTGTGTATGTTATTCCTTCCTTAAGCCAACTCCGATGAAAATAAGATTCACTCATTCCCTCTC
>NW_020954687.1:2272219-2272443 GCF_900497805.2 Vombatus ursinus
CCCTTCCCCTACTTTCCCCCTACTGTAAAAGCCTTTTCTTGTCTGTTTTATGTGAGATAATTTACCCCATTCTACCTCTCCCTTTCTCCTTCTCCTCGTATAATCCTCTCTCACCCTTTAATTTTATTCTTCAGATATCACCCATTCATCTTCAATTCACCCTGTGCTCTCTATCCATCTATCTATCTATCTATCTATCTATCTATCTATCTATCTATCTATCT
>NW_020954687.1:2272529-2272626 GCF_900497805.2 Vombatus ursinus
ATTTTTTTCCCTCCAACTACCCTAATATTGACAGATGTCTCATGAGTTACAAATATCTTTCCATGTAGGAATGTAAACAGTTCAATCTTAATAAGTC
>NW_020954687.1:2272705-2272810 GCF_900497805.2 Vombatus ursinus
CATGATTTCTCTTTCCTGTTTATCTCTTCATGCTTTTCTTGAGGCTTGTATTTGAAAGTCTAATTTTCTATTCAACTCTGGTCTTTTCATCAAGAATGCTTGAAA
>NW_020954687.1:2272820-2273548 GCF_900497805.2 Vombatus ursinus
TCGATTTCTATTTTACCCTCTGGTTCTAGAATATCAGAGCAATTTTCCTTGATAATTTCTTTTTTTTTCTTTTTTTGGCTAGGCAATGGGATTAAGTGACTTGCCCAGGGTCGCACAGCTGGTAAGTGCAATGTGTCTGAGGCCGGATTTGAACTCAGGTCCTCCTGAATCTAGGGCTGGTGCTCTATCTACTGTGCCACCTAGCTGCCCCTGATAATTTGATAATTTCTTGAAAGATGATGTCTAGGCTCTTTTTTTGATCATGGCTTTCAGGTAGTCTAATAATTTTTAATTATCTCTCCTGGATCTATTTTCCAGGTCAGTTGTTTTTCCAGTGAGACATTTTACATTGTCTTCTATTTCTTCATTCTTTTGGTTGTGTTTTACAATGCCTTGATTTCTCGTAAAGTCACTAGCTTCCATTTACTCCATTCTAATTTTTAAGGAAGTATTTTCTTCAGTGAGCTTTTGGGCAAAGCAAGAGAATCCTGCCTCAGCATCAGCAAAAAGATCATTACAATCCCCCTCAGATCAGCCTCTCAATTCCCCCATAGTCTGTGGGCCAAGCTCCAGAAGCAGCCAAGGCTGGGGTTGCACCAGGACTGGGGCTGGGACCTATCTTCTTTCTCACCATAGTCACAGACTTTTTCTACTGACCTTCTAAGTGGTCTTTGGCGTTTATGGGTTGAGAAGTCTGGAAACCACCACAGCTGCCTGTGATTCAGTCC
>NW_020954687.1:2273646-2274962 GCF_900497805.2 Vombatus ursinus
CTTGGCTCTGACCTCTCAACATTTTTTATAGCACAATCATATTCCATCACAATCACATACCACAGCTGACAACCTGTCCTCGTAAGTGGCTTACAATCTAAAAGAAGTCAGGAGGAAGGGGTTTGGGAGCTAAACTTCAGATGGGGGTGTTGTATACTGGCAGTCCAGTGCCTTCTGCCACAATACAACCTGGAAGCTACCTCCTCCACTAAGTCATTGCTTTGTTTTGTATAGTTTTACAAGAACATAAATGGAAAGAAAGCTACTTCCTTCCCTCCTTTGTAGTGGTTGGGGATGATGGATGTTTGATACTATCTATGATGCAAGACCTTGTCAAAATGTCGATTATTTTGGTGAAATGTTTCCTTTTTCCCCTTTATTTTTCTTTTTTGCACTCACACAGGCTAAATCTGGGCAGCTAAGTGGCACAATGGATAGAGTTCTGGGCCTGGAGTCAAGAAGACTCACCTTCCTGAGTTTAAATCTAGCCTCAGACACTTACTAACTTGGTGACCCTGGGCAAGTCACTTCACCTGGTTTGCCTTATCTGTAAAATAAGCTGGAAAAGGAAATGGCAAACCACTCCAGTATCTTTGCCATGAAAATCCCAAATGGGTCACAAAGAGTCGTATACGACTGAACAATAAAAGGCTAAATCCTATATTCCAGTAAGTCATTGTAAAGCATATAATACTTTACAATAGAATATTATTATCGAAGATCATGTTCCTGACCAAGGATTCAGCATCAGATAAATCCCATGTATAACCAACATATCATAAAAGCTGAGATACAAACACTGTAATCCTCTAACCATTCAAGATACTATTCTCCAAGTGATAAAATCACAAAACTAGAATAGAAAACTAGATGGCCTAGTTCAATTCCAGAAGAAGGAAGTAATTCAACCACAACCAAAGTGAGTTGGTGGTAGACCAAAGACTCAGAGTAACTCAGTCCAGTGTCTTTTCTTTCCATTACATTAAATTGCTTCCTTTATGAAATTCTTACAAATTCAACATCAATGACTCGTGCACATTGATTATGTGAAGGGCCTCAATGTACTATGAAACATAAATTAAAAATACAATTCTACTGTTTCATAAATGCACACAATCTAGAATGGTTGGCTCTAATGAACATTAATTAGGCATTTAATTTACACTAAACAGACTAGGCACATAAATATTTTATTGTGAAATAAAAATTTTTATCTTACTATCTCTATTTTCTTTTTCAATCAATAAACATTTATTTTTTTTTTTTTGGCTAGGCAATGGGGTTAAGTGACTTGCCCAGGGTGACACAGCTAGTAA
>NW_020954687.1:2274998-2280873 GCF_900497805.2 Vombatus ursinus
ATGTTGTGTGTCTGAGGCCCACTTTGAACTCAGGTCCTCCTGAATCCAGGGCCTGTGCTTTATCCACTGTGCCACCTAGCTGCCCCTCAATAAACATTTATTAAGTACCCACTATGTGCCAGGCATATTTTTATTGGGGGAAAAACTGAAACAATTGATAGCAACTTGGTCCTTCCAGGTATCCTTAAATTCCTGTCCTTCTGGACTTCATAATTCTTCTTGCTTTGTTAGAATATAATTTCTTTGCAAGTAAGGATTGTTTCGTTCTTTGGATTTGCATTCTAGCAGCCATGTCTGGCATATAGAAGGTGCTTAATAAATTCTGGTTGATTGATTGATGGATTAATTGATTGCTTACCTCATTAGAATTTAGAGAAAGTATTAGAGGATGATTTGTATGGAAGTCTGAATTAGTGCCTTTGGTTTCTCTGAATAAATTTTCCTGTAGTAGAATTACCGAAAACATTCCACTGATCATTCTGTCTTTTTTGTTTGTTTCATTTTGTTTTTTTAGAAAGCCACCTAGCTTCATGAATGGAAAGAATTGTGGCCTATAAGTCAGCAGACCTGACCCCTAGCTGGGGCCCTGACTCTGACTCATTGTGTGGAACTTGGACATGTCATTTCAAACTTCTGGATCTCAGTTTTCTCACCTGCTTTGAAAACAAACCATTATGGGTGTAATAAATAGGGCAGTGGACCTGAAGTCAGGAAGACCTGGGTTCAAATTCTGCCTGAGCAATTTACCAGTTGTGTGATCTTGGGAGGCCCTTTATCTCAGTTTCCCCATTTATCATTGTTGTTATAAAATTATAAGATGTGTGTGTGTGTGTGTGTGAGAGAGAGAGAGAATGAGAGAGAAAGAGAGAGAGAGAGAGATTAAAGAGAGACAAAAAAAAGAAGGGAGAGGAGTGAAAACAATCATCATATGCTGAACATGTTCTGAAGTAGAAAACCTGGCATTCCTAGACCTCAGGGAGCTGATCGTCTCTAGGGTTCTGATTTTAGTTGGGGAAAGGCGTTGGATAGCAGTTGTTTCTACAATCAGGTGTTCTGGTTCATCTCTTAGTTATGCTTACCCCCACTCCTACACCGCGGAAGCAGCCAGGGAAGTCTAGAAGTGGAAAATAAGTCATAAAAGAAATGCCCAAGGGCAAGATTGGGCTTGGACAAGGGTTGGGGGAAGGGTAGGGGAGAGAATCACATTCCTTAGTCTCAGAGGATCTAAGCCTCAGGGCCTTTCAACTTCAATTAAGAACCTCTTTGACCAATCTCCCTTCTGCTTTCTTCCTAAATTACTGCCTACTAGGGCCCTTCCATGGAAAGGGACAAATATTAAGAAAAGGTTGAGAAGGGAAAAGCAGATGCTAAACAGAAAGACCTGGGATGGGAATCTCTGCAGACTCCTCAGTTTAGGGACTAAAGATGAAGAAGTAAGTATAATGATTGGAGTATATTGGGAGTGGGTAGACGAAAGTTGGGAATATGATCTAGACAAGCATTCTGGAGAAAGTGACCAGTCAACAAACTTTTTTTTGTTTTATTCATATATTTTTATATTACCTTGATTTCTCAATTTGCCCCTCCTCTCCCCCACACTAGAAGCCATGACTTACCACAAAGAATAAAAAAGAGAAAAGAAAGTAGGCAAGGAAAAGGAACCAATACATCAAACAAATAATTCTGGCATTATCTGCAGAGTTCTGTACCCACAGCCTCCCACCTCTGCAAAAATGGAAGGAGATATATTCTAATATAGCCTCTCTAAAAAGTCATTTAATTATTATAATTGATCAGCATTTGGTTTCTTCTCATTTTTCTCACAGTTCTTTCCATCTACATTGTTGTAGTTATTTTGCATATTATTTTTCTGCTTCCGTTTACTTCGCTTTGCATCAGATCATATAAGTCTTCCCATGCCAGCCTATATTTTCCATATTCATCATTTCTTATAACATAGTAAGAGTCCATTACATTCATGTACCACAATTTGTTAAGCAATAGGCATCTGCTTTGCTCCCAGTTATTATTGCTCCCCTCAAAAGGTGCTTTTATAAATATTTTAGTGTCTATGGGACCTTTCTTTCTTTGATTTACTTGAGTTATATGCTAAGTAGTGGGATCTCTGGATTAAGGTCATGGACATTTGAGACATTTTCTTAGTATAATTCTAAATTGTTTTTCAAAATGGTTGAACCAATTCACAGCTCCACCAGGAGAGTTAGTATGTCTGTCCTTCTGCAACTATTACAACAGTGACTATTTCTATTTTTTTTATCCTCTTTGAAAATTTGCTGGGTGTGAGATGAAACCTTGGAGTGGTTTTAGTTTATTATTAGTACTTTGAGCAAATCTTTCATATGATTGTTAATGGTTTGCAATTCTTCTTTTGAGAACTCAGTCATGCTTTGACAATTTATCCATTGGAGCTTGTCTATATATTTATGTTAGTTCCTGGTACCATGCAAAAAAATAGCCTTCAATGCACCTGTGATCTCTGGCACATAGATACTTTCTCCACTGGTACAGGCCAAACTTCATCCACAATTTCTTATCCTCTGCAATATTTACCCTCGTCTTTCTGTAAATCCTACATAAAAGATTTACCTAAGTCACTGGAGACCTTCCTCTGGGTCTTTTAATGTTTTGTACATATACTAGTGCAACACTTGAGCTATCCATATTTTTCCTTTACCCCTTCAATGCGGATGTGTACTTTTTCTGTGTACTTGGTCAGGTCCAGCTACTCTTTCCAACTTCATCTTCTTAAACATCATCATTACTTCCTCCCTTGATATATTGGTCATTGCAATGGTAGGGTCTAAATATAGTGGTTTCCCTCTGATCTTAAGAACCTGTCAACATTTGTCCATAGTTCACTAACTTCTTGTCAGCAGACATCCATATTAGTCAAAGTAAGAATACTCTTGGGAGTTGTTGGGTTGAGACGAGAATATATAGCCCTAGAAATACTAGCTTACTGTTTTGTAAGGCAATATTATTCATCTATAATGTTTTGAAAATGAACAAATGATAGAGGCGATCACAAATGATGAAAAAAATAATTTCAATTACCTTTAAAAACTTTTGAATGAACAAAATCAAGGCAACTACATTAAAAAGGGAAGGGAAAATACCACCACTTGATGTCTTTGGTGACTTTGTCTCTACATAGCAATGATCAAATGTTTTCTGGCTGTGGTGATTGAGGCTCCTTCTTAGTCTTCACTGTAGTAACTATCAACTTCTCTAAGAAAATGTGATAGAACCAATATGTTTATTTTTATTCTTTTTTCCACTTTTCAGAGTCCATACAGGTTTAAATAGGTTGGATTAGTTCTGACTTTATTATACACAGTCTTCTCATTTTTATCTTTCTGTCTAATTGGGTATTGATTTTGAATGTTATTCCAATCATTGTTGATGTTTAACAAGTTGATTATTAGAGGACTTAGAACACTGCCTAGCACATAACAGGCACTTAACAAATGTTTATTGATTAATTGATTGATTGATGAGCTGAATGCATAGAAACATCTGATTTTTTAATTAATTTCTATATTGGTGACTTGTCATTTCCTGTCTCCTAAGATGTAGTCAATTTTTTTTTTTTGTGATGATCAGTGTTCACCACAGCTAGTACCTTCTGACTCTCCTGGAAGAAAATATCATGATATATTGGCCTAAGACTTCAGAGTAGTCTACAAACCTTTGACCTATTTCATATTTTGATCCTAATCTCTCTTTCAAATTACAGTCCCACATCAATTGGTCCAATTGGATATTTCATAGATATCTTAAACTCATCATGTCCAAACCTGAACATATTTTATTTCTTCTCAAACTCATCTCCCTCCCAATTTCTATTGAGGGCAACACCATCCTTCCAATCACTAAGTTTTGCAACTTTGGAGTCATCCTCCACCCTTCTCAGTCTTTCACTGCTCACATCCAAATGCTACCTCCACATTTTAGCTCACATCCATTACCTTCTCTCCACTTACAAAACTTGTACCCTAGTTCGGGTCCTCATCACTTTTCACCTGGACTATTACAGTACACTCGTAATTGGTCTCCCTACTTCAAAAACTCTCCCCACTACCAGCCATCCTCCAGACAGCTGATAAAGTGACTTTCCCAAACACAGGCCTAACTACATAATCTCTCTGTTTCAGAAACTCCCATGACTTCCTCTTGGCTCTGGAATAAAATACAAACTTCTCCATCTGGATTTTATCATCACCGAGTTTCAGCCTATCTTTCAGGCTCATTGTATATTATCAGCCCTCACATGGTCCACATTCTACTCAAACTGACTTGCTTGCTGTTCTTTGTACCCAAATTTTCATATACTACAACCATGCTCTTTCCAAGGTTATTTCCTCATGCCTGGAGTGCCCTCCTTCCTCACTTCCACTTCACTAGCTTTCTTCAAAACTCAGCTCAAGTGCCACCTCCTACGGGAAACCTAACCTTATTCCCTCCAGCTCCCTTGCTAGTGCCCTCCCCATGAAAGTTACTTTGTTTTTAGTTTTTTTTTTTAATGTGCATGCTATTTTCCCTAATAGAACATAAGCTTTTTGATAGTAGGGAATGATTCATATTTGCCTTTGTATCCCCAGTATCTATCACAGTGCCTGACATATGGTTGGTACATAATAAACAAATGCTGATTTAATGAATTAAGTCAAGGTATATGTTGACAGTTGGGAAGTTATTGTCAGAGTTCTTCATATTACTTCTCCAATGTTTGTGGCAGAAATTATCGACACATAAGCTTCCATTATCTTCATGGTTGGTTATTTGCTTATGTTCATTATGAACAATGCAAAGCAAAATGACAAGCACCCCATGAAAATGATGTTGCTTTTTGCCTTTGGACATATGATGGAAGCAATTCCTTCAACTCCTTTACTCATTTCTGCAAACAAAACCCATGAGCCAGCCTTCCATTCAACTGTAACTTCTTTATGCCTTCCTATTTCACTTATAATGAGAATGTCAATATAGAAGTGGTTCAGTTTGTCCAGTAGGTGTCTACTTAGTGATTTGGGTGGGGGGCATCACATATTTGATGTTATTGTTCAATCATGTCCAACTCTTTGTGACCCCATTTGGGGTTTTCTTTTTTTTTTAAATATAATTAATTAATTTATTTTTAGTTTTCAACATTCACTTCCATAAGATTTTGAATTTTAAATTTTCTCCCCCTCCCTCTCCTCCCGCCTCCCCAAGACAGTTTGCAATCTGATATAGGCTCTACATATACATTCATATTAAACATATTTTCACCTTAGTCATGTTGTAAAGAAGAATTAGAACCAATAGGAGAAACCACAAGAAAGAAGAAGCAAAACAAAACAACAAAGGAAAAGGAGAGCAAATAGTATACTTTCACCTGCATTCAGACTCCATAGTTCTTTCTCTGGATGTTGATAGCACTTTCCATCATGAGTCTTTTGGAGTTGCCTTAGATCCTTGCATTGCTGAGAAGAGCTAAGTCTATCAACGTTAGTCATCACACAATGTGGCTGTTACTGTGTACAACATTCTCCTGGTTCTACTCATTTCACTCAGCATCAGTCCGTACAAGTCTTTTTAGGTTTTTCTGAAGTCCACTTGCTCATCATTTCTTATAGCACAGTAGTATTCCATTACATTCATATGCCACAACTTCTTCAGTCATTCCCCAGTTGATGCATATCCCCTAAATTTCCAGTTCTTTGCTACCACAAAAAGGGCTGCTATAAATACTTTTGTACATGTGGGTCCTTTTCCTGTTTTTATGATCTCTTTGCGATGCAGCCCTAGAAATGGTATTGCTGGGTCAAAGGGTATGCATAATTTTATAGCCCTTTGGGCATAGTTCTAAATT
>NW_020954687.1:2280908-2303048 GCF_900497805.2 Vombatus ursinus
GTTCTCCAGAACGTTTGGATCAGTTCACAACTCTACCAACAATGCATTAGTGTTCCAATTTTCCCATATCTTCTCCAACATTTATCATTTTCCTGTTTTGTCATGTTAGCCAATCTGATAGGTGTGCTGTGGTACCTCAGAGTCATTTTGATTTGCATTTCTCTAATTAATAGTGATTTAGTGCATTTTTTCATATGACTATAGATAGCTTTAATTTATTCCTCTGAAAACTGCCTGTTCATACCCTTTGACCATTTATCAATTGGAGAATGACTTACAGTCTTACAAATTTGACTCAGTTCTCTATATATTTTAGAAATGAGGCCTTTATCAGAGACACTGGCTATAAAAAATTGTTTCCCAGCTTTCTGTTTCCCTTCTAATCTTGGTTTGCACAAAAACTTTTCAATTTAATGTAATTTAATGTAATCAAAATCATCCATTTTGCATTTCATAATGTTCTCTATCTCTTGTTTGGCATTTGGGGTTTTCTTAGCAAAGATACTAAAGCAGTTCGCCATTTCCTTCTCCAGCCCATTTTACAGATGAGGAAACTGAGGCAAAGAGGGGTAAGTGACTTACCCAGGGTCACACAGCTAGTAAGTGTCAGAGGCCATATATGAACTTAGATCTCCCTGGCTCGAGGCTCAGTGCTCTAGCTACTGTACCACCTATACCAACAATTAAATCTATGTTTGTAGATAGGCTAAAAATGGTTTGATTCTTAGATACCTCTGTTCCCTTTTCTATGATTGCATAACAATTACTGAAGAAGCAGAAAGAGGCTACCCAGGATGGAAGGCCTTTTATATTTTTATCTGTTTAATGGGTCAAGAAGGTCAAAAAATGATCACGTAATTGCCATTCTTCTGATGATGATCTTGTCTAAACTTAGAAAGACTAGTCCTGGCACTAGTCTGCCTGCCATCAGGACCTTGAAACCAGAGTTAATAATTTGCTAGGACAGTTTTTCCAAGCCCAGGGTCACATCAGCAGACTTTTTGTCCAAATGATAACTAGGACTACAGAGAAAGGACTCATGCACAGAGAAGCAATTGTGTTTCAAGTCAGAGAAATGGCCCACATGAATGACTTAAATCTTTGAAAACCATCATTGAACAATATTCCCCTCCTCGGGATGAGTAGCTCTCTGATTCAATTCAACAAGCAGTTTTTATTAAGCACCTAATAATGTGCATGTTATTGTGCTGGTTAATGGGGATACGGAGATAAAAATGAAAAGTCATAGCCAGCTGGAAAGGGACCTCAAAGGCCATCTAGTTCAAACTCTCCATTTTACAGGTGAGGAAACTGAGGCCCAGGAAGATTAAATGACTTACCCAAAGTCATTCTTTGCTTTCAAGAATCTTGCAGTCTACTGTGGGAATTCAACATGTGAATAGATAACTAAATACAAGATACTTTGAAGAGGAAGAGAATTTCCTTTGAACATAGATTTTCTGTTCATAATCTCTACTTCAATGAAGGTCTCAGAAAACTTTCTATTGCCACCAACATCCTAATTCCAAGGCTACCTCACCCACCTTGGAAATGGGAAGTGGGGAGGTGTTTCCTCTAATGAGTCTTCCCTTGAAACCATTGATTTTCCTTATTTATCAGTAATGAGTCTTCCCTTACAAATGTCTATTATAATACATGCTCAGCCAATTATGTGAAGAGCAAAAACACTTCAGTATTTGGTGCTGAGAATTCAAGTTGCATAATATATGATATAGTGTAAATCATTAATCAGGCTAGTAATCTAGCTTTCACTCCCAGGCTGGTCTTTAACCCCAACTCTAGGTTGACTTGCTAGGCTTTCATGGTCATCGCCTTGGTTTAGGATCAAAATTGCTGTTGTCTGGAGTTACTCATGTTAGCCAATCTGATAGGTGTGCTGTGGGGAGTGTCTGAAGCTAGATTTGAACTCAGGTCCAGGGAAGAATCATTACTGATAAATAAGGAAATATCCAATTGGACCAATTGATGTGGGACTGTAATTTGAAAGAGAGACTGGGGAGGGGCAGCCTCATCACCCCACCCTATGATCTAGAATCCCAAATTTCTACCAAACATCTCATCGACACATCTTGCTTCTCCAATTATTTTCTGGCCATTAATTAATTTGAGTCAGAATTCCTACTCATACCTAGATTGTGTTGTTCCCTCTTTTTGGCTCTGTAATCTTGATGATGTCCATTGGCATCCCCTTCTGGACTCTGTTTTCCTACTGATATTGCCTTCAGAGGCCAATATGGTGGTATAGTCTTAAATCTCTGTCAGTAAATTTGACTTTGGCAAAATTCTAGCACATATTACTAAGGTGATGGCTTGTGAACATTTAGAAAGGAAAATGGTGATCACTAAGAACATAGCTCCATCAAAACTAGACTGGCCCCCACAAAGATCTACTCTTTAAAAATGTTTTTGTTAGTATTTATTTATTTTTAGCATTCATTTTTGGGTTGCATTTTGACTTCTAAATTCTATCTCTCTCTCTCTCTAGTCCCTCCCTCACCCATTGAGAAGGCAAGCAATATGATATCAATTATACATGTAAAATCACGCAAAACATTTTCATGTTACCCATATTGCAAAAAAGCAAGAAAAACAAAGAAAGTAAAAATATTAGACATCAGTCTGCACTCAGAGTTCATCAATTATCTCTCAGGAAATGGATAGCATTTTTCGTCATGAGTCTTTCAGAATTGTCTTGGATCGTTGTATTGATTAGAGTAGCAAAGTCACAAAGACCTACCCTAATTCCTCACTGTGGTATAGAGATCACCCTGGACTTTGAAAGTCTCCACTCCCGACTCTCTAGACTTTTTCTACTAGGATGCTGCATCCTGAAAGATTACTTTTCTCATACTTTTATCTGCTTTTTTTTTTTTAAAAATAAGGTGTACTTATCTAAATGCTACCCTTAAAGTCAAGTGGCCTCCTTGCATCAAGACCAACCTGCTAGTTCCCGTTGCTTGTTATCTATAATTTGGGCCTCTGTGCTTAGATGTTTGAGGACCAGAGGTTTTATTCCTTTCTCCTTTCTCAGATTTTGTTTCCCCAAATCATCTCTTCTACAAGACACCTTTCCCAGTGTCCCAAGTTACTAGGGCCTTTCCCTCTGAGATTACCTTCCATCTCCTCCAAACAGATTTTATTATGTACCTGGTTATTTTCATGTTGGTCCCTCCCATTAGAAGGTAAACTTTTTGACATTGCTTTTGCCTTTCTTTGTATCCGTAGTGCTTACAAACTATACCTGACACATAGTAAGTGTTTAATAAATGCTTTTTGACTTGACTGACTGACTGACTCCTCCCTAAGCAAGGGCAGAGAGTTGGAAATTAAAGGGACCAGCCTAGTGTGGATACTCCTTGACAGCTCCTACAAATACTTTCCCTAGCCCTTAAGCTACCAGAATCCCATCAGACTGAAAACTATTGTCTAGATCAGATTCCAAATGGAACCCCAAAGATTTGAAACCACTAGGAATCCTGGCGCTTAGGGCAAAGCAAAGACCACAGGAAGAAAGACCCTTTCTAGGAATGGAGAAGGGCATGGCTACATGGGAAAGGAACTCATTTAGTCTTCAGGGGCCAATCAAACTCCAATGCATTCCATACCATTGAGTCTCTGTAGGTCTGCACCACCCCACATAATATACACAAGGATGTATTGACAATACTGTATTTTGTGACTGCAAGTGCCAGCTTTCCTCTACAGAGATGACTGGATTGATATTACTCACTAGAGAATGCATAGATGCATCTACATTCATACTTAGGTATATTGGTAAACTGAAGCCTTTTTCCGCCTAGGTCAACATCTATAAATAGAATCCCCAGGGACAGTTGGAAACTCCTTTGACTCTAGATTTATAAACTCTAAAGGCTTTCTTATTCTCCACTGGGGGCAAAATTGGAGGCTATTCTTCTTGGCAATGGAAGAACAAGTTAGAGACAGAAGAAAACTCCAGAGGGGTCTTTGTTTTCCCTGCTTAAACATGTAGTTTACTGAAAATAGTTTTTTTTTCACTACTACGACTTATACCCCTGAAACATTTGGAAGATCTGTCCCTATTTCCAAAATCAGGACAATATTCAGCTCAGCACGAACTAATTCTCCTCCTCCTCCTTCTTCTTCATGTCTTGTTTGGAGTGTGTGTGTGTGTGTGTGTGCGCGCGCACTACAGAGGTAGGTAGGTGGTACAAAGAATAGAGCACTCTAGAAGACCTGAGTTCAAATTCATCTTCAGTCACTAAATAACCCTGGGCAAGCCACTGAAACTGTGAGCTCCTCAAGGGCAGGGACTGTCTTTTGCCTTTCTTTGTATCCCCAGGGTTAGCCCAGTGCCCGGCACATAATAGGAGAATAGATTTTTACTGCCTGACCTCTGTCTGCCTCAGCTTCCTTATCTTCATGGGCATAATAATGGCACTTCCAGGGTTATCATGAGAATAAAATGAGTAATATATGTAAACCACTTTGCAAACCTTAAAGCACTATATCAAAGCTAGCTATTATTTTTAGATCCAATAGATAACAGAATTTTTAGTACAAACACCCAAGGAATTCTCAAGCCCCTAAATGGGAATGACCGATTTGGTGCCTAGAGAGCCAGTCCAGAAGTTCCCATGCTGACCTGCTGATATTGGCTTAGTGACTTTGGCCAAGTTACTTAACCCCATTGTGCCCCCCAATGTATATTGGGACAGGGCCAGTCTTAATCTATATTTGCAAAAGGAGGTTCCTCTCCAGATGTTCCCTAAATCTCCTGTTCAGAGGCTGTTTTTCCATTTGATGCTGGTAGCTTAATCATCTGTGACTGCCCCCTGTAGGAGGAAATGGAGCCCCCTCTAAATTTTGATGACTGGGACAAAGTCCTACTTGCCCTCACCTAGTTCTGACTCTGCCTACCACTGACCCTTGAGTACTGGAAAAAGTTGTACCCCTAGAGCTTAGGTCATGGGGGACTCATTTTAGTCCTTTTGGCCTCAGTTTAGTAAAATGAGTGAGAGACTAAATCAGAGATTCTTAACCTTTTTGTGCTATGGACGTCTCTGGCGCTGCGGTGAAACCCTTCTCGGAATAATGTTTTTAAATGCTCTAACTCCTGACTCTGGACTTTTCTCTACAGCAGGCTTCTCACCCTGCAAACTCACTTTCACTCTGCAGCCTCTTCAGCCTTGGAATTCACTCTACCTTTTGGCCTTCTCACACTGGGAGTACCTCCATCCCTGAGGCCCCTTTCTCTGATCCTCCCAGAATGTCTATTTTAAGGATAGTATCCAGGCCAGACAAGTCTTCATTCCTCCTTCTAATACCACCCTGACCCCACTTAGGCTTCTTTATATGTGTTGTTTCTTGACATTAGAATGTAAATTCCTTGAGGGCAGGAACTGTCTTTCTGTTTGTATTTGTGTATTTGACTCCCCAGTGCTTAGCACAGGTCATAGCGTGGAGTAAATAGAGTTATCTTTTCCTCTTGGGGGGGGGAAGGGAAGGGAGTGGTTAGGGGCACGGTCGTGGGGAGGGGCAGCCTCATCACCCCACCCTATGATCTAGAAAATCCACATAAGATTTTTTGGCCCTCCCTTCATACCAGAGAAGAAGTTTGAATTATTATGGCATCAAAAGATAAAATATTTTGATATTATATAATACCATACATATATTTTATGCATTTCTGAGTCTGTAAACTTTTTCTGTGTCATCTGCTGGTCTTTGCGTGTCATCTGCACTTCTGCAACACTCCCAAAAAATTCCCATTTAATTTCTTTCTTTCTTTTTTTTTTTAGGTAATTGGGGTTAAGTGACTTGCCCAGCATCACACAGCCAGTAAGTGTCAAGTGTTTGGTCTGAGGTCAGATTTGAACTCAGGTCCTCCTGACTTCAGGGCCAGTGCTCTATCCACTGCGCCACCTAGCTGCCCCTCCCATTTAATTTTTTATACTGACCCATAATATATCGAAACCACCATGAGGAAAGTCACCATGTAGAAGGGACAACTGTACTTAATAAATAGTTGTTGACGACTTTAAAATAAAATACATAGGATCTGAAAGGAAACCAATTATAGTAAAAAAAGTTATCAAAGTTTTTTTTTTTTTTAAATAAGCTCACAGACCCCAGGTTAAGAACTCCTATACCAGGAGCAGCTAGGTGGTGCAGTGACTAGGACTCTAGCCTTGGAGTCAGGAGGACCTGAGTTCAAATCTAGCTTCAGACACTTAGCATTTACTTGCTATGTGCCCCTGGGCAAGTCACTTAACCCCGATTGCCTCACCAAAAAGCAAGAAAAAAGAAAAGAACCCCTATACCAGATGATCTTGTAAGGCCCCTCCAACCCTAAATCTGATCATTCTATGATCTCATGACTCAGGCAGGGGTACCTAAGACATATATGGGCTAAGGGGGCCAGGGGGGTCTCAAATCGACTTCTGGCTTAGGCTGCAACAACTATCAAGTATGGGGGTAAGGTGTGAGTTCATGAGAAATTAGCAATTATAGTAAATGTGATCATTCTTCAATCCCTTCAGTTTGAGATGTGTTGCAGGATCTGAGCTCATGGGTTTCTTCCCGAGACTCTGTCCACATCCAGATTAAACCATTAATCCTATCCTCCTGAGGACAGAGATAGGTAATGGAGACCACAAGGAAAGACTGAGCTAAGAAAGCAGTGGGACTCCAAGTGGATTAGGGAGATCACTTGAGAAGCCATTTCAGAGATGAGAAAACTGAGGTCCAGAGAGCAGATTGCTCCCAAATCACATGAGTAATGGTAGCAGAGCTGGGGTCCAAATTCAGACCTAATCCCAAATCCTAATCCCAAACTCATTTCTCTAGGCCATGCTGTGTCAAGATTTATGACAGATTTTTACCTAAGAACAGAACTGGATGGGGAGGTGAAGGATTAAAAAGAACAGAGGGCGATAGGTGACTGATTGGAAGGGTGTGCATGGACCGAGTGAAAAGGTAAAGAGAGGGAAGGTGGAGGACACCAAAGCCAATTGTGCTAACTCCTGACGAAGCAGAGAGGTGAACATTGAGCACGGGAGGCTGGCTGGTGCCTGGGAATTGCCTCTCCCTCATCCTGGCTCAGGAGCATAGACAGCTAGATTCTGGTCTTACTAGAGAGGGGAGGAGAGATGATGAAGAATGTGGGCTGCTAATCCTGCCCTGTGCTAACAGGCAGCTGTCAGAGTGAGATCTGCTCTGCTCCCTTCTACCCTGTTTGCTCTGCCAACCCAAAATTCCATCCTCCTGATATTAGCACAATCCATCTCTCACCTTTTCAATTGCTCTCCCCATCAACCCAGACCATCAATCCAGAAGTGTGCTCCTCTTTGGAGGAGAATTAGGTACAAATTACATACAAATCCAGAAAGGCTTCCAGTTACCTCCACAAATGTCTCTCCTTTCCTTTCCTAGCCTCCATCTTCCACAACTCCCCAGGTCAGAGTCTCACTTCAGATACACAAAAATGTACATCATCCTCCATTCCCTCCAAAGAACTCTTCAGTTTTCACTTTCCAAGCTTTGAACATTTTCCTGTCCTTTCTTCCCTTACCTCTTTCCCACCTATTCTCAAAGCCTTCATGATCATCATCTTCATCTTCATCATCATCATCATCGTCATCATCATGACCAACATTTATATAGTGCTTACTATATGTCAGGCACTGTGCTAAGTGTTTTCCAGTTATTAACTCATTTGACCCTCACAACAACCCAGTAAGGTAGGTGCTATTATTACTATATTATTTTACAGATGACGAAACTAAGGCAAATAAAAGTGGCTTGCCTAGATTTGAAGAAGTATTCCATGATTTTAGTACTCTTCATCTCATCTAGTCACTCCCACAATTCCTTCTTTTCCAATTCCTATCATTAATGTCTATAACTTTCAGTGCCTCTGAGATTGGTACTGTACTCATCAATATTTATTTCACTATGTCTGTGTCTCATGTATATCCATCTGTCTGTCCTGTGCCTTCCATTCAACTAACGGCTGCCCAAGAGCCTTGGCTGTGTCTCTTTTCTCTGAGTCTCAGGACAGGATTCTTCTGGGGGAGGGGTGGCAGACTGGGGCCAACAAGAGATGCTTATTGACAGAAGTGCAGTCTGGATGGTGGACATAGCTCTCCTCAAAAAAGGTGGCTGGCCAACTTAGTTAATGGGGCTCAGGAGGGATGCAGAGGGGCAGACCCACAGAACGGCAGCCCAAGACGCTAAATGGGCCCTGCTGGTGTTCTCACACACCCTTACTCCCTAGCTTTAGCTGCCTTGATGGTTATTTAATGACTCACCCACCCGCACCCTGTAGACAGGGCAGCCACGCCCAGGGCAGCTGGCAGCCTTGACAGGATTTCTGTTCTGAGTTGCTGGGCTGCCCGCCAGGCCACAGCTGGGTATTGATGGTTAGCCAAGATGTTCTGGGGCCCCAGGGCTGGGCTAAGAACCTGCTGAGTGGCAAAGGCTGCTCAATGCATTGCCCTGTCACCAAACTCAGCCTCTTCACAAAGCCCCAGCTAAGGGGTTCTTCTTATTAATATCAGCAACAACAAGCAGGTAGACTTACTAGACTGTGAGAGGAAAGGCCTCTTTCCCATTCGGACTCCAGCAGACTGCATGCAGCAGACATCCACATTCATGCGCTTTCCCCTCAGTGGTCCACCTGCCCCACCCTTCTCTGAGATAGCCCAGCCTGGAAAAGAATTGGTTAAACTCTAGTGACAAGGGGCATCTCTCCTAGAGACAGAGTATTCTAGTGGATAGAACTCTGGATTGGGATCTGAGACCTCAGTTTAAGACCTAGTTTTATGACTTTAGACTAGTTACTTCCTATCACTGAGCCTCAATTTCCCCATCTGTAAAACGAGAATGTTAGAACACATGATCAGTGAAGTTAGCACTGGCCCTTGCAGTCTATGATTCGACCTGCCTGGAAGGGTGGAGTGGGAGGCTATGCAGAGCTCCCTCAAATTGGTAGGAAGAGATCTACATGGAGGTCAAGGTTGGATTCTCTATCCCCTCCACTTCTAGATGCCCAGGGGGCACTGGGGTATGTGCCCACCAGCTTTGTGGGAGAACTTAGCCTGCTTGCACCTTTCTAGGAAGGATGTCTGTAAACATTGCCTACAAGTTTGAGACCGTAGAAATTTGCCCAGCCAGTTTTGGGGAAGCTGTTCCACTTACTGAAAATCTGACATAGGAAAGACTCATAATCATAGAATCTAAGATTAGAAGGGACCTTCCAAGTACAGCTCATACCCAAATAAGGATCCTCTTTATATCAAACCCAGAAAGCAGCTTTCCAGCCTTGACTTCAAGACTCACAATGAGGTATTTGTAAGGATAATAATTTAGAGGTGAAGGGATCTAAATGTCAGTGGCCATCTAATCTACCAAGGATGGTGAGTAGGAAAAACATTAGCTACAGTATCAGAAGGCCTGGGTTCAAAACCCAGCTCTCCCACTTACAACTTCTGTGTCCCTGGTCAAATCATTTCTGCCTTTGGGTCTCATTGTCTTCCTTCTAAAATTATGAGGCTAGACTAAATGCCTTCCAGCATCTCTTTTAGTGACTATTTCATTTTAATAGAAATTTGTTGACTGACCTCAGCTCTAAATCTATGATCCTGTGACCCTCACCTCCTATTTTGCAGATGAGAAAAACTGAGATCGAGTCATTAAATGATTTTCCCAATGTCATGTAAGTCATAAGTTAGGATATGAGCCCAGGCCCTCTGACACCAATTCTAGTATTCTTTCCAATGTAATAGTACAGTGAAGCAACTCATTCTAATTTTGGGTGGCTCTGATTATTAAGAAATTTCCTCATTACACCCAGGCTAAATTTACTTCTTTGCAATTTCCACTCATTGGTTGAAATTCTGCCCTTCTGTGTCCATCTTAAAGACCCAGGTGCCTGGGTAGTTCCTCTCTTCCTTCTGTCCCATATTCACTCTCATTGCCTCATTGGGTTGGGTGGCAGCCACATTACCTTTTAGGCCTTGAACATTCCACCTTGGATCAAATTGATGGTATGCAGGGTAGGAGACATGAGATGGGGGCAACAGTCTAGGGATTCATCCAAATGGCTCATCTATTTTTCTGCCATCTTCAAAATATCTTGAGTTGGGTATGTTGGTATGTTGACTCATGTTCTCTCACTCCATGCTTAAGATGATACAACATCCCTTTACAAAAGAGAGTATAGTACAATAGGAAGAACGTTGAGCTGAGTAGTGAAATGCCTGGGTTCTAGAGTCATCTCACTATCTGTATGACCTCTGGCTATTCACACCACCTCTTTGGACCTCAGTTTTCCAATATGTAAAATGATAGTGTTGGAATAGATATCTCTAAGTTTCCTTTAAGCTTGAAAGTCTATACATTTGGGTTCCTGGGTTGGCAGTTCCAAGGGATTATTTCCATTAGAGATCAGACATAAAGGGCAACAGGGCTCAAGGAAATAGATCAGAAAATGGAGATTGGGGGTTAGATACTTCAAGATAAAGAAACTAGTCCAAACACATCAGCTCCTGCTGCTAGATGACTGGGTTGTCTTCACCTGTCTAATCCCCAATTTTGCTCCTTATTAAATGGGGAGAATGATCCTCTAACACAGAAGAACAAGAATCTATTCCTGGGCCATGTGAAGTGTCATTGACAAAGGATGTTGTTGAGTGGGAGCAGATCATGAGGGTGAAGGGGCCAGGTGGAGTCTAAGACTCATTGCTGTGTCCAAAGTCATCGTTTTCTTAGAATGTCACAAACAAGAGGCCCTGCTCTTCCTCCTAAGTCTGAAAATAAGGCACCTCTGCCCAAGGCCATGGCTTGGGGTGATGTCATTCGCCACTCTGGTCCTTAGGAATGTTTAAATCACATGACTTCTTTTATATGTTCAGGGCTGAGGTCTGTTCAAGAGAAAGGGGAGGTCACAAGACTCAGCTCTTAGTCTAATGCTCTAGATTGCAAGGACAAAGGGGAAAGGTATTAGAATACCTCATCTGCTGCCATCCTCCTCCAAGCAAAGGTGAACACAGAGAGTTAACTCTTCATTGTCCATGTGGAATTCACCACTTCTCATTCTCTGAAGCAAAGTTTGAATCTTTGGACCAGCTTCTCCCTTCTACTTCTCTTTCTCTTGCTCCCATGCCAACACTCTCAACTAGTCCAAACTAAAGCAATAGAGACAAGGTCAAGAAATGGGAATGAGGATCACAGAACCATAGATTTAGAGATAGAAAGGACCTCGGGGGTGGATGAGAAAACAGAAGCCTAAAGAGATGATGTGACCTGTCCAAGATCACAGAGAAGTCATGGCAATGCTAGGATTCAGACTCATGTCTTCTGACTCCAAATCCAGCACTCTTTCTTCTTCAGCATTGTTCAAAAAATTCATAAATAAAATTATTTGATGCATCCCAAAGTAAAAAAGAAGTGGCTTTAAGGTTATTAAGATTATAGGAATTAGAGTTGAGAGGGATCTTAGAGATTCCCTGGATTGGATATGACCCATGCCTCTGCCCCCCTGCATCAGCCCAGGTAATCAGCTGTTGCCAGGAGAATATTTTGAGAATGAGAAGTCACCAACTCCCATATTCCTGTAGAGGAACTCTAACCCCGAATCTTTGTCAGTTACCTAACTATCATGAGACATCAGCTTTTCATACCAAGCCCACTCAGAGTATTTGGCTTAGTGGAGGTGTGGGATGAGTGGCAATTTCCCATGTTCACTTCTCTTTGGATCAGAGAGCTCAAGAGATATCTCCTTCCCCACACAGACTATTAGCAGTAAGTAGTTTGGCAGAAAGGACTGTGTATCCAGGTATCCTAAAAGCCATTCAGACCAAGGAGGCTCCCTAACCTTTTTGCTATCATTAACAGCCAAACAAAGGGCCAGGCCTTCCCATCCCCTTGTCTTGCCTCCAGGGTTTCCTACTGTGACCTACTCCACTCTGAGTAAAGAATGAAGTCCAGATTGACTCTGGGAAAAGCAGGCCCTGGGTTGTGTGACTTCTCCAAGAGGAGGAATTTATAGAACTTGTTACGCCCCTGCCAGGAAGTCAGAGAGGCCTAGCCTCTAATAACACCCCAGCCTCCCATTCCTTGGTAGGCAGGTCATCATTTTCATACTTCCCCGCTTAATGTGATGTCTTTAGGCAGTCAAAGGAAATATAGCCGCAATTAGACATAACAACAAGCAAACATAATGGGACTTTGTCCTTCTATGGGGCTTTTCATTCTAGAGCTTGGGTGGATTTATGAGGCTCAGGAGGCCTCTAGTCATTTTATAGATAGGTAAACTGAGGCACTGAAAGGGGGGAAGAAATATAGAACATATCAAGGCTAGGACCAAGAATTCTATTCCAGAAGTCCTCAGCGTGTTGTAAGTCCCTTAGTCTCCAAAAGGAGTCTGTATCCCTCCTAGAAAGGACCTGGTCCCTCCTGGTATTTGCCCTTTCCCAGAGAAGCTTTCATCCCTTAAAGCAGTCCAGAATGGGGTTCTCTCTGCACATCTACCAAGTTGAGCAGATAACAGATGAAGCATCCAAATGGAGGAGAAAGGTAGCAGATAGACTGGCATAGTAGTAAGAGCCCTAAATCTGAAGTGGGGAAACCTAGGTCCCATTGGCAAATGGTTTTCCCTCAATTTCCTTTTCTACAAAAATCAACCCCATTTCTAGCAGAAGGACTTCTTGTCTGGTCAAGAAAAGACCAACCATTCTGGAATCCGTGAGATGATCTCTCAGGTCCTTCAGTTACAACTATCTGGGTATGAGTCTTTGGGAACCAAGTTCTCCCTTAGCTTACCAGATTAGTGGCCCTTCTCTTCCCCAGGCCAGGGAAATCTAAAATCACCTCTATTCTCCCAGTTCTCCTTACCAAGCTTGGATCCACCTGGGCCTGCCAACTCAGGACGTGACCACTACTGCACAGTCATCGGAGGTTGTAGGACTTAGAGCTGGAAGAGATCTTCATGGCTATCTAGTTCAACCTCCTTAGCTTATAAAAGAAAAAAACAGACATTCAAAGAAAGTGAAGTGGATTACCCAAGATTTTAGCCCAAGTCCTTAGACTATGTTCTTTTCTATCATCTATTCTATGTTCTTTTCACATCATGTCACCTCAATCATAATATAAAATCTACTGGATCCAAATGTTATGAATGGCCATGTGCCCACAGTAAATAGAATGCTGGCCTCTGAGTCAGGAAAACCTCAGCCTCAGACATTTACTAGCTATGTGACCCTGGGCAAGTCTATTATCCTGCCTCAGTCTCCTCATCTGTAAAATGGGGATGATAATAATGGCACTTACCTCCCAAGGCTATTGTAAAGATTGAGTGAGATGATATATGTAAAATTCCTTGCAATCCTTAAAGCAATATATAAATGCTAACTATTATTATGCACCCTCTACTTTTTTCAGAGATACCATCATTTTTCCCCTCCACTACCCATGAAGCCTCTTGTATAGATGGTGTTCAGTCTTTTTGTCAACAGTGTAAAGTCAATTATATCCAACAAGCATTTATTAAGCCCTTACTATGTGTGGGGTATAGTGCTAAGTGATGGCACATTGACAAGGTGAAAAATGTTCCAGCCTTCAAGGAGTTTACATTCTACTGAGAGAGATATCCCATTATTAGCGGATCATTGAGCAATTATAAGTTCATAAATAGGTCAATCAATTACCTCACCTCACTTAAAGGAATTGATAAGATGCTAAACCTTGACCCCTTAATCCAGTGGGAACACAGTCTCAAAAACTGTAGACTAAGTGTGAAAAGTCTCTGATCAACTTATTGGATGAACTAATGTAAAGTTAATATGGGAAATTTGGTCCCACCTGTGCATGTTCTATAAGATACCAGTCCAATCCAGAACCCAGGAGATCCAAGGGTCTGAAACCTTAGGGTGGAAGCCTTCTAGCTAAGAAGGAGGCACTTGGGAGAGGGAGGAGAGACACATCTTTACAGAGACAAACAAATGCAAGCTAGTCTGAGGAGGGAAACGTGCTAGCAATGAAGTGAGATCAGGAAAAGCACCTGAGTGGAGCCTCAAAGGAAGCTAGAGAGTCTAAGGAATGGAGGTGAGGATAGAGGACACACCTGATGATGAGGGTAGCAATTGTAAAGGAATGGAGGCAAGAGATGGAATCCCAAGATTGGGAAACAGTAGGTAGGTCAGTTTACCCAAAATGTAGACTATGTGAAGAGAATAATGTGAAGTAAATCTGGAAAGGTAAACTGGAACCAGATTGTGAAATGCTCCAAGTAGCCAGATGGGGAGTTGGTCAGTTGTGCTAGAGGGAACAGAGCCATGGAAGCTTCTGAAGCAGGCAAGTGCTATGATTAGACCTGTGCTTCAGGAAGAATTTTGGCAGCTATGGGGAAGATGGAGAAAAAAGAAAGGAGATAGATTGGTAGCAGGGAGACCAATCAGGAAGTTGTTCCAATAGTCCAGGAGGCAGTTAATGAGGGCTTGGACTTAAGGCAGGGGCTGTGTGAGTGGAAAGGAGATACTAGATTCAATTCAATGAATATTTTCTAAGTGCCTACTATGTGCCAAGCACTGTGCTAAGTGCTGGATGCAGGAGAAGTTGTAGAGGTAGAATTGACAAGTTGTGGAAAGCGACTAGATAGGATGAGTATGAGATTGAAGAATGAGGGATAACTCTGGGGTTATGAATCTGGACGACTGGAAGAATGGCCATGGCCTCAGCAGAAATAGAGAAGCTGCAAGTAGAGGTGGACAGCTAAAGGAAGATCATAAATTCTATTTTGGACATGTTGAATTTGAAATGCCCACAAGATATCCCAGAGGGAGAGGTCCAGCTGGCATTTGGTGAACACCGGCTTACTACAAATACTGACAATTAAGCTAAACCAACTGTACTGGGGGGGAGAGAAAGGAACTCATTTTAAGGGGTCTATGTTCAAAACTTCATGCTTTCTCTTTGGAAAGCATGAATGGTGCCCCAGAGTAAGGGAGGGGCACTCATTCTCCTTAGACATTGAGTTTGGGGGGTTGTAAGCACTTAAAGGAGAGTGCTGACACTTTAGGATAGAACAGGAGGATTGTGTGCCACCTTCTAACCCAAACCATTAACAAATGAAACAACCTGAAACCAGGTTTGTCTCCCTTCCCACCTCAACCCCCATCCCCACTTAGGTGCCATAACATGAACCAGAGAGTGGTCTGATGACAAGAGAGACAGGGTGTGTCCAAGTGGACCTCTTGAGTTGGGCTCTTGTTTTTCTCTCTCTCTCAAACCCGTGGCAGTGAGATCTGGCTATGGCTAAACACTACAATACACTAATTGTTGTTTGTGCTCATTATACCATCACCACTAGTCCAACAGCAGTGACTGATGAGCATTACTCACCAGAGCTGGCTAGATTACAGCTGAATGAGGCAGGAACCAATTGGAGAGGATGGGGAGGGGGGAGGGTGATGAGGCTCCAGGAGAGTTAGGGTCAGAAAACTCCCCAAACCCAGCCCCATTGGATCCCATCTTTCTGATTAAGGGCAAGACCATCACCATGAGACTGGAGAGCCCTGGGGTTTTCTGGCCACACCATGAGAGCCTTCTCATTTTATGTGTAGAGGGCAAAAACAGTAGAAGGAGCAGTATTTCTCAAACTGGGGCAAAAATTGTAGGAATTTTCCATGGAGGTCTCAGAAACCAGCTGCTTATATAGGATCCTGCTGGCCTGAACAGTTCAGGTACTGGGTTATTTTTTCCGCTAGGGATTAGAGATGGGGGTAGGAGAGATAACTGTAGAGCAAGGTTTGGTTGTAGCTTGGACATGATTAAAAGCCCCACTGTCCTTGGGTGTCAGGCTGTCAAAGGTCACTTTTTGTTGTGGACATCTAGGCAGACTCGGTCATCGAATCACACGATGTTTGGAGTTGGAAGGCACCTAGGAGATCAAGTGACCCAAATTATTTTCCAAACTGGATAGTGTGAAATAATGCCCCAAATTATTGGATATTTGTGATATATATGTATGTTTTATTTATATATATGTATGTGTATATAGAAATTACATAGTGGTTTGCATATTGCCTCCTCCCATTAAAATATGAACTCATTGAGGTCAGAGACCGTGTTCTCAACTTTCTTTGTATCCTGAGTGCTTAGCACAATGCCTGGCACATGGTGGCCACTTAATAAGTGTTTGTTGATGGTGATTCCCACATAAATATGTCTGCAGTTCGTAGTGTATGTAACTTGTTTGGACATATTTGTTTTGCGTCCTCAAGGTCAGGGTCTGTCTTTTGCCTTTCTTTGTATCCCTTGCACTTAGCACAGTGTCTAGCACATTGTAGGCACTTAATAAATGATTGTCAGTTTGACTTGGCTTTATTTGAAGGTCCTTTCCTTCTCTAAGGTTCTTTGATTCTAAGATTGTAAGTGGGAGTTGGGGCAATTTTGATGACAGAGGAGGCAGAATTAACAAAATAAAAATAAAAATAAAAAACACCTGGCCCTTTCCTCCGACATTTCTACCAATGGCTGCTAATATGTCAGTATCAGATTCTCTTTAACATGCCCATTGTCTCCCTTTCCACTAGTTCCTTCTCATCTGCCTACAAACATGGAAGGGAATGCAAGGAAAGGGGAGGATTAAGGGAAAGGAAGGGAAGGAGTAAGGGAAGGGAATGAAAAGAAAGGAAAAGAAAAGGAAGGATGAAAGGAAAGGAAAGGAAAAGAAGGGAAAGGAAGAGAAAAGAGACCACCTTTCCTCTATTCTTTATGCCTCTCAAGCTACAAGCTTCTTTTTCTTTTCATTGCCAAACTTCCAAACTGAGGAATATATACTGGAGTGTATACCCAATGCCTTCACTTCCTCACCACCGTCATTCCCCAATTCCTTAGATTCTAGTTTCCATCTCCATTATTCCACTGCACCAGCTCTCTCCAAGGTCATTGTTGGCCTTTTAATTGCCAACCCCACGGCCTTTCCTCATTCCTCAACCTCCTTTACTCTGGTAACCACTCCTTCCATGGCTCTTATGACACCACTCCCTTTTTGTTTTCCTGCCTAACTGTTCATCTCATCTTCTTCTCTGATTTCTTTTCTTATTTTCATGTCTACAATGTAGGCATTCCTGAGATACTGTCCTTCATCCTTTTCCTTCTGTATACTACCTTGGGGCCCTCATCTACTTCCTTGGCTCCAATTTTCCTTTACATAAGACTGCCATATCTGTATACCTATCCCTCATCCCTCTTCCAAATTTCAGATAAATATTGATTATTAAATACCTCTATCTAAATATTAGATTGTTTATTGATGATTAGATACTTCTATCTGAATATTAGATTGATTATTGATTATTAGACTGATTATTAGATACCTCTCTCTGAATGTTCTATCTGCACCTCACGCTCAACCTGTCCATGGCTTGACTTGAGGGGTTTCTGTCTCTAAGGTTCTTGGATTCTATGAGTTTAAGTGGGAGTTGGGGAAATTCTGATGCCAGAGGAGGAAAAGTAAAAAACAACTGGCTGTCTCCTCCAACATCTCCACAAATGGTTACTGAAGCGTCACTGTCAGAATCTCCTGAGCATCCCCGAACTGAGCTTATTATCCTTCCTCCAAAATCTATTTCTTTTCCTTTCTGATTTTCCTATTTCTGTTAACACACCTCCATTCATTCAGTCTATAACTAAGGCTCAAAACCCCAGATTTACTTTTGTCTTCTCCCTTTCTTTCATCCTCCATATTCAATCAGATACTAAAGACTTTCAGTGTTCTCTATACAATAGCTCTTAGGTCCATTCCTCTCTTCACTGTTGTTCTGATCACCCTACTCCAGACCCTCATTACCTATCACCCTTACAATGGCCCCATGACAAGTTTTTTTTGCATATTTTCTTTCTCCCCCCTTGCATTAGACTGGGAGCTCCTTGAGAGCAGAGACTGTCTTTTGCCTTTCTCTTTATTCCCAGAACTGAGCACATTGTTTGGCACAAACACTTATTGACTTCTTTCCTGCCTCCAGTCTCACCTCATCCTGCCTCCAGTCCACCCTTCACACCAATGCCAGATTAATCTCCCTTGGGTATCTTATCACTTATCCTTCCTCTGTTCAAAACCCTTCATTGGTTCCTTGTTGTCTACCAAATAAAATCCAAATTGCTCAACCTAGCATTCAAGGTCCTCCACCAGCTGGCACTATAACTTCTTCAGCTTATATCATACTTCTACCCCAACTACTTAGCTCCTACACCTGAAACTCAGAAAGATGAATGATAAAGAACAGAAACCCCAGGCTTCTTTCTCAGGAGCATAGGGCCTAAAGGAGGAGAGGGGGAAGTGCTTCACTCTCATCAGTTTACATTCTAAAGAGGACAGACAACACAAAAAAGGAGAGTTGGAAAAGGGTGGAAAGGGGATGAGGAGGACGACCCAAGAACAGGTAGGCAGCATGGTTTAGAAGTAGATGAGCAGCGCTGTGAAGACCTGGTTTCCTAGGTGCAGTGCTGTGGAGGGGAATGAAACATGGTCTCTGATGATCTAGGTTGGTATCTAAGATCTGCTACTCACTAGCTATGTGAGATAGCAGACATATCACTCAACCTCTCTGATACTTGTCCAAAAACTGAGGGTCATAATACCTGCCTGCCTACTTGGGCTTGTGGTAAGGATTAAATGAGATAATACATGTGAAAGTGCTTTATAACCTGCTAGAGAATTGTAAAGTACTATCATTATTCCAGGAAGTCCTTCCTTATTAGGGAGGCTTGAGCTGTGGGAACACAGCTGAGCATGAGAACAATGCCCTGCATCCAAGAGGGGAGATAAGCACCATCTTAGCCCAAATATTGACAAAACAACAAAAAAGAAACTCAAGGTCTATGTGTGTACATTATTCCAGTACCAAATGTTTTTAGGGGAAAGCTACTAGGTTTGGAAGTGATGACTGCTAATGTGCTCAGGGAGCAGGGTAAGGTTCAACAGCAGCAGTAGAATCATAATAACTAGCATTTATATAGCTCTTTAAGGTTTACAAAGAACTTTACAAGTATCTCATTTGAGCCTTACAATCCTAGGAGTAAAGTGCTATTATTATCCCCATTTTACAGATGAGGAAACAGAGGTAGGCAGAGGTTAAGTGATTTGCCCAGGGTCACACAGCTATTAAGAGGTCAAGGCTGGATTTGAACTCAGATCTTCCTAACTCCAGGCCCAGTGCTCTATCCATTGTGACTCCTAGCTGCCTCTGGCATTAAGTGGAGTGAGTTTCATGGATGAGGTGAATCTTCAACTACATTAGGATAAGGACAGGAATTAGTCAAGAAGAAGTGGGAAGACTGACCTAGGAAGGAAGGTCTGTGTGTAGACTGAAAGATTTCAAAGTGTTGGGAAGGAAACGAGGGACATTTTTGCTGGACTAAAGCACAGAGAGATGTGGGGTGATGATCAGTGAGACTGGGCAATGGTTGGCACTGCTCAGTAGATTCAACAATTCAAAAAAATTTATAAGTGCCTTTGATGTATCTATCATATACATACATACATACATACATACATGCATACACACACATTGGAAATGGTATGTTTTATACACACACAGATTCAGTGCTAGAAAGGTCTTTATAGGTCATCTAATCCAACCCCCTCATTTTTGAGATGAGGAGACTGACATCCAAGGGCGTTAGGTCTCTGGATGTACCACCCTGAACCGGCTGCCCAATTTAATCTAGTCTTGCAAGCTAAGTAGGTGAAGCCATAGATAATACCTGAATGCGAGAGTGCCTGGGAGCTATAGGCATTTTTTTTCTTTCTAGTGGTAGTATGGTATAGTGGACAGAGCACTGGCCTTGGAGTCATAAAGACCTGAGTTCAAACCCTGACTCAGAAACCTCTTAGTTGTATGACCCTGGACTGGCCATTTAAGTCTCTGGACCTCAGTTTCTTCATCTTTAAATGGTGAGATTGGACTTAATGACCTCTAAAGTGCTTTTTAACCCTAAATCTTCAGATGACTTGTCCAAGATTATACCAGTAGTAGGTGACAAAGGCAAGATTTGAACCTTGGTCCCATGACTTAAGAGCTTTCTCTTTCTATCATACCACAATACTTAATTATATCCTTTGATCCTCACAAGAGTAATTTGCCAATTCCTGGGAGGAAGGGAAGAGGGCAAGCAAACTAAAGAGACAATAGCTTAATTCAATGAGTCTAGATTTGGGGAATGTTGGGAGTCTCTATGTACCCTGAAAGAAGAATGGGTGAAAAAAAAACATAAACTTTAGAACTGAAAGGGACCTTAGAGATGGGGAAGGAAATCTGTGTTTGTATAGCACCTACTATGTGCCAGGCACTGTGGTAAATGCTCTACAAATATCATCTCATTTAATTCTCACAACCACCCTAGGAGGTAGGTGTTATTTTTATCTCCATTTTACAGATGAGGAAACTGAGGTAGGTAGCGGTTAAGTGTCTTATCCAGGGTCACATAGTAAGTGTCTGAGGTAGGATTTGAACTCAGGTCTTTCTGACTCCAGGTGCAGTGTTCTGTCCATTGTGTTACCTACCTGCTTCTGAGATTAGTCTATCCAACCACCCCGCCCCGTCCCTATTTAACAGATGAGAAAACTAAGGCCCAAAGAGGCTGAATGACCTGTCTAGGGTTGATTAGTGACAAGGTAGGGATTTGAACCTGGGTCTTTGGCTGTTAAGTTCAAGTCCTAGGGTGGTATCTTCTTTTCCCAGCCCTGAGGGCAAAGAGATTTGGACCTCAATTGGGATCAACTGCTTAAAGATTATAAATGGTCCTGCCTGCTCTATCTGCCACCCAAAGGTCATTAAGTCTGTGTTGCACTAATTAGTTGCATTATATAGGGATTACATTATATAGGGAAGTGGTAATAAAATCAATTCATGTAGGGAAGTGGTAATAAAATAGTCTGTTTTTCCTCAGCTTCCCTGGGGTCCAGGAGACCAGGACCACTTTCCAATAACCATGTCCAACGCCATCTGCCATCTTGTCCTGCCAAGGCCCAGAAATCCAGGTTGAAAATGGAAAATGGCTAAAAAACAATATGGTGTCCTCAAAAGAGAAATCGTTGGTCTAGTATTAGGAAGACAATGGCTCAGAAGATCTTTGTTCCAGACCCAGCTTTTCTGCTAACTAACTCTCTGACTCAGCCGTCTAACTTTGTGGGCCTCAAAGAACCCAGGTCTCTTCCTGAAGCCAACAGACTCAGAGGCTCTACCAGCCACCCCCAGACACACATATCATGACAGTTACTTTATCATTGCCACCTCCATGGGAGTCAGGACTCTTGGATTCCTGGCCTGCCCCCACTGGGAGTTGTTGTATGATGCTTTTGATGACTTAGATTCTAGTATCAGCTTCCTTATTCATATGAGAATATAGGATCATCCATCTAGAGAGACCTTGGTTTATGAAAGGGACCTCAGAGATCATGTAGTCCAACTGCCCCATTTTACAGATGAGGAAACTGTCCCAGGGAAGTAACGTGATTTTCCTAGGGTCACACAAGTAATAAGGGACAGAGGCATTGTTCAAACTCAGTGACCGCAAGTTCTACGTCAAGCAGACACTGCTGCCCATTTAGTTAACTGTGTGGTCTTAAGCTAATCACTGCTCTGGGCCTCGGTTTCCTTATCTGTAAAAAGAAGACATTTGGCTAGATAATTTCTGTGACTCCCTTCTTCTCTAAAAATAGATGACTTTAAACTGATTAACTTCTCCGTTCCTCTGTGGTGGATCTCAGTCCCATGCTCGCTGGTCCCAATGTCCCTGTATTCTGTGAGGTTATAGGGGTCAGGATGAGGCCTGGACTTAGAAAGAAACTCTCAAGATTCTAGGATATAGGAAGTCAGTGGGGGATGGAGCAAGGAGAGATGATATATATTCATCTGGTCTGACCAGAAAAGTGTAGAAGACAAGCATGCTGTAGTTGGAGGGGGGGGTGGAAAGTGAGAAAAATTGGGGCATTAAAGCATCTGGAAGGCCTGGGAGCCTATNCCATCTGGTCTGACCAGAAAAGTGTAGAAGACAAGCATGCTGTAGTTGGAGGGGGGGTGGAAAGTGAGAAAAATTGGGGCATTAAAGCATCTGGAAGGCCTGGGAGCCTAT
>NW_020954687.1:2303084-2315161 GCF_900497805.2 Vombatus ursinus
AAAGGAACTGGAAAATGGGGATTCTTTCTCTACCCAAAGCTGCCCATCTCCCTTCTTACTTCATTTTCCTGTGCCTCCACAGTAGACCCTCCAACACCCCACACTCTTCTTTCAGACTTTCCCTCAACCCTTTCCATTGGGTTTTCCTCAGTCTTAGGGATGGCCCTAGACCCAATGATGAAGTTTGTCTCTGGCCACAGGACTGCTGGAATTCTCTCCTTCTGTCACATTTCTCCTTGGGAGCTAAAAGACCTAAACATGGAGGGGAGAGCCTTTAATGAAACTGGGGAACAAAACTCTAATTGTGAGGAGTCAAGCAAATGAACAAATGGGGATATAAATATTTGGGTACAAGAGTCCAAAGATCCAAGGACCCTCAAATCAGATCACAGGTGACCTTCTCTCCTACTTCAACAAAACAAAGAGGAAGAAGAGATGTGGCCAGTATCTAGGACTAGGAAGAAGGCGAGGATCTCAGAACCATAATAAAGAGGAAAAGACTATTCCCTGTCCATAAACCCATCCCCTCCCTATTATTTCTGGGCTTTTCTTATACCCAGTGACTATTCTCATCACTATGTTCCCGAGGGCAGTCCCTTGTAGCATACAGAAACCCATAATTCAACCCACCCCATACCCCAGTCCTGGAATCCCTTTGCCCTCATACTTGCCCCACCCTGGAAGCATCTTGAGTCAAAGAACAAGGCCTCCCAGGCTCTCCCCCTGACAAGGCTAGAGGGTGGATGACTCCACTGTTTCAGGATTCCTAAAAGGCTGAGGAAGGAAAATTCTCCCCTTGTGCAATCTTACTTTGCCCTGGGGGAACCAGGGAGCTGGGACAGAGAGAAGGAAAACTTCCAAATGTATGTACTTGGGGTCTCAGTCTAGTTTTACAAAAATACAATTCCTCTTTTGAGGGAATAATGAAACCTAATAGTATTCTCTCCTCTCTCCCTCAATTTTTTTATCTGTAAAATGAAGGAATTGTACTAAATGGTCTCTAAGGTCATTTCTAACTTTCTGTCTGTGATCCTTTCTTCCCCTCTCTCTCTCTTCCTTTGTTCTCCTGCCTTCCACTCCTCTTTTAGATATAATCCTTTAATATCAATTCATCAAAATGCTTTCAGAGACTGGGAGTCTGGAAACCAAGTTACTGCATGATTTTAAAGAAGGGATGATGGGTTTTTTAAAAGATACGGACAAGAATTGCCCAGGATGAGAAGGTGTGGGTGGGCTGTAATTTGCACCAGTGGAGAGTGACCTCGATATTGATGAGAAACCTTGAAATATCATTGATGGGAGTAAAGGCTCCTCATCAAATGGTCCTTTAAGGCAATATTTAATGAAAGCATTGGCCAGCATCTGAATTGGCACTTTTCTCCAAAGACTCTTATAGAGGTATTTATAGCTTCCATAACTTCTGCAAATTGTAAGTAGACATAATTGCCAGAGCTTATTAATGAAAACATTGTGTTTTTAAATAATCTGCATTAATAATAATAATAACTCACATTCATTTAGCACTTTAAGATTTGCAAAGTATTTTACATACATTATCTCATTTGCTTCTGTGAGGTAGGTGCTTCTATTATCTCCATTTTATATATAAGGAAACTGAGGCAAAGAGAGTTTAAGTGACTTGTCCAGGGTAACATAGCTAGTTAAGTGTCTGAGGCAGAATTTGACTCTAAGTGCAATGGTCTGTCTGTCATGTCATGTGATTCCAGGAGAGCCCATTCCTATCTGTGAGATACAACAGGTGCCATTTTTAAGGGAGTGATAAAGTGCTGAACAATAATAAATTAAGAAAAAAAGGCAGGGGCTGGGAATGAGGGACGTCAAACATTGAGGAGGGGCTAATTAAGAAAATCATAGCTCTCCTTGGACAACTTAAGTCTCCAGGCAAGAGTTAGCACCTCAATCTCCTATCAGTGATTTCCCAACATGACATAAATTCCCAGTCACAGGAACCTCCTATCCTGGTAGAAGGTCTCCAAGGCAGCTGAGACTCCTCCTGAAGACCCAAGTTTCCTCATTGCAGATCCTTTCTGATGAGAATTCTCTCAAACACATAGGCTGAAGTCCTCTCTGCCATCCTGGTGGTCGCACATCACCAAGACTGCTGTCCCCGCCCCCGTGTGTGGCACCTTTTGGTTATCGAAGTACATCAAGGCCTGGAAAGCCAACCTCCTATGCCTCTCCTCTCTCACAGAAGCCAGGGATGTCAGATGTGGAAGGGATATTAGAGTTGATCTAATCTAACTACCCCGCCTTGTGCAGATGAGGAAACTGAGTCCCAGAGAGCAGAAGACGCTTGCCCAAAGTCAGTAAAGACTAGACTCACTCCCAGCCTTCTGCATGACAGTTTCCATTTCCAGAATAGACACCTACTAAGATATTGGGTTCAAAGTTTTTCTTGGTTCAAATACTCCACTGTCAGAGCAGGATAATCCCACTTCCTCCATGAGAAGTACATAGAGAATCAGGACACTGCTTCTTCCCCTCATTTTCCCCCTAAAAATCATCAACTGTGTAGATTTTCTCTGCTTGCTTCATCTGTCTCCTAACTACTGCTATATAGTGCCTTAGGCTAGCCTCCCTTCATCACCCATAGTAAAAGGGGTGAAGGAAGACAGTCCCATGCAGCCCTTGGGCAAGCCTCCAAGGTTCTACCACTTATGAAATTTTAGCTCTTACAGAGTCAAATGAGATAATAAATATAAATTAAATGTTAGCTCTTAGTTATGAGACACAATGAAGTGTAATAGAGAGAAAGAGCCAGCCTACCAGAAAGATCTGGGTTCAGGTCCTGCTTCTGACACAGAACGGTCTTGTGACCTTGGGCAAGTCACTTAAACTCTTTCAGAGCTGTTCAGGCAGCTCTCTAAAACTGCAGGTTATAGAAAAGGTGCCAGAAAGCTTTGGTAGAGAAAGTTCCTCACTGGTAGCTCCTTAAACCAATGAAAGCCCAAGTCCAGCCCCTAAACCTCATAAGCTATTAGAATTTAAGGCTGAAAGTGATCTTAGAGATTTTCTGATCTAATGCCATTATTTTACAGATGAGGACACCAAGGCACAGAGATTGAAAACTCTGATCTCTTGACTCCAAACTCTAGTATTCCTTCCGCCATACCGCCATGCTTGCCAAAGGGAGCTTCTGGGGATGATTGGTGATTCCTTATGTTCCCACACTGGGGGTAAGAGAGAGGCAGAACTCAAGGTCTAAACTGAAATGAAGCCCTCCCCCTAAAACTTAGCATCACTGGCCTCAGTGATAGCCAGAACTAGGTGAGGGTGTCCAAAGAATCCATTCCTGATGTAATTTGGGGGAATCGATTCCCCTCTCCCCATCCCCTGGCATAGGATAGTACAGGAAGGGTCTAGTGGAGAAGGCATAGCAGACTCAGAGGAGATAGAGAGGGAATAGCGAGGTAAGGAAAAAGGAAGTGAGGGCCAGGAATTGGGGTCAGGAGAATGGTATGTGCCACATACACAAACGTATGATGAGCAGAGAGGACAGAAGAGACATGTGGGTGTGGGTTTCTAGCCTATGGTGGGAACCACTGCAGTGACTATCCATGTATTCTCTGCCTGGAATCTAATCCAGGACACTCCCATCCCAGCATACACGGGTGAGAATGTACCTATTTCTAGAGGAATCCCTTTTCTACATAGGGCATTGTTAGTCTGAGACAGATACCAAGGGGTCACTAAACGTCACAGGGGTCACTAACTAATCCATGTTTATGGGACTCTAAGTCCTGGCGGAGGTGAGAGGACACAGAGAATCTGTTCCCAATCATCAGCACCTTGTTTCCCTCTAATGCACTGGTTAATAATTTCCCTTCTTCTAGGGGCTTATTCCCATCTCAGGTAGAAGCTTTATGGACCAAGGAGACAGGCTCCTGAAAAAGGAAGGAGCCCCTTATATCCAAGCACAAAGGGTAAGACGATGGGAGTGGGGGGGAGAAGGGGAGGAGCATCTGGAACTGGGGTCTCTTGGAACAGACGCCAGAAAAGAGCTGAAACTGCTCCTGATGACAGGGCGTGAGCCAACAACTGGCTTGGGGAGGGAGGCTGGGAGCTGTGTCTCATCGCTTGGGAAGCTGGGCACAAGCACCGACAGCTCCCCTTGACGCAGGCTGGGAGGGCGCTGCCAGAGCAACCTCAGGGCTCCTCGGGCTTGGAAGAGCATGGCTCCCACCCCAGCCCCCACCCAGGGTGAGAATCCCTCGGGGAAGGGGGTGGGGTGGGGGAGGGGGGCATCAGATGTTTGCTTCAATTAACTAGATGTAAGGATCCAGTTTTGGTTGGGCTTTGCTAAGTCTCTGTGCCTCAATTTCCTCAGTTGTAAAATGAGGATGATACCTGTAACCACCTACTTTGAAAGATGCCTATAAGGATACTGGGACCTTGGGTGGGCCTGTCACTTTATTTCCCAGTGCCTCTTTCCTAATATATACATGACGGGGATAATAATACCTACCTCATATAGAAGTGTTAGGAAGAAAGTGGCTCTGGAGCCAGGAGGCCTGGGTTCAAATCCTACCTTTTAATCAATCAATGAGCATTTATTAAGTACCTACTGTGTACTAGGCCCTGTTTGGACACTTGCTACCCTAACCAGCTCAGGCAAGTTGTCTTAACCACCTTGGGCCTCTCTTCCCTCATCTGTCAAAGAAGGTTGGACCAGACAGCCTGGGAGGCCCCTTCTAGCCTACAACTCCCATCCTAAGTGCTTTGTAAACTTGAAAAGGCAATAAAAATGGAGGCAGTTTTTTATTTATTGATTCTATTAATCTATATTACATATAATCTACAACTCCCAGAGTAGAAACCCCCTCCATCAATGCAGATCAGCTACTCCTCAGCAATTTATAATCTCAGAGAATTGTCTGGAGCCCTGATGGGTTAAAACACTTGCCATGGGTGACCCAGGCTAGAATGACACAGAACTCGAATCCAGCTCTTCTGGACTCCAAGGTGGGAGGGTGGGGGGATGAGGTTAGCCACTATACTATGCTACCTCTTAACTGTATAATTGTTTATATTTGTGGATCTTCCCAAAGATAAGACCTAGAAGAGGCACAAGGAAAGGGGGTCTGAGATGAACCTTGGAAGTAGGCATGTGCATGGCAGAGTCCGGAATCCTCCCTCTCCTTCACCATTCCTCTTCTCAGTAACATTGGTAGGGGCTGATAGGAAGGGGCAGAGAGTGCATAGTGGGAGAAAAAGCTATGGCCTACCCAGCTATTAAAAGTTTGATAGAATAAGGTCCTTGTGTTTAGTTGTCCTTCTAACCAACTTTGCTTTTTTCTAGCTGTACCCAGGAGGCGAGCTTCACTTTCACCATTGGCATTAATACCTGGAGAGTTTGACTACCTTCAGGTGATCTATTCTATAGGCAGAGCAAGGCCCAGAGCTTCATTTTCTGGGCCCTCAGTCCCAATTTCAGGATTCTGAGCCATGTTCCTCCCATCCTAATAGACTTAGTCAATTAATCGATAAACATTTATTAAGCAACTCCTATGTGCCAGGCACTGTGCTAAACAAGGGACTTTTGCTGTAGTCTGAGGCCCTCCAGGCTAAAAAGCCACTTGGGGAGGGCCAGGATTAGTCGGTAGAGACAACTCCCTGGAAAGCTGCTTGTTAGCAACTCTCCAGGATGAAGGTTTGAAAAGTGTGAGCTCAGCAGAAGCGGGGGACCTGCCTCTTTACTTGCTCATTCCTGGGAAGAGCTCCAAGCTGGGAGCTGCCTCCCCAGAGTTCTGAGGTCTAGCACCTCTGGGACTCCCAAGATTGGCTCACCAAAGGTCATCTCAGCCATCAACCTCATACTGGCCTTTGGATAGCCATACGTACCCTGTCCTGGCCTTCTCTCACATCACCAACAGCTCAACACACACACACACACACACACACACACATACACACACACCCCTAGAAATCCAATTCTATTCCATGTATCCAAATAGGTTTGTTCCTGTTTTCAGTTGGGATTTGATTGCCTGGAGGGTGGTAATCCGGAGCGTGACAAAAAGGTCATAAGGGGCAGTGAGTTTTAGAGATAGACTTGCTAAGGTAAAGGGATAGGGGAGGAAATTGAGAACGGGAGAGAAATCATGCCACACTGAGATGACCTGTTCTGAACAGCAAGATGTATTCTCAATTCATGCCCTGTCATCCAAAGCTTTCGGTAGGGGCTGAGAGGGACTGGTGGGGGTGGTGGGTCATGTTTCATTAGTCCTAGGCTTCTCATCCTTCCTAGGAAGGGATGGGACATACCTGGACAATTGTCAGAGGCTTAACTTGGCACTTCCCCAGAAACTGAGATGCCTCCATGGCATCCACTTACTTTGCTCCCTAGCATCTTGGTAGATAGAGCAGCCAGCAGCCTCTGCAAGAAAACTAGAGCAGGGAAAGGGGAGGAAGGTGAGGGGGGAAATGCAGAGAGGGGAAGAGCCCATTATGGGTTTTTGAGGCTCAGTCAGTGCCAGGCCCAGGCAGTGGGGACTGAGGATCTGCCTGAAGAGCAGGTTGTCCCAAAGTACCAGAAAGCCATTCCCTTTACAGCCTGGGAAGAAGTTTCCCATGGAGCAGAACAGAGGTCACCATGAGAGGAAAATTGTGGAAGGGGCGTATGTGACACTGAACCAAATCCAGCTCTATCACCTCCTCCCTTCACCTTCCACTGCCATGGTCCTGCTTGCCTGCCTCTTCCCAAGGAGGGGTCCCACACTCTCCTGAGTTTCCACCCTTCTCATACTCTGCATCCCAGCCTCACCCAGGACACAGTGTCCTAGGATGGGGCCACTCATCCCCCCCACCTGTCTCTTGCACCGCTTTCCTAACCTGACACAGAAAGCAGCTGACAACCACTGGAAGGGGTAAAGAACTCCTGGCAACTCTTGGTGGAGGGCAAAAGCCCTAAGTGCCAAGCTAAGCCTTTGCTTTACCAGCCTTTGATGTAGAGGCCACCAGGGCCTCGTACTACATTTCCCACTCCTGGGAAAAGGCAGGTGGGTGCCAGGCATGAGAGCCTTAGGAGTTTTTGCTTCAGTTTCCCTCCTCCTTGAGTTGATTCTTAAAATGTTGGGATGGACTGGTCCTTTTCTCCCTCATTCCCCAGCTATTCCCTGACTTTGACCCCATGATGGCTGAGAGCTGAAAAGACTCCTTCCTCATGCCCTCCCATCTCCCATTCCCCATCATGGAATCTTCATTGGCTTAGCTGCCCTGACATCACATCCTTAGGCCCAGAGAGCTTCAAAACCCTGATGTCCAAGTCTTTGACCCTTCCAGGCCAGGAGTCTTTTTATTTTCAGGTCAAGCTGCTCTGAGCCCAGTGCCTGAGCAAGGTTGCCATCCTGTGGAGAGTTGAGCTCACAAATTTGCTCCATCAGTATCCTAGGTTTGATGCCTCTTCTTCAGGGGCCAGCAAGAGACACAGCTTACTGGCCTTTAGGGAGAGGGAGCATCTAAACCTGCCACTCTTGGAAGTAGAAGGAAGGCGTATCACAGACTCAGGACAAGAGAGATAAGGGAAAGATCAATGCAGAAGCAAGGGCTCCAGCTGCAGGTATTCTGTTCCTTCCTTGATAAGTCAGGTCAAGAAAGATGTGGGATTCAGACATAAAAGGTGATACCATAAGCAAATTAGGAGAGCAGGGAATGGTTTACCTGTCAGATTTATGGAGAAGGAAAGAATTTATGACCAAACAAAAGATAAGGAACATTACAAAATGTAAAATGAATATTTTTGATTATATCAAATTTAAGAGTTTTTGTACAAACAAAACCAATGCAACCAAGATTAGAAGGAAAGCAGAAAGCTAGGGAACAACTTTTACAGCAAATGTTTCTGAAAAAGGCCTCATTTCTCAAATATATAGAGAACTGAATCAAATTTACGAGAATACAAGTCATTCCCCAACTGATAAATGGTCAAAGGATATGAACAGGCAGTTTTCAGACAAAGAAATCAAAACTACCTATACTCATATAAAATATTCTAAATCACTATTGATTAGAGAAATGAAAATTAAAACAACTCTGAGTTACCACCTCACACCCATCAGATTGGCTAATATGACAAAAAAGGAAAATGATACATGTCGGAGGAGATGTGGGAAAATTGGGACACTAATATACTGCTGGTAGAACCATTCTGGAGAATAATTTGGAACTATGTCCAAAAGGCAATCAACCTGTGTACACACTATGATCTAGCAATATCACTACTAGGTCTATATCCTAAAAAGACTTTTTTTAAAAAGGGAAAAGGACCTACTTGTACAAAAATACATTGAGGGGATGCCCATCAATTGGGGTATATAATTGTGATGGAATATTACTATGCTATAAGAAATGAGAAGCAGGCAGATTTCTGAAAAATCTGGAAAGACTTACATAAACTGATGCAAAAGTGAAGTGAGCAGAACCAGGAGAACATTACACACAGTAACAGCAACATTGAATAATGATCAACTATGACTTAGTTATTCCCAGCAACACAATAATCTGAGACAATTCCGAGGGACTCATGAAGAAAAATGCTATTCACATTCAGAGAAAGAACTGATGGAGTCTGAATGCAGATTACTATTTTCACTTTGTTTTTTCATGTTTTTTCCCTTTGGGTCAGTTTCTTCTTTAACAACATGACTAATATGGAAATATGTGTTACATAATTGCACATGTATAACCTACATCAAATTGCTTACTGTTTTAGGGAGGGGGAAGGTGAGGGAAGGAGAGAGAAAATTTGGAACTCTAAATTTTAAAAAGAATGTTAAAATGTGTCTTTAAATGTAATTAGAGAGACAGAGAGAGAGAGAGAGGGAGGGAGAGAGAGAGACAGAGAGAGGTGGCATCTAGCCTTACTATTTTGGGAGAAGGGGGGGCCCATTCCTTTAAGATAAGTCCTGACTAATAGAGATGCAGATAAATGCCTCAAGACATTTATCCTATTCTTTCTGGTTTTCTCCAGGGATATTGATCAGTGTCCTCCTTCCTGAATCACCCCTTACCAGCCCTTTCTACTCCTCCCAGAGCATCTTCAACCCATTGTCCCATTTACCAGCACCCTTAAACATATACCTTCCAGAAGACCATAACCTCAGGGGGCCCGACCTCACCCTCCCGACTGATCTTGAGCCTGAAGCCTGCCTGAGTGATACCTACTGCCTGGACCCTAACAAGCAGGGGTCTCTGAGCCTTGATCCCCACCAAACTCAAGACCACCAAAGGAGGGGCAAGAAATTGAGAGGGGAAGGAGACCATTACGGACCAGAGGCAGTGTTCTTCACAGCCTGCCTTCACTGCTCCAGATAAACATAGGGGGAGGAAAGGGGAGACAGTGAGTACTCTGCCAAACCAGCCCCTCACTCAGCTACTGCTGTTCCTTAGAGAGGTTCCAAGACTTAGCTATGTGATCTTCCCTCAGACTTGACAGCAATACGCTCTTGCCTTCTCTCCTTAGCTAATCAGCCCTCAGGGAGGATGAGTAGAAAATTAAGCCCGAATCTTAGAGGTATGTTGCCCATTCCCCCATAGCTAAGCCAAAACCAACAGAGATAGGGGCAATAATTGCTTCAAGACCTGTTCCTAAAGTTTTATTTCTTCCCCTAGCTAAATGGCTGAATTACCAGCCAAACAATAAAGCCTGCATTACCCTCTGGTGGCTACTTCTGGGATAGCAAAGCCTCTTGGTTCTAGGGGAGTCTCACCTAGCTGGGAGGGGGGACCCAGGACAAAGGATGTCCTACCATGCATGAGGCCCCTTTAATCTCTCAGCCTCACTCTTCCCAGGCCCCCAAGGCAGCAGAAGGCTTGGCCCCTTACACTGTTTGACCTCAGTTCTCTTGCTTCTTTTGATCCATCCCAAGCCTTAGGACCTGGAGCTGCTGTTCTGTAAAGTTGAACAGCCTGATTACACTGGGCTGTACCTAGGGAATTGGGAGGAGAGGGAAGGAAGAGAGGAAGGATGGGGTCCTCAAATGACACACAGACACTTACACCTGTGGGGATGGACCCTGGGGGTGAGGAGAAGGCCCCAAAGTCTCACCACTCTGGCATGAGCCAAAAGTCCCAAGATGGTGTAATGAAAAGAACTTTGGAATAGGAGTTAAGCTGCAGATTCTCAAAGTTAAATATTTATTTTATAATATGCTGCTGCTGCTGGTGGTGGTAGTAGTAGTAGTAGTAGCAGCAGCAGCAACAACAGTAATAACATTTATATAGGTCTTTAAAGTTTGTAAAGAACTTTACAAATATTATCTCATTTTATCCTCACAATAGCCCTGAAAGGTTGATGCTATTATCATTCTCATTTTGCAGATGAGGAAACTGAGGCTGAGAGAGATTAAGTTATTTAGTAGCCTAGGGTTACAAAACTAAAAAGTGTCCCAAGAGAGATCTGAACTCAGATCTTCCTGGCTCAAAGTTCAGTATTCCACCTACTACATATTTTAAGCTGCCATTCCAAAGTCATTTCGTTAAACTCAGCCTGAACAGGAATTTATTTTACAATATACCAGTGATGCAACCATCTAACCTCAGCTTGGAGACCACCAAGGATGGTCAGCACAATCTAAGGTAGCCCATTCCACTTAGTGACAATTCTAATTTCTTTCACATTAAGCCTACATCTGACTCACTACAATTTCCATCCAATTTTGTTGGTCACACTTGACGTGACCTTGGGTAGCTCATTTTCCCCTCTCTTGGGATGAATTTTCTAATTTGTGAAGGAAAGATTTGGAATAAATAATGTGTAAGGTTCCTTCCACCTCAGCAGAAATTCTGTATTTTCCATTAATATCTCAGGACTTCACTCTGGTTCTCAGTCTACATCAGCTCAACTGAATACTTTCTGCCTTGGGGCTTGGGGTAAGTCTGCTTTCTCCAGGGCTTGGAAGCTATCCTTGGAAGTTCCCAATCCCCACCACCACCACCACCACCACTGCCATCATCAGAAATCAGTGCTAGCTCTGCTTTCCCTGAGCAGGAATAGGAGAAATCCTCCTCTCTCTAGACCCAGGTCCAGAATCCTGCCCCTATGCTCTTCTAAGAAGGTAACAAGAGGTAGGCAGTGGGAGGCATCCCTTTTGTTAACTTAGGCAGGTGAGGTTAGAATGACCAGGTTGCCTCAAGTTGATGCCTTCAGCAGACTCCTTGCCTCCATTCTATCCCCTCACCCCACCTATCCCCCACAAACAATCACCTCCCTGGAAGAGCTGGTCAGATTATTTTACAAAATCCGTCCACCTGCTATGATTCCCCCTTCATGATGTTTCCCTCTTGTTTGAATGAATGTTTCATTCTAGCTGATGAAACCTGCTCCCCATGTCCCACAGCTGTCTTCCCTGCTCCTAATTCTGAGATACCACAAAAATTGCCCTTCCTACTAGGATGCCTTCTGACTAACCCCACTCCTTTCATCAAACCGCAGCTCTCCCCTATTTCCACATTCAGTAACACATTCACCTCCAGGAAGTCTTCTCGGACCAACCCCACCCATCCAGGTACATTCATTACACTTCTTGGTGTCACACTGGGAGCTCCCCTTGGGCAGGGGCTGACTCTCTCTGGATACCTCTAGGGTCTAGGACAGGGCTTTGAAGATTCCTAGTGCCTCCCAAGACCAGGAGATGACTGACCTACCCCATTCCAGGTAGGGCCTTCAAAACCTGTTCCCCAGACCTACCCACAGAGTTGTCAGAGAAACATGCCCCACAGAAAAAAGTCAATGCTGGAGTCATCTAGGGGAACTGACTCCTCAAGCATTCAATCAATCATCCAAAAAAGTATTTCACAAACGGCTTTCATGTGCTAAGGCACCGTGCTAGGGGCTGAGAATCTAAAGACAAAGGAATCTGAAAACCATTCCTGCCCTCAGACTCAGCCAGGACAAACAATGTTTACACACATGGATATACAAAAGAGATACAATGTGATTTTTGGTGGGTGGGGACTGGTAAGAGAGACACAAACATGGGTAGGCGTGGCTTTATAATTCTAGCAATGATGCTTGCTCTGGGTTCACCCCACTCCCTGTGCTTTACCTTCATCCCAAG
>NW_020954687.1:2315195-2315318 GCF_900497805.2 Vombatus ursinus
GTAAATGGGGGGAGGGGAAGGCTGAAGGTTAAGGTCAAGAGACAGGTGAGAAGCCCTTCTTTCCTCTCCTCCCCCTCACACTTACAGACACACCGGAACCACCACAAAATGGAATGTCGGGGC
>NW_020954687.1:2315351-2316539 GCF_900497805.2 Vombatus ursinus
CTTAGGGATCATCTGATCCAGGACTGTCAAACATGCAATTTGACCTGTATTGAAGTGTAATTGGGAAATATTGAGCAAAATAAATAAAAATACAAACGTAGATAAAGTCACATTTTAAAAACTATGTCAGTATGCAGTCTGCAGAGACCCTTATGTACCTTTTTGTGGCCCCCATTTCTACTTTAATTTGGCACCACTGATACAAACAAATGCTTTTAACATATGAGGAAATGAGCCTAAATTGTTCAAGTGACTTTCCCTAGGTCGTATAGCCAGTTAGTATGTACACTGTAGGCTAGGCCAGAGATCTTCTGACTCTTAGCCCAGTGCTCTTCCCATCATCCCATGCTAGAGAAGGCTGTGGGAGGGGGGTCCTGACAGATAAGAGCTCCCAGGGCTCAGGACAGGGGCAGTGCCAAGAGAGAATTCTGAAGGAGAGGCCATCCCTGATTCAGCACACCTGCATGTAGCAAAGTGCTTTATACATAGTAGGTGCTCACTAAAGTATTGGAGGTAATGATACTGGGGAACAGTAGGTCACATTAGCTACACTTCCTAGCTTTGATCTCCTCCTTTGGGTCACAGTGAAACAGAGTTCAAACCTGTCTCCTCACCTCTCAGGGCAATGAATGAGCCTTGGCTTGGTGGTCTAGATGGCCTCTATGGTACCATCCATCTATATATCTACTATCCTATGATCCTTATAGTAATAAAAGATAGCACCTCCAACTCTACTTCTATTCCCACTACATTACAATGCTAAATATAGGTGGAGTAGATAGTTGGTATGTAATATATGTTTGTTAATTGAGTTATCCATTGACTAAACCCAACAAATGGTCATCTAACCTCTGCTTGGCAGCTCTTGAGAAGGGGGAACCCACTACCTTCTATGGCAGTCCATTCACCTTTTGGGGGGCTCTGATGGAAAGGAAGCCCCCCTCTGGATGCTCTCTAGCTTATTGATTCCCTTCTTCAATAATAGCAGCCATAACCAAACACATTATTAAAGATGTGGTCTGCCTAGTGCCAAGTACAAAGGGACTATTACCTCCTGTTATTATTATTATTGTTTTCATTATAAAAAAAGGTTGAACTAGATAGTCTCTAAGATCCCTTCTTGATCTTATAGACTCCTGGATCTTGTCTAGACAAACTGCTATCTACCTTCGCCTTCCCAATCTTGTA
>NW_020954687.1:2316650-2319665 GCF_900497805.2 Vombatus ursinus
CAAATGTGATAAGTAAGCTTTTAATGTCTCTATCCATGTCATTGACCAAAATGTTTAATAGCATAGGGCCAAACACAGATCCCTAGAGACCTCCTTACACACTAACAATAAATCCAGCCATTCATAAGATCACAGATCACACGATCATAGATTTAAAGTTTTAAGGGACTTAGAGGTGATCTGGAGCAAACTCCAACTTAGGGATGAGATGTTCAGTCATTTCAGTCGTGTCCAACTCTTCTTGACTCTATTTTGGGTTTTCTTGGCAAAGATACTGAAGTGGTTTGCCATTTCCTTCTCTAGCTCATTTTACAGATGAGGAAACTAAGGCAAACAGGGTTAAGTGACTTGCCCAAGATCACATAGCTAGTAAGTGTCCGAGGCTGGATTTGAACTTAGGCATTTTGGACTTCTGGCCCAACCCTCTATCCACTGCATCACCTAGCTGCCCCACAGATGGGGTGAAGTATGCTCAAAGTCACACAGGTGGCTCCAAGAAGTTGTAGTATATGTAGTTACTGCTAAACCTCCTTCTTTTACATTTTTATTAATTCTTTTGATATTCTTGACCTTTTGTTCTTCCAAATGAATTCTATTTTTTTCTAGCTCAATAAAATAATTTTGGTAGTTTAATTGGGATGGCATTGAATAAATAGATTCATTTAGGTAGAGTTGTCATTTTTATTATATTGGTTCTGCCCACCCATGAGCAATTAATGTTTTTCAATTATTTAAATCTGACTTTATTTGTATAAAAAATGTGTTAAAATTATGTTCATGTAATTCCTAGGTTTGTCTTGACAGATATACTACTAGGTATTTTATACAGTCTACAGTTATTTTAAATGGGGTATCTTTTACTGTCCCTTCTTGCCGAGTTTTGTTGGTGATATATAAAAAGGCTGATGATTTATGTAAGTTTATTTTATAACTTGCTATTTTGTTACAGTTATTGTTTCAACTAACTTTTTGGTTGAATGTCTAGGATTTTCCAAGTATATCACCATATTATCTGCAAAGAGAGATAGTTTTATTACCTCATTGCCCATTCTGATTCCTTCAATTTCTCCTCTTGTTATTACTAGCAATTCTAATACAATATTAAATAATATTGGTGATAATGGCCATCCTCGTTTCACTCCTGATCTTATTGGGAAGGCTTCTTGATGATCCCCATTTCAAAAAATGCTTGCTGATGGTTTTAGGTAGATGCATCTTATTATTTTAAGGAAAAATCAATTTATACCTATGCTTTTGAGTGTTTTTAATAGGAATGAATGAGTGTTGTATTTTGTCAAAATCTTTTTCTTCATCTACTGATATAATCATATGATTTTTGTAATTTTTGTGATTGATATAATCAATTATGTCAATAGTTTTCTTTAAATGTTTGGTAGAATTCAGTTGTAAATCCTTCCGGTCCTGATGCTTTTTCTTAGGAAGCTCATTCATGGCCTGTTCAATTTCTTTTTCTAAAATAGGTTTATTTAGATATTCTATTTTCTCTTCCGTTAATCTAGGCAGTTTATGTTTTTGTAAATGTTCTTCCATTTCACTTAAACTGTTAAATTTATTGACACATAATTGGGCAAAATAACTCCTAACAATTGCTTTGATTTCATCTTTGTTAGTGATATTCGCTCTTTTAGTCATTTGGTTTTCTCTCTTTTTTATTATATTAACCAGTAGTTTATCTATTTTATTATTTCTTCATGAAACCAACTTCTAGTTTTATTTATTAATTCAATGATTTTTTACATTCAATTTCATTAATCTCACCTTTAATTTTTAGGATTTCCAATTTGGTGTTTAATTGGGGATTTTTAATTTCTTCTTCTTTTTTTTAATTGTATGCCCACTTCATTGGTCTGTTCTTTCTCTGTTTGGTTGATATACATATTTAGAGATATAAATTTTCCTCTGATTACTTCTTTTGCTGCATCCCATAGGTTTTGATATGTTGTTTCATTATTATCATTCTCTTTAATAAAATTATTTTAATAAAATTATTTTAATAAAATTATTTATACTTGTTCTTTAACCCACTCATTCTTTAAGATTAAGTTATTTAGTCTCCAATTATTTTTTTTCTAATTTTTTAATGTTTTTATTTAAAGTTTTGAGCTCCAAATTCTATCCCTCCCTTTCTCTCTCCCCTCTCCTCTCCTTGACATGGTAAGTTATCAGATATAGGCTATACATGTGCAATTATGTAAAACATTTCCATATCAGTCATTTTGTACAAGAAGACTTGAATAAAAGGAAAAAAATGAAAGAAAGAAAATGAAAAATAGCATTCTTCAGTCTTGGACAAAGAGACTCATCTATACCCACAGTACCTCATTGAGAATAATCTAAACAAAAGGGACAATCCACTTCCACCCAGAGCTGTCTAACTAAAACACAATGAACCTCATTAGAATAGGCCCGCCTCTCATTTTAATATTCATTCTCTCATTACTCATTAACCAATCAAAGTTTATTTTCACCCTCAGGACCACCTACTCTTCCAAGGGCAAATAAGTGTCTAGCGGATTCCATGAAAGGTCTTTTTGTTTATGAGAGATGACCAAATGACCATCTTTTCATTCATTACCCACTAGCAATAATTAATAAAATTATTAATAAAATTATTCATTATTCAGAAACTACGTCTCTCTAATTTTTATGTATCACAAAGCCCAGCTCCTTTGCCCTTCAGAATATATTGTTCCATGGCATCTTTTAAGGTAGAAGCTGATAAATCTTGTGTTATCCTGACTGTAGCTCCACAGTATTTAAATTGATTTTTTTTTCTACTTGCTTGTAATATTTTCTCCTTGATATGGAGCTTTGAAGCTTAGCCATGATGTTCCTGTGAGTTTTCATCTTGAGATCTCTTTCTCCAGTGATTGGTAGGTTTTTTTCTATTTCTATTTTACCCTCTCATTCTAAAACTTCAGAGCAATTTTCTTTAATAATCTTTTGATGTAGTAGCAGCAGCAGTACTAGTAGCAGCAGCAGCAGCAGCAGCAG
>NW_020954687.1:2319710-2319819 GCF_900497805.2 Vombatus ursinus
CAGTAGTAGTAGTAGCAGGAGCAGAGTAGTAATAGTTTCAGCAGTAGCAGCAGTAGTACTAGTAGCAGCAGCAGTACTAGTAGCAGCAGCAGCAGCAGCAGCAGTAGTA